>NC_050080.1:35580117-35880117 GCF_009764565.3 Dermochelys coriacea
CTCCGCAGGTCCCAGGTGCTCTCCTTCCTTCGAGAGGGGGTACTCTGTGGTTTTCCTGCAGGAGAACCATACGGATCCGACCGCCGAAGACAGCTGGCGGCTGGATTGGGGGGACAGGGTCTACTTTAGTCACCTCACAGTTCATACGGCTGGAGTGGCGACCCTGTTCTCCCCCGACCTACGACCCGAGGTGCTGGGGGTAGCCGAGGTTGTCCTGGGTCGCCTGCTGCACCTCCGGGTCCGCATGGAGGGGCTCGTAGTCAACCTCATCAACATCTATGCCCCAGCAGCGAGCCGGAGCGGCTGCAATTCTATCAGCAGCATCTGCCTTCCTCGGCACCTTGGATCCTCAGGATGCCTGGTCCTGAGAGGGGACTTTAACATCACCTTGAGGAGGGGTACCGCTCGGGGACCGAGCAGAGCCCTGCCGCCGTCGCCGTCCTCCAGGAGTCGTCGACCACCATCCCTGGTGGACGTCTGATGCGACCACCACCCAGATGACATTCCACGTTCACCTTTGGAGGTGGAGGCCCTCGGTCGTGGCCCACTCCCGGTTGGAGCGCATTTATTTTCACGCTTTTCATCTTTCACGAGCCCACTCCTCCAGCATCCGCCGGCCCATTTTCTGACCATCACATAGGAACCGTGCAGCCTCCCTCTGCACGGAGACGCCGGGGCCTCCCTATTGGCATTTTAACAACAGCTTGCTGGAGGATGCGGGCTTCGTGGCGTCCTTCCGAAGTTCTGGCTGGCCTGGCGAGGGAAGCGGTGTGTCTTTCCATCGCGCGGCAGTGGTGGGACTTAGGGAAGGTGCGCGCCCGGCACTTCTGCCGTGATTACACCCGGGGCGCCAGCCGACGGAGGGATGCAGCGATAGAGCAGTTGGAACGGGAGGTCTTAGAGCTGGAGAGGCGTCTGGCCGCCAGCCCCGAGGATCCACCCCTCTGCAGGATCATGCCGGGAGAAGCGGGAGGCATCTGACCCTCGAGGACCTCGGGCCCGGGGTGCCTTGTTCGATCCCGCATCCTCTCCTTCGGGAGATGGATTGCGGCTCCCGCTTCTCTACGCCCTGGAAAAAAAGAGGAGGGGCTTGAAAATATCATCTGCTACTGGCAGAAGATGGCACCCCCTTCACGGATTCCGGTGGAGATGTTTTCTAGAGGGCGAGAGCCTTCTACGCAAGCCACGGATCCACCAATCCTACGCTTGCAGAGTGCTTTGGAGGAGCTCCCGACGGTCAGCGTGGGCGCCGAGACCGGCTAGAGCTGCCTCTCACTCTGGCCGAGTTCTCGGAAGCCCTCCGTCGCATGCCCACCAATATATCTCCGGGCATGGACGGGCTGACCGTGGAGTTCTACCGCGTGTTCTGGGACATCCTGGGCCCAGACCTAGTCACCGTCTGGGCCGAGTCTTTGCAGAGCGGGGTCCTCCCTCTTTCGTGCAGGCGAGCCGTGCTCGCCTTATTGCCGAAGAAGGGGGACCTCCGCGATTTACGAAATTGGCGTCCCGTCTCGCTCCTCAGCACGGACTACAAAATCGTGGCAAAGCCATCTCCCTGAGGCTAGGGTCCGTGCTGGCGGACGTGGTCCACCCAGACCAGACCTACACCGTCCCGGGCTGCAGCATCTTCGATAACCTATATCTGGTCTGGGACCTATTGGAACTTGGGTGTAGGGATGGTCTGTCGTTCGCCCTCCTGTCCTTAGATCAGGAGAAGGCGTTCAACAGGGTGGATCACGGGTATCTCCTGACCACTCTGCAGGCATTTGGCTTCGGACCCAGGTTTGTGAATTTTCTCCGGGTGCTGTACGCTTCCGCAGAGTGTCTGGTAAGGCTCAACTGGACCCTGACCGAACCAGTCAGCTTCGGGCGAGGAGTACGGCACGGGTGCCCCTTCTCAGGCCAGCTGTACGCTCTGGCGATCGAGCCCTTCCTCTGTCTCCTCCGAAGAAGGTTGACAGGGTTGGTGCTGAGGGAGCCGGAGCTGCGGCTGGTCCTGTCGGCGTACGCTGATGACGTGCTCCTCGTAGTCCAGGACCCGGGCGACTTGGTGCGGGTGGAGGCTTGCCGGGCCATCTATTCAGCAGCCTCCTCCGCTTGGGTCAACTGGGTCAAGAGCTCTGGCTTGGTGGTAGGGGACTGGCGGCAGGCGAGCTCCCTCCCACCGGCGCTTCAGGCCATCCGGTGGAGCACGGGTCCGCTGCTCTATCTGGGCATTTACCTTTCTGCCACGCATCCCTCTCCGTCGGAGAACTGGCAGAATTTAGAGGGCGGGGTGATAGAGCGGCTCCGGAAATGGACAGGACTACTCCGGTGCCTCTCCCTTCGAGGGAGAGCGCTAGTGCTTAATCAACTAATCCTGTCCATGCTCTGGTGCCGGCTCAACACCCTGGTCCCGGCCCCGGCTTTCCTGACCAACCTCCGGACATCGATTCTGGAGTTCTTTTGGTCAGGACTGCACTGGGTCCCTGCATTGGTTCTCCGTCTATCTCTGAGGATCGAGGGCAGGGCCTCAATGTCTGCTTACTCAGGTCCATGTCCTTCCGCCTCCAGACCCTGCAGAGGCTCCTTTACGTGCAGGTAGTCCGGCGTGGAGCATACTGGCGCACCCTTCCTGCCCCTTCCGAGGGTCTCCGATCGACCGGCAGCTCCTTTATCTCCATCCGAGAGGTTCTTCGCGAGACCCTCCGGGCTGCCTGTCTTCTACCAGGACCTCCTCCGGACTGGAAACTCTTTACAACGACCATTCCGTGGTCGGCCCCGAGGGGGCAGATCTCCTCACGGAGCCCCTGCTCACAACCCCCAGCTCCGTGTGCAGGTGGCGGGTCCCGCTCGTGCGGCCAGAGTTTGGTCCTGGCAGAGGTCACAATAGGCGAACCTCCTGGACTATGACCAGGAGACTGGCTGGATCCCCTACCTTCGCTCAGCGCGGGCTTTCCAGACCTTGTACTCCGGCGCATACTTCAGGAGGGAAGGCCGCTTTGCCGCCCACTGCTCAGGTTCATCTCAACCGGATCCTGCACGAGGGCACGCCCCGCCCACCCGTTACCCCAGGCCCGCTGGACCATTTAATTGGACCCCTGCCCCGTGGACCCAACCGACCCCTTCACCCCTTCACTAGAAGCCGGCTGCACAAGATGCAGCCGGTCTGCTTTCAAACCGCACCAAGAAAACATCTCTACACGCTCGTGCTCCACACCCTTCACGCCCGCACCCTCGTGTGCCGCCCCGATACAAAATGCCGGGACCTCCTGCCACCTTTGGAGGGTGAGGAGCCCCGGTGGGCCAGCCTATATTCCACCTTAGTCCCAAGGCCCGCCGGGGATGTCAGTTGGCGGCTCCTTCACGGAGCCATGAGCACGGGCGTGTACTTGGCGCGGTTCACTTCCATTCCAGACACCTGCCCCTTTTGCGGCGTGAAGGATACCCTGGCACATGCATACCTGGAGTGTGCCAGGCTGCAGCCCCTATTCCGACTCCTCACCAATATATTATTAGGTTTTTGGTTGCACTTCTCTCCTCACCTTCTCATTTATGCACTCTCTATCCATGGCCCCACAAAGTCACGGGATCTCCTGGTCAACCTCCTCCTGGCCCTAGCTAAAATGGCCATCTACAAAACCAGAATGAGGAGGTTGGCCGATGGAGTCTCCTGTGACTGTAGGGCCTATTTCCGATCCTCGGTCCGTTCACGTATCCGGGCAGAGTTCCTCTGGGCGGCGTCCTCTGACTCCCTTGACGCCTTTGAGGAGCAGTGGGCGCTGTCCGGGGTTCTCTGCTCGGTGTCCCCGTCCGGTTCCCTTCTTTTGACCCTTTGACCGCACTCCTGTCCCTGTTATTTTATTAGTTGTCCCCCGGAATTTTTTGGGTATCTAGGTCCTGTGTATCCCTCCTTTAGGCTGGGGGGGATCCTTTAGCAGTGGACGGGCTTCGCCTGCCCACTTCCCGGATCCCAATAAGACTGCTCTCCCATAGCCTTCTCGTTTGGAGGGAGGTGGAAAGCTGCTACTTCTGCTGTTGCTAGGCCTTAAGCTCTCCTTGCTTCTCCAGCTGCTCCCCTGGCTGGGCCAGACACCCCCCACCCCGTTCTCTGCTACCTGGTTGCTGGAGCCCCCCACTCTTGGGTGATGTTACTGAACCAACTGCAGCCCTGGGGTGGGGAGGGGGCTGCTAGCCCACTCCCCAGAGAGGAGGAATGAGGGACCCCAGCCACTGCTGTTGTGGATACCACCACCACCACCTGAGAGGGGTCCATTCTGCCTGCCTGGACCACCACCTGGAGTTCCTGGAGCTGCTGAAGCCCGAGGAGGAGAAGAAGAGGATCATCTGCCAGTGGGGCAGCAGCTAGAGACTTTGCAGACCACCGTGGAGGGGGCCCTAAGACTGAATAATTTTCAAACTGTGCTCTTGTGGTGGGGGTTTTGACTGTGTTTGTAGGGACACAGGGGGTGTGGCGTGGAGCTGCCCCCGATCCATCTGTGTGTCCCCCCCAACCCTCACCTCTATTACCAGCACCGCTGCCCCCTCCAACACTCCCACTGGCTGTATACCATCTGCCTCAGCTCCTGCCTTTGGACTCAGCTGCTTGCTTGGCTTACCACGCCCTATTTCCACCCTTTGGGCCAGAAGCAGCAGCCAGCTAAAATAGACTTGTGCAAGTACACATGGGCACATGTGCCCCCCCGGACTGCCTACCCCCCAGCTTTGCTTTACTACCTGCCCCATTTGCCACTTGCTTTGCCTCCTCTTTTGCTCCAGCCCCCCTTACTAGCTTCAGTTTGTTTGCCTGCCCCGCCCATTTCCTTCTGCAGCTTTTGTTTGTTTGCCCCGCCCCAGCCTCTGAAGCTAGCCCCTTGGTTTCCCTGTTCTACCTCCAGACCGCTTAACCCCTCGCTCCGTGTGCCCATGCCCCCTCCCATGCGCTTGAGCTATTCCTCATTTTAGTTGTAACCCTCTTCACTGTACCCCCAATGTTGTTGTATCACCCCCTCCCCTAGTGCACCAAGAGGAGCCAGAATTCCACCTTGTGTCGGTGACTGACCCTTATGCCCTGATTGCCCCCTGTCCAGCCCACCCCTTTTGGCACCCTCCTCCCCTGCCTGCAGCCTAGCGGGGAGGAGTGGTCGACCTGCTTCCCCTCTCCCCTCCTCCTTTTGGTGTCCCCCCTTTCCTCCTTGCTCATGATGGCGGGGGATGAGACGGGTGGCACCCCTCCAGCAGCCCGAGCTCCCCCTCCCCCGCCTACCTCTCCGTCACCCCCACAAGGTTCTACCTCCGGTGCCGAACCATCTTCCACCGCCCCCGCTGGGGCACCAGCAGCGACGGGCACCAGGGTGACGTCCACTGCTGCCACGTCTCTCACACCCTCAGATTCGGGGGGAGTCCCCCCAGCTGGTGGGAAGGGCCAGGGGAAGAAGAAGGGGAAGGGCCCCGCTAAAAAGACCAGGCCCTCCATGGCAAGGGCTGCCCCGAATGCCCCGGCCCCATCTCCAGTTGGGGCGCCCCCCCCGCTGTTCCCTCCACCAGCTCTGCAGGTGTCCCTACCTGGGCCCCAGAGCATACGCCCAGGTGGCGGTAGCCCCCCCGCCTGCTGCTACGTCATTTCTCCCGCCCACCGCCTCCGCTACCATCTATAGTGGCCGGGGCCCCTTTCCCACCATGACCAGGAAGCATGGCGTTCGTTGCCTCCTGGTGCCCGCCTTGCCCCACATGGAGACCTATGTGCGGGCATTGGCGAGGGTGGTGGGGCCCACGGCCATTGTGGCGGCCTCCAAAATTTATGGCAAGGTCGTCTTCTTCTTAACATTGGAGGCCGCCGCCCAGGAGGCGGTGGAGAAGGGCCTGGCGGTGGGGGGCGTTTTTGTCCCCCTAGACCCGCTAGAGGACCTGGGCGTCCACCTGGTCCTGACCTCCGTCCCTCCCTTTCTCCCTAATGCCGCCCTGTTACCCGCCCTTTCTACCTTGGGGAAGCCAATCTCTGTCATCAGCCATCTCCCGTTGGGCTGCAAAGAGCCCGCCCTCCGTCACATCCTCTCGTTCCGCCGGCAAGTGCAGCTTCTACTGGCGCCGGCGGCGCGTGACGGAGAGGCACTGGAGGTGTCCTTCCTAGTCCCCTACCAGGGGGCCCGTTACCGCGTGCATTACTCCATGGGGGAGGCCCGGTGCTACCTCTGCCCGGCGATGGGGCACGTCCAGAGGGACTGCCCCCTGGCCCGGGAAGGAGGGGCATCCAGGACCCCCGAGCCCCGGCAGGGCACCGGCCCCGTCATCGCCGACACCCCTGGCTGCCCGGCCCCCGAAACCACCCCTTCTCCTTCCCAGTCCACCATTGCTCCCGCTCGGGCCCAAGGGGCACCTCCCCAACTATGCCCAGACGAGCGGGAGAACCCTGCCCCCGCTGTTTGCAATCTGGCGGGGCCTGTGGAGGAGGGTGCGGCAGGGACACCGCCAAGCATGGGAGAGGGCCCGCCCCAAGGGGAATCTTCCCTCCCTTGTGCTGCCCCACCCTTACCCCCTCGAGTCCCTGAGCCATCGCCTCTGCCCCCTGACACAACCCCTGCTAGCCAGCCCCTGGATGATGCCATGGAGGGCTGGTCCCTAGTCCAGGGTAAGCGGGGAAGCGGAAGGCTCAAGCTCCACTGTGGGAAATGCTGAGTATCAGATGTTTTAGAAATGTGTACCAAGTAATGGAAAAGAACAGTACAAGAGGCGGGGCTGCGGGTAACAAGTTGAAGGACAAGGTCAGAAGATTTTGGCTGGACTGAGGACTAAACTTTGGCTGAACTAAGGACTAATGATATAAGCAGCACCTGAGAGTCTTTACCACCACAAGATAATGGAACCCAAAGATAAGAATGATGAGAACATTGGGTGATAAACAACAGAAAAGGAATAAACAAGTGCTGTATATATATATGGCTGTGGGAAGGGAAATAAAGTGCTTTTTACCAGCAACTGTTTCAGTTGTCCTGTGAGCCAGCCTGCTAGCAGCAACAAATGGTGACCCCGACGTGATAGAATTCTGTGAATTTGGTACCACGGACAGAGGAAGAAATAGCAGGGACCGCAGCTGCCGGTGTCCTCCGTTCGGGTGAGGAACCGGGACGCCCAACTGAGGCGGTGGAGCTCCCACTGAAAGGTGAGCGGCGGGGAATATCTCTCATAATGGGAGCGGCAGCATCGGCAGATGCGCAGGCCGTGTTTAAGGTCTTAAGCAATCTGCTTAATAACCAGGGAGAAAAATTTTCCCCAGAAGCTCTGCAAAAGTTGCTTCGGTGGGGAAAGCAACGGGGTTTCCTGGTTAATGCAAAGAATGTGTTTGTCTCTTCAGTGTGGAAAACATTGGGGGAAGACCTGTGGGACTCTGTGGGGGTCGGAAATAAAGAAGCTACTGCCTTGAGCCCTATCTGGCGGACTGTTCATCGAGCCGTTACCACCGCAGCGGCTCAGGCAGGGGCGCGTATTGCATTACGTGAAGCATTAGAATCATCAGCGAAAGGGGCCTTTACGGTAGGAGCGAAAGACTTTTTTGGTAAAACAATGCCTATGATTCCTTTGGCGCCGTTGGACCCCAGTGAGGTACCGTTGCCCTTGGAGGATGACGACTCAGATCGGGGCGAACCGATGGCCGTGGATCAGCCGGTGTTGGGGGAATCGTCATCGGGCAATCCAAAGAACCCGTTACAAGGGGAGTCAGGATTGCCGCCCGCGGTTGTGCCACCAGCCCCTCCCCGACACGTTCAGATTACTGACTTGCCTAAAACTGGAGAGTTTGATAACTTGACGCAGGACCAGATAATTCGGTGGTTATATAAGGAAGGTATTGCAGCTCAACAGATGACGGATGAGCTGGATAGAAAGGAAAACAGACCGCAAGGATCGTCACGATCGCATCTGCTACAACAGCTTCAAGAGCACGGCCTACCTGACCCCTCACATTTGCCCCATATTTGTAGGTTGTGTGGGTATTATGGTTGTACGGAGCACCTCACTCCCGAGGGAGAGTTGCGACCGACAGCAGAGGAAGAATATCGCAAAATTTATGCCCCCGCTACGCAACCGGTTCGACCAAAAGTGAAACCTCCGCCACCTACGTGTTCTTCAATTGGACGAGGGCAAGAAGAACAGGGTACGGGGGTGATTTGGAGGGAGGAGGGGGGAGGAGTGGGATCTCCTGACCCAATTAAGCGCTGGCATGGATTGATAAAGGATGCTATAATTGAAGGGGAATTTTTGGATGCCATGCCGGCTACTTTCCCGGTATCGGTATCAAGGGAGGGGGTTACATCTTGGGTGCCGTTAGACTGGAAATTGATGAGGGAGGCTCAGAAAGCTATTGTGGCGTATGGCTTGAAAAATCCGTATGTACAAGCGTTATTAGAACAGATATTCTCGGGGAAAGCGATGTGCCCCTTTGACGCCCAGAAATTTGCAGATATGTTGTTAACTCCTACACAGAGATTATTATGGAAGGATTCATGGAGAAAAAAGGCTGAGCACGCGGCAGTGCTTAATTTAGATAGACCCCAGGATGACCCTCTCCATGTAGCAACTATAGACATGTTGTTGGGACAGGGGCGATTTGAAGAGCCTCAGCTACAGGCGCGATTGGTACCCCAAATATTACAACAGTCTCAGCTTCTAGCATTGGAGGCATTCAAAGAGCTCCCTGATTTGGGCGCCCCGTCACCTCCTTATTTAAAAGTCACGCAGGGAGTGGGCGAATCTTTTGCCCTCTTTTTGGACCGCCTAAGGACGGCATTGGATAGGGCCCCTAATTTAACACCAGACGCCAGATCGGCATTGGGGGTAGATTTAGCCCTTCAAAATGCTAACCCCACGTGTAAGAAGATTTTGGTGACTTTACCAAAATCGGCCTCCCTAGTCGACATGATTGAAGCCTGCACTCGTGCTCCTTTGGTGGAGGAGGAGGATAAGGCAAAGATTCATGCACGCGCCTTGGCGGTAGCCTTGAATACCTCCAAGTCGAATTGGCGTAGAGGAAGGGAGGGGGCGTGTTATCAGTGTGGAAAGATGGGTCTTTTAAAACGGGATTGCCCCAAGAAAAGAGGTCAGCCACAAAACAATGCACTTCCCTCCCCATTTCCTGGGACATGTAATCGATGTGAAAAATTCGGTCATAAAGCTACTGAGTGTCACTCCCGGTTTAAAAAAGATGGGACCCCTTTGTTGGGGTCGGGAAACGCCTCGCGGAGCGCCAGCCGGCAGGGCGTGAGGACAAACAATACATCGGCTGCTTGGACAGCCTCTGCGGGGCAACTTCCGGCAGTGCCGGAGTTGATTTGGCCACTGCCGCCGACGTCTCCCTAGAGAATGATAGGGTGACGCTCGTTCCATCGGTGGCATCTGGACCGTTGGGGCATGGGTTAAGCGCATTGTTAATAGGTAGATCATCCGCCTCCTTACAGGGGCTTTTTGTGCTTCCAGGGCTAATTGATGCTGATTATAGAGGGAACATTGGGATTATGGTACGAGCTATATGCCCGCCTATTACAATAATGGCCGGAACCAAAATTGCACAATTAATACCCTTTCGTGCGAATGTTCCTGTGAAGTCACCCCAGATAAGAGGAACTGGGGGCTTCGGGTCATCCAGTCAGGTAGACCCCACACCACTAACAACAGCATTTGTTTTGTCAGTGGGACAAGATCGTCCCACTAGATTAGTTCAATTTAAGGTCCCAGATGGTGATTCTTTTGAGCATCAGGTCCTTATCGATACTGGGGCAGATGTGACGGTGTTGCCCCTGCAGGGTTGGCCGGTGACATGGCCACTTCGACCGGTAACTACACCTCTTCAGGGCATTGGCGGACAGCGTGAGCCTATGCTAAGTGAATTTTTTATTGACATTATTGATGCGGCCGATAATGCATTGAAGGGGTCAGTCTGCCCTTACCTTGTCGATATGACTATTTGGCTGTTGGGGAGGGATTGCTTGAGTCAATGGGGGGTGGTGATCAGCTCCCCCCCTTTCTAGTAGCGGCCACTGAGGAGCGGCCAACCCTGGCATTGGAATGGAAATCCGATGAGCCGATTTGGGTTGCTCAGTGGCCGCTGCCAACAGAAAAACTTGCCGCATTAACAAAACTAGTAGAGGAGCAAGTACGTCTTGACCATCTCGAACCCTCAGTTAGTCCATGGAATACACCTGTATTTACTATCCTAAAGAAATCAGGAAAATGGCGCTTGCTCCAAGATCTGCGTGCCATTAATGCTATTATGGTCGACATGGGTGCTTTACAGCCCGGTTTACCTGCCTCATCCATGCTCCCATCGGGGTGGCCATTACTAATCATTGACCTGAAGGATTGTTATTTTACTATTCCATTACACCCGAGAGACAGAGAGCGCTTTGCTTTCTCTATTCCGATGGTAAATCACGAAGCGCCTTCCGTAAGGTATCAGTGGAAGGTTTTGCCCCACGGAATGAAAAATTCCACTACCATCTGCCAGCTCTTCGTTGCATGGGCAATACGCCCAATCCGAGTGAAATATCCCCAATGGAAAATATATCATTACATGGATGATCTTTTATTTGCGGCACCAGTAGCCTTTGAACACATGATTATAACACAGATCACCTCCACGTTAGCAGAAGCTGGTCTGTTTGTGGCCCCAGAAAAGGTTCAAACTAAAGCCCCTTTTTTGTATTTGGGACTTCGGATCACTGACTGCACCGTACGCCCCCAGCAGTTGAAAATCTCTCCTCATGTGCACACGCTGTATGATGCACAGAAACTGCTAGGTGAACTGCAATGGCTTCGCCCCCTTTGTGGCATCACAAATCAGGATATAACTCCTCTTCTTCCCTTATTAGAAGGGGGGAGAGCCCCTGGAGATAAACGACAACTGTCGGTACAACAGAAGCAAGCATTACAACGAATAGGACAGAAGGTGGGGGAGGGTTATTCCAGGAGATATCGGGAAAACTTACCCTTCGTGGTAGCGGTCTTTAGCCTAGATGCAGTATTGGAAGCGCTATTATTTCAGTGGGATACAAGGGATAAAGACCCCCTAGTCGGTTTGGAATGGATATTCCCACCGTGTAAAAATGTGCGTACGGTAACTTCCAGAATTGAAGCAATAGCCATGCTAATAGTGCAAGCATGGAAAAGAGTAACTGTAATGACAGGAATTGATCCGCATCAGATTTTGTTGCCATTTTCAAAAACGATGATTACACATCTGTTGATGTATGACACTGTGTTTGCTGTTGCCCTAGCAAATTATCAGGGACAATTGAGTTGTCATTACTCTCCCCACCGCCTGTTTTCTTCCCCGTTGCAGTTGGAAAAACACCGTATGAGACAGGAGAATCCAGTGACAGGAATAACAGTATTTACCGATGCGGCTGGGCGAACAGGGAGAGCAGGGGTAGTCTGGTGGGATGGACATACTTGGGCCCATAAGAAGGTTATTAGTGAGGGGTCGGTACAGATATTAGAACTCCTAGCTATACTTTTGGCATTTGATCACTGGAACCAAGAATCGCTCAACGTGATGAGCGATTCTAAGTATGCCGTGGGGTTAGTAAACAGGCTGGAGAGAGCTATGCTGGAAAAGGTTCATAATCCAGCATTTCAACAGATACTCTTGTGCCTCTGGCATCGACTCAATGGAAGAAGGTATCCATATTTTGTAGGCCATATAAGGAACCATACTGGCCTGCCTGGATACTTAAGCACGGGCAACGATCAGGCGGATGCACTGGTGGGATCCGTAGTAGTACCCAATCGGTTTGAGCAAGCTCGCCTGTCTCATGGATTTTTCCATCAATCAGCGAAAGCCCTAGCGCAACAATTCTCTCTACCTATATCCCAGACCCGAAGTATTGTAGCCTCTTGCTCAGAATGTAATAGCTTGACACCCACCTTTCCCGCCGGGGTTAATCCCCGAGGTCTAGAGGCTTTAACATTATGGCAGTCAGATGTCACCCAATATAACCAATTCGGAAAGCAGAAATACATCCATGTGTCAGTAGACACCTTCTCTGGAGTTATCTGGGCTACACCCCACGTGTCCACGGGCAGTAAGGATGTGATAAAACATTGGCAGGCATGTTTTGCTACATTAGGGGTGCCCCGATCGATAAAAACAGACAATGGAGCTGGGTATGTGGCCAGGCGCACCGCAACCTTTTTGCAAATGTGGGGGATAACACACAAAACAGGAGTGCCAGGCAATTCGACAGGCCAGGCCATTATTGAACGATCTCATGGTACTTTGAAAGGAATGTTGGATAAGCAGGCACGAACTGGACAGGATGCAGTAGTTCAGACACCAGCTGGGCGATTAGCTAAAGCGGTATATGTCCTTAATTGGTTGCAACCTAGTAGTGCTGATAACAATCATGTTCCAATGCAAAGACATCTAGGAAGTATTAGGATAGAACATGAGCAAAAGAAACCTAAGGTGAAATGGTTTGATTATGTCTCTCAACAATGGAAGGGGCCAGCACAATTGCTAACCTGGGGACGGGGTTATGCTTGTGTCTCCCTTGATGAAGGTCCTCGGTGGATACCTGCTAAGTGGGTGCGGCCGTGGCTACAGCAACCTCGCTTGCCCTTGAACCTGGCGCCTGGAGAACAAGATCCTGCGCTTGGAGAGGGAGCATCAGAGGAGGTTGTGCTTGCGGCCATATCCTGTTTATTTCCAGAATGAGGATGTGGGTTATCGATATTGTTATAGTTTTATTGCTTGGGTTACAGGGGGGACTCCTTGTACCCCTACACGTGCGAATGACGTATAACCTATGGGAACGTCTAGCATTGATAGCCAATGTCTCACACTTTTGTTTGTCTGATTCTGTGGCAGCCGGGGAACTACTGGGCACTTGTCTTGTGCCCATATGTCATCATCCCGAAGAAATTGGCAGTCACACCATGCTTGCAGCTTATGCCAATTTGTCTTCACAGTATTCGAATATGGCAAATTGGGGCCCCGCCAATTACTCCTTGCCCCCTGAGGCCCTATCTTTACATACCCCGTACCCAGCCGGGGCAGATAATGTAACGTGTGTGCGAGTGGTTAATTGCACATGCTCAAAAGTACCCATGGGCTGCCAAACCGTAAGTGCCCCCCCTTTTGAATTGTACTAATGCGGTTAATGTTTCTTTTAATTATGGACATATTATTTTGCCGTCTGGTTGGTTTTTTACCTGCGGCGCACGAACCTTTAGTTATATTCCTGCTAATCTAAGTCATAATACCTTGTGCTGTCTTAGCCGAATGACCCTTTTGTTGCCCGGAAAGAATCAGCAGCAAAATCGGCGAAGCACGGCCCTGCAAAATACGTGTTCCGCCGATGTTACCTTATATAGTCACTCAGAATATTTGGCTTTGCTGAATGCCGTTGCAGGCATTCCTGGCTTTGCAACTTATTATACGGTGCAAACTTTGAATGCATTAGCTTGTTTTGCTGTTAAATTGCTTAATGCTACATCACAGGCAATTGCTCTTTTAAGTATGGAACAACAGGAATTAAGAGATGCCATTTTAGATAATTGAGCTGCGATTGATTTTTT
This sequence comes from Dermochelys coriacea, assembly GCF_009764565.3. Lineage (NCBI taxonomy): Eukaryota > Metazoa > Chordata > Testudines > Dermochelyidae > Dermochelys > Dermochelys coriacea. The sequence continues at coordinate 35,593,663 of NC_050080.1, forward strand.
ATTGCTTAAGCATCATATGGGATGTGAATCTTTTAAACATAGGTGTTGTTTTAATCTTACGGATAATAGCCGATCCATTGAAGAACGTCTGGACGAGTTAACTTCCCTCACTGAGCACATCCGTCAGGATACCGGGTTTGCGGGATTTTGGGATTGGCTTACAGGGTGGTTGCCTTCTTTGGGGTGGCTTCGGCAATTATTTGGAATTATAGTTTTTATATGTATTGGTCTTATTTGCCTATGTTGCTGTTTGCAATGTCTCCCCTCCTTGTTCAATATGTTCCGTGAAATGCATCGCTCTACCCCTGTTGGGTCGCCCCTGCTGATGAATGAAAATTGGATGGAACTATGCAAGTAGCTGGTGGTTCGTGTGTCATGTAATAATACGGGGGGAGATGTGGGAAGTTGGGAGCGCGGTGAATTTTTAATGAACCTTTGGTGAACTATTGAGAGATAGCTACAGGCTGACCCATTTGCAGCGTTTTTTGCCCCTGGTGTTGCTATTATGGAAAATGCTTTTAATTTAGAGAAATTAGTGTGTTGGAATATTAAACAGTGTAATCTAATATTTGAAATATTAATTGCGTTATTAACCGATGTAGATAGCATTTGCCATGCAGTTTTACAAAATTGTGCTGCAATTGAATTTTTGTTATTAGCACATGGACACGGATGTGAAGATTTTGAGGGTATGTGTTGTGTTAATTTGTCAGATCATTCTCACTCTGTTCATGAGTTACTTGCAAAATTAGAACAAAATATGAATAACATCATTATAGCACACTCTTTTATTAATTTGTATCTGTATTGGTATAATTTGTTTGTGTGGTCCATATATAGTTCAATGTATGCATTGGGGAATGTCACGGATGATTCAAGGTGCTCTTAAACAAAAAGTGGGAGATGTGGGAAATGCTGAGTATCAGATGTTTTAGAAATGTGTACCAAGTAATGCAAAAGAACAGTACAAGAGGCGGGGCTGCGGGAAACAAGTTGAAGGACAAGGTCAGAAGATTTTGGCTGGACTGAGGACTAAACTTTGGCTGAACTAAGGACTAATGATATAAGCAGCACCTGAGAGTCTTTACCACCACAAGATAATGGAACCCAAAGATAAGAATGAGAACACTGGGTGATAAACAACAGAAAAGGAATAAACAAGTGCTGTATATATATGGCTGTGGGAAGGGAAATAAAGTGCTTTTTACCAGCAACTGTTTCAGTTGTCCTGTGAACCAGCCTGCTAGCAGCACTCCACTCCTCCCATCTGATGCGGAGGCCCCCCGGAAGACCAGGAAGGGGGGCACTGATGCCGAGCCTTCCGCTCTACCCACGGGTGTGTTCCATCCACCAGAGACGGCTGGGGAAGACGTGGCAGCACTGGAAGGCAGTATCTCCCCTCCACAGGAGTCATAGAATAGAATAGAATAGAATAGAATAGAATCATAGAATAGAATATCAGGGTTGGAAGGGACCCCAGAAGGTCATCTAGTCCAACCCCCTGCTCAAAGCAGGACCAAGTCCCAGTTAAATCATCCCAGCTAGGGCTTTGTCAAGCCTGACCTTAAAAACCTCTAAGGAAGGAGATTCTACCACCTCCCTAGGTAACGCATTCCAGTGTTTCACCACCCTCTTAGTAAAAAAGTTTTTCCTAATATCCAATCTAAACCTCCCCCATTGCAACTTGAGACCATTACTCCTCGTTCTGTCATCTGCTACCATTGAGAACAGTCTAGAGCCATCCTCTTTGAAACCCCCTTTCAGGTAGTTGAAAGCAGCTATCAAATCCCCCCTCATTCTTCTCTTCTGCAGACTAAACAATCCCAGCTCCCTCAGCCTCTCCTCATAAGTCATGTGCTCTAGACCCCTAATCATTTTTGTTGCCCTTCGCTGTACTCTTTCCAATTTATCCACATCCTTCTTGTAGTGTGGGGCCCAAAACTGGACACAGTACTCCAGATGAGGCCTCACCAGTGTCGAATAGAGGGGAACGATCACGTCCCTCGATCTGCTCGCTATGCCCCTACTTATACAACCCAAAATGCCATTGGCCTTCTTGGCAACAAGGGCACACTGCTGACTCATATCCAGCTTCTCGTCCACTGTCACCCCTAGGTCCTTTTCCGCAGAACTGCTGCCGAGCCATTCGGTCCCTAGTCTGTAGCGGTGCATTGGATTCTTCCATCCTAAGTGCAGGACCCTGCATTTATCCTTATTGAACCTCATTAGATTTCTTTTGGCCCAATCCTCCAATTTGTCTAGGTCCTTCTGTATCCTATCCCTCCCCTCCAGCGTATCTACCACTCCTCCCAGTTTAGTATCATCCGCAAATTTGCTGAGAGTGCAATCCACACCATCCTCCAGATCATTTATGAAGATATTGAACAAAACGGGCCCCAGGACCGACCCCTGGGGCACTCCACTTGACACCGGCTGCCAACTAGACATGGAGCCATTGATCACTACCCGTTGAGCCCGACAATCTAGCCAGCTTTCTACCCACCTTATAGTGCATTCATCCAGCCCATACTTCCTTAACTTGCTGACAAGAATGCTGTGGGAGACCGTGTCAAAAGGGGAGTCCCTCTCCTCCAAGGCCCCCGAGACTCTGTCTGAAACCTCAGTGTGCCCCAAGGCAACAGTCGTGTCAGGTGGCAGAGAGGAAAATCCCGGGGTGGCGGAAACTGATCTCCCATCAATATACGAGGAGATCGAGGTCCTGGGTCTGACCCTGGTCACCCAGGGAGAGGACGATCCTATGCCAGTGGGCCTCGATCTGGGCGACTTCACTCCAGCCCCCCTTTCCCCATGTTCCCTCCCCCTAACCGTTGCTACTGCTCCCAACTCCGAGGAGCCCCTGGATTCCTCCATCAACCCGGCTGCAGAGGGCACCCCGCTGAGAGCCGCCGAGCCAGTGGAGGCGACGGCCAGTGCCACATGGCTGGGACCTGAGCCACTCGGGGCACCCATCGTTGGTGAGGAGCATTCGACCTCCTTCCTGGGAGAGGGCCCTACAGGAGAGAGTCCACCCCCTGATGCTGTGGCTGCCAGATCCACCAGAGAGCTTGCGCCTGGCATCAGTGAGAGCCCTCTCCCCGCCCAGAATCTCACCTCTACCCCTGCCCCTGCCCTTATCCCGCCCACCTCCCGAGATATTATTGCCGCCCCTAGGACTGTCTCCTTCCCCTTCCCAACAGATGACCCCCAAGGAGCGGCCTTTGTGTTTCCCCGTCCCGACCTACCAGGGACTGCTATCTTCCCTCCGCTGCCCCCTATTGCACCAGCATTTAAGCCAACTTATCAGGAGCCCCGTTGGGGGTCCACACCCTGTCTTCCCGTCTCGGTGGGCCATGGGGTTGTAGCAAGGGGCCCGTCGGGGAGTAACCAGACCGTAACCCCAGCCCCCGACGCGCTACGAGAGGAGTTGTGGGAGTTTCTAGAAGACATCCGTGGCTCCCGCAACAAAGTCCAGCTTGCCCTCCAGCGATGGGAGGACTTTAATCAAATCCTCCGGGCTGCAAGGGCCCTCATGGGGGAGGGTAAAAGGACCAGGAGGCAGGGCGCCGTGGCCTACCAGCGGGTCCGCCTCTTCCGTGACTGCTTCCTCACCTACGGGGTGGGTCACGGAATGCTGCGTGGCCCGTCGGGAGCCACGAGCATCCCTGCAGGCGAGGATCCCCCGCCAGCCCTCCTCATGGCACTCTTTAACATCACAATATTGAACACCCATGGCTGTAGGATGGGTCTCCGCAGGTCCCAGGTGCTCTCCTTCCTTCGGGAGGGGAGGTACTCTGTGGTTTTCCTGCAGGAGAACCATACGGATCCGACCGCCGAAGAAAGCTGGAGGCTGGATTGGGGGGACAGGATCTACTTTAGCCACCTCACAATTCATACGGCTGGAGTGGCGACCCTGTTCTCCCCCGACCTACGGCCCGAGGTGCTGGGGGTCGCCGAGGTTGTGCCGGGCCGCCTGCTTAACCTCCGGGTCCGCATGGAGGGGCTCGTAGTCAACCTTGTCAACATCTATGCCCCAGCAGCGAGCCCGGAGCGGCTGCAATTCTATCAGCAGGCGTCCGCCTTTCTCGGCACCTTGGATCCTCAGGAGTGCCTGGTCCTGGGAGGGGACTTTAACATCACCCTCGAGGAGCGGGACTGCTCGGGGACCGAGCAGAGCTCGGCCGCCGTCGCCGTCCTCCAGGAGATAGTCGAACACCACTCCCTGGTGGACGTCTGGCGCGACCACCACCCGAATGACACTTCCACGTTCACCTTTGTCCGGGTGGAGGCCCATCGGTCGCACCACTCCCGGTTAGACCGCATTTATTTATCACGCTTTCATCTTTCATGAGCCCACTCCTCCAACATCCGGCCGGCCCCATTTTCTCACCATCATATAGCCACCGTGACAGCCTCCCTCTGCGCGGAGAGGCCGGGGCCGGCCTATTGGCATTTTAACAACAGCTTGCTGGGGGATGCGGGCTTCGTGGCGTCCTTTCGGGAGTTCTGGCTGGCCTGGCGAGGGCAGCGGCGTGCCTTTCCCTTGGCACGGCGGTGGTGGGACTTAGGGAAGGTGGGCGCCCGGCTCTTCTGCCGTGACTACACCCGGGGCGCCAGCCGACGGAGGGATGCAGCGATAGAGCAGTTGGAACGGGAGGTCTAAGAGCTGGAGAGGCATCTGGCCGCCAGACCCGAGGATTCAGCCCTCTGCAGAGCGTGCCGGGAGAAGCGGGAGGAGCTCCGGACCCTCGAGGACCATCGGGCCCGGGGTGCCTTTGTTCGATCCCGCATCCGTCTCCTTCGGGAGATGGATTGCGGCTCCCGCTTCTTCTATGCCCTGGAGAAAAAGAGGGGGGCTAAGAAACATATCATCTGCCTACTGGCAGAAGATGGCACCCCCCTCACGGATCCGGTGGAGATGTGCGAGAGGGCGAGAGCCTTCTACGCAAGCCTATTCTCCCCGGATCCGACCGATCCTAACGCTTGCAGAGTGCTGTGGGAGGAGCTCCCGACGGTCAGCGTGGGCGACCGAGACCGGCTAGAGCTGCCTCTCACTCTGGCCGAGTTCTCGGAAGCCCTCCGTCGCATGCCCACCAATATATCTCCGGGCATGGATGGGCTGACCGTGGAGTTCTACCGCGTGTTCTGGGACATCCTGGGCCCAGACCTAGTCACCGTCTGGGCCGAGTCTTTGCAGAGCGGGGTCCTCCCTCTTTCGTGCAGGCGAGCCGTGCTCGCCTTATTGCCGAAGAAGGGGGACCTCCGCGATTGACGAAATTGGCGTCCCGTCTCGCTCCTCAGCACGGACTACAAAGTCATGGCAAAATCCATCTCACTGTGGGTAGAGTCCGTGCTGGCGGACATGGACCACCCAGACCAGACCTACGCTGTCCCGGGCCGCAGCATCTTCGACAACCTATATCTGGTCCGGGACCTATTGGAACTTGGGTGTAGGGATGGTCTGTCGTTTGCCCTCCTGTCCTTAGATCAGGAGAAGGCGTTCGACAGGGTGGATCACGGGTATCTCCTAGAACTCTGCAAGTGTTTGGCTTCGGACCCAGGTTTGTGAATTTTCTCCGGGCGCTGTATGCCTCCGCAGAGTGTTTGGTCAGGCTCAACTGGACCCTGACCGAACGGTCAGCTTTGGGCGAGGAGTACTGCAGGGGTGCCCCCTCTCGGGCCAGCTGTACACTCTGGCGATCGAGCCCTTCCTCTGTCTCCTCCGAAGAAGGTTGACAGGGTTGGTGCTGCGGGAGCTGGAGCTGCGGCTAGTCCAGTCGGCGTACGCTGATGACGTGCTCCTCGTGGTCCAGGACCCGGGTGACTTGGCATGGGTGGAGGCTTGCCAGGCCATCTATTCGGCAGGGCAGGAAGTGACAAGACCCATTCTAACCTGGGTGGAACCCCAGAATGTCATAGTCCCTAAGTCCCTTAGGCCCAACCCAAAGAGTTGGATTTTTCAGAACACTTAGGGTGAGTTTTTGAAAGGCATGCAGGGTAGTTAGGCACCCAAATCCCATGGACTGTTCATGGGAATAGGCACATAGCTGCCTAGTGCCCTCTGAGACTCTCCCCCTTCATATTGATGTAACTCTGATCCCCTTGACGTCCATGGGAATTTTACCGTGGACTTCAAGGAAGAAGAGTTAGGACAACACTTGTTCCTTTTGAAAACACCACCCAATAAGTCTTCATAGCTGTCTGCTGGGGGAAAGGATTTTGAAGGGATTAAAGAAGGAGAATCCTGTAGAGTGAACAACACACTCTGTTACTCTTGGCTACCAAACAGGAAGTTGCTTAAGCACATACTTGACTTTAAGCATCGGAATACTCCCAATGACTACGCTTGTGCCAAAAGTGAGGCACATGCTAAATTACCTGGCTGAATCAGGGCTTAAATTTTGAAGTCTTTGAGATTTAAAGATAATATTTTCAAAGTCACTTGAGCAATGTGCACATCAAGATCCTGTTGGAAATCAATGGTGACTTTGAAAGACTCAGAGTAGAATTCCAGCTATTCTGCAGGTGTCTCTTGCCCTACAGGGAAAATTGCATTGGATAGCCTTTGTATTTTCAAAAAGAAAAGGAGTACTTGTGGCACCTTAGAGACTAACAAATTTATTAGAGCATAAGCTTTCGTGAGCTACAGCTCACTTCATCGGATGCATTTGGTGGAAAAAACAGAGGAGAGATTTATATACACACACACAGAGAACATGAAACAATGGGTTTATCATACACACTGTAAGGAGAGTGATCACTTAAGATAAGCCATCACCAACAGCAGGGGGGGGAAAGGAGGAAAACCTTTCATGGTGACAAGCAGGTAGGCTAATTCCAGCAGTTAACAAGAATATCAGAGGAACAGTGGGGGGTGGGGTGGGAGGGAGAAATACCATGGGGAAATAGTTTTACTTTGTGTAATGACTCATCCATTCCCAGTCTCTATTCAAGCCTAAGTTAATTGTATCCAGTTTGCAAATTAATTCCAATTCAGCAGTCTCTCGTTGGAGTCTGTTTTTGAAGCTTTTTTGTTGAAGGATAGCCACTCTTAGGTGACAAGCGATGGTCACATAAACACCACCCTATATCGGAAACCTACTGACCGCTATTCCTACCTACATGCCTCTAGCTTTCATCCAGATCATACCACTCGATCCATTGTCTACAGCCAAGCGCTACGATATAACCGCATTTGCTCCAACCCCTCAGACAGAGACAAACACCTACAAGATCTCTATCATGCATTCCTACAACTACAATACCCACCTGCTGAAGTGAAGAAACAGATTGACAGAGCCAGAAGAGTACCCAGAAGTCACCTACTACAGGACAGGCCCAACAAAGAAAACAACAGAACGCCACTAGCCATCACCTTCAGCCCCCAACTAAAACCTCTCCAACGCATCATCAAGGATCTACAACCTATCCTGAAGGACGAGCCATCGCTCTCTCAGATCTTGGGAGACAGACCAGTCCTTGCTTACAGACAGCCCCCCAATCTGAAGCAAATACTCACCAGCAAGCACACACCACACAACAGAACCACTAACCCAGGAACCTATCCTTGCAACAAAGCCCGTTGCCAACTCTGTCCACATATCTATTCAGGGGATACCATCATAGGGCCTAATCACATCAGCCACACTATCAGAGGCTCGTTCACCTGCGCATCTACCAATGTGATATATGCCATCATGTGCCAGCAATGCCCCTCTGCCATGTACATTGGCCAAACTGGACAGTCTCTACGTAAAAGAATGAATGGACACAAATCAGACGTCAAGAATTATAACATTCAAAAACCAGTTGGAGAACACTTCAATCTCTCTGGTCACTCGATCACAGACCTAAGAGTGGCTATCCTTCAACAAAAAAGCTTCAAAAACAGACTCCAACGAGAGACTGCTGAATTGGAATTAATTTGCAAACTGGATACAATTAACTTAGGCTTGAATAGAGACTGGGAATGGATGAGTCATTACACAAAGTAAAACTATTTCCCCATGGTATTTCTCCCTCCCACCCCACCCCCCACTGTTCCTCTGATATTCTTGTTAACTGCTGGAATTAGCCTACCTGCTTGTCACCATGAAAGGTTTTCCTCCTTTCCCCCCCCTGCTGTTGGTGATGGCTTATCTTAAGTGATCACTCTCCTTACAGTGTGTATGATAAACCCATTGTTTCATGTTCTCTGTGTGTGTGTATATAAATCTCTCCTCTGTTTTTTCCACCAAATGCATCCGATGAAGTGAGCTGTAGCTCACGAAAGCTTATGCTCTAATAAATTTGTTAGTCTCTAAGGTGCCACAAGTACTCCTTTTCTTTTTGCGAATACAGACTAACACGGCTGCTACTCTGAAACCTTTGTATTTTGTCATCATCATGGCAAATCCCAGAGGGATGTGGCCTCCTTACCCATCAAGCACCAAGACTGATTTCTGGAGAAGTGCTTATGGGGGTTTAGCTGTATATTCAGATTATGTCCATCACCAGCACACGTAGAGAAATCTCTGAATTAAGTATCTTCACATAACTTTCATATGACTTTGTATTATGCCTCTTCATATAACCTTGTATAAAGCTATTTTCATACAACTTGTATCAGATCCCTATATAGAACATTTATAGAAAACTTTGTATTAAGCCTTGGTATAATGTTATAGCTCCTAAGGATAGTTAAAGTAGAAGAAAAATGTCTTTTTGTTAGGAGTAGAATAAGATCCCCCCACAACTTTTTTAATCAATTGCCCTGTTGAATGAATGAGGGTGAATGAGCAAGGTGTGGAAGGCAGGCACCTCTAGACAGCTGCAACTGTTGGAGAGGGGATGGAAGCCAGCCCCAAGAACAATAAAACTTGTCAAGTAGGCTCACTAAAGAAGAACAGACATATTGATGGCCTTGGGGATTAGAAGCAAGCACCTTCTTTTGGGAACACCCTCTTTGCAGCATTGGGACAGCACCCAGAGGGAAGCAGCACAAAGGACCAATGGACACAGACACAGATTTTGGATCTGGTATAGATTTGCAAGAGAGGGAAGCTGCTATAAAAGTGAGGTGTCTTGAAGGGAACCCCGGGTCTCATCTTGATAACATCAGAGCATCGATCCAGATCAGCAGAAGCCTGGCTCCACCCCTCCCCTATCTAACTCACCTGGCTAGTGAAGTCAAGGGGAGCAACTAGTTGGTAACAACAACAAGACAGAGTGTGCTTATGTGTATGTGTGTGTGAGTGCATAAGTGTAATATATATCGTATGCATATGATACAGTGTTGATTGATACATGTATTACTAATAAATGTGGCATTTTGCCTTATTCCCCCTGCAAAGATCGTGTGTAGTACTTTAAGTACAACATTTTGGTGGAGAATTTGGTGGTACAACATTTTGGAGGAGAAAGGGGGAAAGGTACCATGAGCATTTATTGAGTAATGAAACAAACTTTGATATTGAGTAATGGAAAAGTGATCATAAACCTTGAAAAGTATTAAAAAGTGATCGATCATTAAGGTATGCACACCCCCGGTGGTAGAAGGCCGGGTAAAGAGAGGAGGAGAAGTAGTTTTCTTACTCCCCCGGTCGTAGAGTGCTGGCATTAGAAAGAAGGGAGGAGAATTAAATTTCTTGCTCCAGGAAAAAAGGTACTGGTAAATAAGAGTAAAGAGGATAAGCAGTGCTATTTTAGTCCCAATAGGAGGTTGGGTATACTAGAAAATGTTTAAATGCAAGCAATCTTTTAATAAGGGTCCCAGAGAGGAGACTGAGAAATTGGCATTTGTAAAAGATGTTACCCCTTTTGAACAAATCTTGCAAGAATTTGGACACAGCCCTTGGTCTGATCAAGCACAAGCTGATGTCCGTACAATTTCAGACCTAGAAGACAAATTGGCTAGCTACTTATTGATATACAAACCCTCAACTCCAATGAAAAAGGAAGCAGCTGCAGTTTGGCTTCTATGGAAAACCTATAATGAGGTATTTCTTCAATTGGCTGAATGTAAAAATAAAAACGAGAAACTGCACCAAGATTTACAAGCCTCTAATGCAGAAGCAGAGAAATGAAAATGTATGTCCATTAGTACCCAAACCCAGTTAGATGCCCTTAAGGATGGGTGCAGAGAGTTAAAGCAGCACTCTCAAATCTTACAGGAGCATACAAAAGAGAAGGAGAAAATTGAAAAAAGAAAATCAGGTATTACAGGGAATGGTCATAAAGTTAACTTTAGAACAGGGGGGAGCCCCTGCTGACCATAACCACTGTAAATCGCTCATTAAACAACTGGAACAAAAATTGGGATTTGCAAATAGACAAATTGTAGCAGTAATTTCAGGAGAAGGGACATTTGAGACCCCCAGAAGGGGCAGACTTTTGGGAGCCCTCTGGAGATTGGGAAGGGGATATTTGGGTAGATTCCTCCTCCCAGAGCCAAAATGCCATTGCAACAGTAACAAAGAGAACAGTCACCACCACAAGAGAGGGTGGTGAGAGTGAAACACTAACAACAGTGCCTGTTTCTGCCTCAGATCTCCAGGCCATGGCAAAGTGGCTGGGGATTTTAAAACAAGAATTTTTTTTCCAGATGGAATGTTAATGCCCTTTTACTGGGAGAAAGGGAGGATTTAAACTCACAAGAACTGCACCGCTTGATGAGCATTTTTGCAGCCCCAGATATGCGGGGACTTATAGACAGGTTTAGGATAGATGGGAATTACCAGCTAATGGATATTCTGACAAAATTTGCAGAACTAATGGGCAGGCATAATTTCCTGGCCCAAGCCATTGTGATCTCACAGGAAACTGATGAGGACCCCGAAATGTTTTTAACCTGATGGGGTCTAATGCAGATGATGGCTAGCTTAGTTACATGTGATAGTGCCACCAAACTGGACCTGGTGCCATTTTGTGTAGACTCCTTAAGAGAATGCGCTGCCTCTTTACAACCATTTTATGCAATAAGGCTGGGAGTGTGGCAATCCGGCCAGCCTGTCACATTACGAGTACTAAGAGACCTGGTCTGCCAAATAGTTACATATTCCAGTCCGTCACCTACCATAAAAAAGGAAAGAGTGGCATATGTTGCAGCATTAGAGCCAGCAGTTACTTATTCTAATGAAAGTGGCAATAAGGGCATAACCGGGGCATGGGGAGGACACACTAGAGATAGATCTCGGGGTAGAGGATATCATGGAGGAAGACAAAGGGATAATTTGTACCCAGACCTCCAGAAATTTAGAACAGACACCCCAGGTCCCAGGCAAGGAAGAGCTAGCTGAAAGAGACGCCTGCCGCATAGCCTGGAAGGTGTTAATGCAGCATGGGGCAGATAGAGGAAAATGGGATGGGGCACCCATACAGGACTTATTGGCAGAAGCTTTTAAACTTCAGACACTTTCTAAGGAGGGGAGAGTAGCGAGCATACTAACGCCAACAGCTCCTCTCCTTCCGGTATTTAAAGACCACCTCCCATTCCCAGGAGACATGGTATGGGGAGACCCTCTGGATATTGAGCCTCCTCCATATGTAGGAGCACCACGCTGGAGGTTCATCAGTAAAATCAGGTGGGACCCCGAAGGTCGACCATGTATTTATATCCAGCAGGGAACATGTGCTCCTACATTGGATTTAATTGACAAAGGAGCTGCAGTCTCACTAATTAGAACTCAGCCACCAGCTGGCATTAGAATCAAACAAGTTACACTGCAGTCCTTTCAAGGGAACCCAGTAGAGGATGGGAATGGGCAGGAGTGCCTTTCTCTGTGCAAGGGTTTAGAACTTACGGAGATCTGATTCAGACCCTGGATATGACAGATGAAATTATTCTAGGCACAGACTGGTTATTTAAAAATTGCATAATGATTGACTTACCACGGGGCACTTTATGGAAACTGGACATACCCCCTCCCCATAAGGGAAAAATGGAACAGAGGATCCCTCTAACCAAAGGGGGAACGATAGCTGCCACCACAATAATTCAGCAAGCTGAGGTACGGCGCTCAAAATTCCCCACTGTCTGGACTCAAAAGAAAACCAACTGTGGGAAAATACAGGCACGTGTAAAAATTGTTGGGGATGTGGTACCCCCTCACCTTCAAAAGGTGCAGGCTACTTCAAAGTACTTCTCAGTCATTGATTTGGCTAATTGTTTCTTTGCCATTCCATTGCACTCAGACTCACAGGATAGATTTGCCTTCACGGTAAATGGGCAACAATGGGCATTCCAGCGTTTATCCCAAGGATTTCATAAGAGCCCAGCTATAGCTCATAAACATGTTATAGATATGCTAGACCATCTTAGCCCACAAGACCAGTCCTTTGTGTTTTCCTATGTAGATGATATTTTAATTTTGGGGAAAACTGAGGTACAACAGTTAACTGAAAATGTTTTGGCTCTGATTCAAGAGACTGGTTTTAAGGCTAGCTTAGAAAAAGCCTAGTTGGCCAGGTCTCAAGTGATTTATCTAGGCATTGTTATAGGAAAGGAAGGGAGGCGGGTAGACCAATGAAAAGTAAGAGCTCTGATAGAAATGCCTGCTCCTACTGATCAACATTCCCTATGGGTCTTGTTGGGAGGGTTTAATTTTCTAAGACCTCATATTTACAGATATGCTGAAATTACATTGCCCTTGTGGAAACTGCTTAAGAAAAAGGTAAAATGGGAATGGGGATCAGAGCAAGATGAGGCTCTAAGGGTGTCTAAACAAAAAGCTCTGACAGCAACTGCTCTGCAATTCCCAGACGAGTCCCAGCTGTTTGTAATCAGACTTGCAGTGAACAACCTGGCATTAGCAGCTATTCTACTTCAAAAGAATGTGGAGGATAAACTGGTGCCGGTAGAAAGAAAAGGAGGACTTGTGGCACCTTAGAGACTAACAAATTTATTTGAGCATAAGCTTTCGTGAGCTACAGCTCACTTCATCGGATGCATTCAGTGGAAAATACAGTGGGGAGATTTATATACATAGAGAACATGAAACAATGGATGTTACCATACACACTGTAACGAGAGTGATCAGGTAAGGTGAGCTATTACCAGCAGGAGAGCAGGGGGTGGGGGTGGGGAAACAGGCTTTGTTGCAAGGATAGGTTCCTGGAAGCCCGTTGCCAACTGGGTCCACATATCTATTCAGGGGACACCACCATAGGGCCTAATCACATCAGCCACACTACCAAAGGCTCGTTCACCTTGCACATCTACCAATGTGATAAATGCCATCATGTGCCAGCAATGCCCCTCTGCCATGTACATTGGCCAAACTGGACAGTCTCTACATAAAAGAATAAATGGACACAAATCAGACATCAAGAATTATAACATTCAAAAACCAGTCGGAGAACACTTCAATCTCTTTGGTCACTCGATTACAGACCTAAAAATGGCAATTCTTCAACCAAAAAACTTCAAAAACAGACTCCAATGAGAGACTGCTGAATTGGAATTAATTTGCAAACTGGATACAATTATCTTAGGCTTGAATAGAGACTGGGAGTGGATGGGTCATTACACAAAGTAAAACTATTTCCCCATGTTTATTTCCCGCCCCCCACCCCCACTGTTCCTCAGATGTTCTTGTCAACTGCTGCAAATGGCCCACCTTGATTATCACTACAAAAGGTTGGGGTTTTTTTCTCTCTCCTGCTGGTAATAGCTCACCTTACCTGATCACTCTCGTTATAGTGTGTATGGTAACACCCATTGTTTCACGTTCTCTGTGTATATAAATCTCCCCACTGTATTTTCCACTGAATGCATCCGATGAAGTGAGCTGTAGCTCACGAAAGCTTATGCTCAAATAAATTTGTTAATCTCTAAGGTGCCACAAGTATGCAAAAAGAGAAGGAGGATACAAACTAGCACAACTGCTACTCTGAAATGGTGCTGGTAGGTTACGAATCTAGGAAATTACAGTGACCAGAAATAAATTTTGATCTGTGTGAGAAGGAATGTTTGGCTGCAGTGTGGGCAGTCCAATCTTTAGAACCTCTGACAATCCAAAGTACCCACACACCTTTAAAGTACATTCTGTCAGAGAAACTGGTTGGGGGCAAGGTCTCAAACACTTGCATGGCTCAGTGGAACCTCTCATTGATAAACAGAGGAGTCACCAGGAAGACCATGTCTAGACCTGACATGCTGACTCATACTTTAATTGAAAAAGGGAATAAACATGACTGCCCTGAGGTTGCGTTATAGCAAAAAATAGCCATGATACAGGCACCCCCCTTTGAGGAACTAGATACAATCAGGATAGAGGACACATATGGTTCACAGACGGGAGCTCAGTGGTAATAAAAGGTATAAGGAAAATTAAATATGCAGCAATTAACTTAGAAGAGGAAATACTACAGGGATATTTGGATCATGAGTCAACCCAGCATGCTGAACTCCATGCCATATATCAGGTACTACAGCAATATAAGAACAACCCCAGACCGGTGTTTATCTATGCAGATAGCGATTTCTGTTTCAAGGGAATACAATACTGGATGCATGACTGGGAAAGGACTGGGTGGAAGGCAGCAGACAGAAAAGGCATTGCATATGTAGAGGAATGGAAATGGATTTACCAATGGGTAATACAGCATCCTGGCTGTTTAAAGGTCAGGCATGTAAAGGCACATAACAGACAGGACACTCTGGAGGCTTTTGGGAATAATAAAGTAGATGATATAGCACGGCAGTATGATATAGCTGCAGTAGCAACTAGAAGCCAGGCGTGAAAGGTAATGGGGGATCCACAGTTAATTGATGTACTTATTAATGATAATAACTGTTCAGACTCCCCAAACAGAACCCCAGGAAAGATAGAAAAGCAGGAACTGGTTAAAGTTGCGCATCAATTCATGCATGAGGGAGTGGAAGGGACATTAAGGAGACTAAGAGAGGTAGCACAGTAGAAAGGTATGGAAAATGATGTTAAAAATTGGGTTCAAAATTGCATTCGGTGTGCTTAGGATAAAGCCTGGCCACCACATTATGCACCCTTATGCACCAAAGATGAGTAGGTCTCTGGCATAGATAAAACCCCAGAAGGAAAATGGGTACACCACGGACAACTCAAACAAGCAGGGTCTGCCGCTGTGGGAGCACTATGCTAATTTGTTTCTAAGTTTCTATCTTTCAGCCTCTGAACCAGGACTTCAGGAAAGCTGGTACCAGCTGAAGAGTTATAAAATACCATGGATATAGTGTTGCGACAAAGTCTGTGTTCAGTGTTCTGTGTTACATGTTCTGTGTTGCATGTTCTGTGTCTGTCTTTGGTGGGTGTCCTGTGCTAGCATTGGGTCCAGAGAGAGAGGGGATACTATCCTAGACAGGGTAAATGCCTTTTCCTCTCTCTACTTCCCACATCTCCAACCAAATTATCAATCACATCCACCTTTGTCCCCAATGCATCAGGTTTACTTTTTGTTAGGTTCTCTAATAATAATTTTGTTGTTGATTTTTGTTATTGATACATTTGTATTGTTAGTTACATTTTCTTGTATTGTTAATTCCACCACCAAGGTATATTTTAATAGAAAGAATTATGTTCCCATGATCCAAAAATGTATGTGTAATGTGTCCATACTACATACCCCTAAACTAATATTCTATTTCCCAACGTACAAAGAAAAAGAAATGGATATGGGGACCTTGGATCTGGTGAATCTTGATCCTGATTTCTCCCTAGGCATTAATTGGACAGGCCCATATGGGTGGAGGTACAATAACAAACAAATTAGTAAATTACCAAAAGCCATTCAAGAGAAAATCCAAACCAGAAGTTTGGCTATCTTCCATGAGGGAGAAGAAATACTCAGGGTGGCTGACCAGGCAAGACAATTAAGTATCCACCACTGGTATAACGTGTTTAAGGGTTGGTCACCCACCTGGTCAGCAGTCCTAAGTATAGTTTTTCATCCCATCATTGTTCTAGTAGTAATCCTGACTGCTATGTTGATTCTAATGCTCTGCATGTGCTGCTGGATAAAACAGATGTAATCCAAATTGAAACCACAGGTTGTGATCATGACCCAATACATAGCTTTAAAACAGATACAGAAGATTTAAATGGTGATCACTCAAGAATTGTTCTTGAGAGGTCAAAAAGGGGACAATGTAGATAAATCTCTATATTAAGTATTCGCAAAAAGAAAAGGAGTACTTGTGGCACCTTAGAGACTAACAAATTTATTAGAGCCTAAGCTTTTGTGAGCTACAGCTCACTTCATCGGATGCATTTGCATTTGTTTTTTCCACCAAATGCATCCGATGAAGTGAGCTGTAGCTCACGAAAGCTTAGGCTCTAATAAATTTGTTAGTCGCTAAGGTGCCACAAGTACTCCTTTTCTTTTTGCAAATACAGACTAACACGGCTGCTAC
The DNA here is from genome assembly GCF_009764565.3 of Dermochelys coriacea. Taxonomy (NCBI): domain Eukaryota; kingdom Metazoa; phylum Chordata; order Testudines; family Dermochelyidae; genus Dermochelys; species Dermochelys coriacea. Next base: position 35,610,026 of record NC_050080.1, read on the forward strand.
TCTGAAAACTGTACTATAGAATTTCTATGGATAGAAATTCCATGCTTGAATAATAAGAGAATAGCAGTAGGATGGTGACAGTGATTGTGAAGTGTTCAGGGAGATTAGAGAGAACACAAAATTCAACAATTATGGGGGATTTTAGCTATACCCGTATTAACCAGGTACATGTCACCTCAAGACAGAATGCAGAGATAAAATTTCTAGACACCATTAATGTCTTCTTCTTGGAGCAGCTAGTCCTGAAACCCCCAATGAAAGAGGCAATTCCTGATTTAGTACCAACTGGCACACAGGATCTGGTCCAAGAGGTGAATATAACTGAACTGCCCTGTAATAATTACCATAATATAATTAAATATAGCATCCTTGTAGGGAGGGAAATACTAAAGAAACCAATCAAAGAGGCATTTAACTTCCAAAAAGGAACTACACAAAAATGAGGAAGCTAGTTAAACAGAAATTGAAAGGAACTGTCACAAAAGCAAAATGCCTGCAAGCTGTGTGGAAACTTTTAAAAACACTGTAGTAGAGATTCAAACTAAATGTGTACACCAAATAAACAACAACACCAAGAGTACAAAAATGCCACCATGGCTAAAAAAAACAGAGAAAAAAGAGGTGGTTTGAGGTAAAAAGACATTCTTTAAAAATTGGAAGTCAAATCTGACTGAGGAAAATTGAAAGGAACATAAATTATGGCAAGTTAAGTGTAAAAGCATAATTAGGCAGGCCAAAAAAGAATGTGAAGAGCAGCTAGAAAAAGACACACAAACTAACAGCAATTTTTTAATAAGTACATCAGAAGCAGGAAGCCTGCCAAACAATCACTGGTGCCACTGGATGATTGAAGTATTAACAGAGCACTCAAGGAAGACAAGACCATTGTAAAGAAGCTAAAGGAATTCTTTGTATTGGATTTTATGGTAGAGGATGTGAAGGAGGTTTCCAGACCTGTGCCATTCTTTTGAGGAGGTTCTGAAGCAAATTGTTAAATTAAACAATAATGAGTCACCAGGACCAGATGGTATTCACCCAAGAGTTCTGAAGGAACGCAAATATGAAATTGCAGAACTACTAGCGGTGGTATGTAAACTATTGCTTAAATTAGCCTCTGTACCAGATGAGCTACTGGAGGGTAGCTAATGTAATGCTGATTTTTAAAAAAGGCTTTACAGGCTATCCTGGCAATTACGGGCTGGTAAGCCTAACTTCAGCACCAGGCAAATTGGTTGAAACTATAGTAAAAAACAGACTTATCACACACATAGATGAACATGATACATTGGGGAACAGTCAACATGGCTTTTGTTAAGGGAAATCATCCATTTATTAGAATTCTTTCAGTAGTTCAACAAACAAACCCTTGTCCTTTATTAGTATAATACTTATACTGAGGGAGTCAACAGGCATAAGTATTATTTTTGTATGGTATTAGTAATCTGAAAATCTGGTTCAAAGTATTTAAATGGTCGGGTGGGGATTTTCAAAGGAGCCTGAGAGAGTTAGGTGCAAAGCTCCCATACTGTTTCAATGGAGATGGATGCCTAAATACTTTAGGCTCTTATGAGACTCCATATCTGAGTAGCTAACTTCTCTGCAGTTCATTAAATAGTATGAACCTGATACTCCATAGCTTGTCTGATCATTCACACCCATGCAAAGCAAGTATAAGATGCTAAAAGTGGTTTAAATGAGTGGAAAATCAGGGGGAGGGAGGAAATTCTCAGATAGGATATATCAGTGGGATAATGACTGGGATAGAGATTCAGCTGTCTTAAATCAGTAAACCTCTATTGACTTAAATGGAGTTATACCTTACTTACAGAAGCTGGGGATCTGGCCTCATTGACTTCAATGGAGCTATAGCAATTGCCACCAACTGGGCATCTTGGTCCAGTTCCACAAAAGTACTTAGGCACCTAAATGCCAGATTTGGGATTTTCATCCCTGAGTGCCCTACTATATAGGTGAGTGCTCTACCCACCAGGCTAGAGTCACTACTGCTTTTTCTGTTTCTGAGCCAATGACTTTTTATTGCCTTTATCCAAAGTGAACCAGCTCCAACAGGGGAGATTGAGGGAGGCCAACAAATGAATATGCAGACTGGCTTTTGTGGATCCCATTCTCGGGTACCTATCTCTCCCCATTCTTTGTATAGGGAACCTAGATGACTAACCCAGATTTGTAGATCCCATTGTTGTTCCGGTGATTTTCTAGGCACCTAAAAGTTGGGTATTGTGACACTGAGCATCACAACACACAAGTCTCTTTTTGGATCCAGCCCTCGTCCATGAACTCAAATGGAAGTATACTGATTTAAACCAGCTGAGGATCTGGCCCATTGACTCTAATGGAGCTACAGCTGATTTACACCCCGTGGGGATCTGGCTTTTGATGTGGTAGCATTTTACATATGTTTATGATTACATTTCATGCTTACTTTGCACAAGGGTGAACGTCTAAATGATCAGTCATTAATTCAAGGCCTTTCCACTACATGAGGGAGGACCAGGGGTGGGAGGGAATCAGAAGAAAGATTATTCTCATGTTTTCACTCAGTTGCCAATATTTGTCATCTCCTTTATTAAACACAGAATCTAAAGTTTTTTACATCACCTCCAAACTTACGGGCTCTTTCCCATTCTTTTCCTCAGAGCTGTCTTTACCTCCTTGTTTTTCAGGATGTAGATGAGAGGGTTTAACTGGATGTTAAGATGCTGTACTGGATGGAGAACAGTCTGTTCAGAACCACTGATGAGAGTGAACTGGGTCGCAAGTATCTACACACCCCAGTCCCCTAGCACAAACCCACCATGATGAGGTGGGAGCTGCAGGTGGAGAAGGCTTTACGCCGGCCCTCTGTGGAGCATATCCTCAGGATGGTGGAGATGAAGCTAATGTAGGAGCCCATGGTAAGGAGGAAGGAGCTCAGTCCTAATAGCATAGTGGAAGAAATAATCAGCATCTGACTTGAAAGTGCTTCAGTGCAGGACAGGACTAGTAGTGGAGGGAGCTCACAGCAGAAATGGCCAATTTCATTGGGCCCACAGAAGTGTAACTTTAATACTGAAAGAGTATTTAACAGAGAGTAGAAGAAACTGATCCCCCAGGAGCCAGCTACCAGCATCCTGCAGACTTCTCTGTTCATGGTCTCCACATAATGCAGAGGGTCACATATGGCAGTGTATTGGTCATAAGCCATTGCTGAGAGAGTGAAAACTTCAGACGTAGCTAACAGACTGAAGAAGAACATCTGAGCAATGCAGCCATAGAAGGAAATTGTTTTCTGTCTTGAGAGGGCGTTCTTTAACATGTTAGGCACCATGGCTGAAGAATAGCAGATATCAACAAAGGATAAATGGAATAGGAAAAAGTACATAGGGGTGTGAAGTTGAGAATCAACCTTTATCACTAGCATGATCACCGTATTCCCTATCAGGGTGATTAAGTAAATACATAAAAAGACCAGAAATAGGAAAATCTGGAGGTGTGGGTCGCTTGAAAGTCCCAAGAGAATAAACTTGGTTACTGTGGTTTGATTTTTCATATTCCTAAAAATCAGGAAAACTGTGAGCTGTCAGGATAGAAAGATGGATGTTAACAGACATCAGTAAACTAATGGAAATACCAGAACATAGTAAGATCTAAGAGAGAGAGAAAGATTTTAGGGTGCTCTATAGAGCCCATCACCATAAAGCATATATGACAGCTAGTCACCTGTGTGGGATCTGTGAAATTACTTAGGTCCCTAACTCCTTTGTTTTAGCTCCTAAGTGATCCACCAAACTCCTGCCAAACCTTGTAGGCTCTGAAAGCAGTTGGCACCTATGTTTTTCAGGGTGAAACTTCTGTAGGCACCTGTGTTCCTGCCTCTGGGCATGGGCGCTGCTGTCTCATGCTGGCATCCACATCTCCCACCTAAGCCTCAGAGCGATTCGTGACCCAGGGACAGTCAGGCATTCAGCTGACTCAGTTGCATGTTGGAGCTGATCTGGTAGGTGGGCTCAGTGGCTGCTAACTGGATTGGGTCCCATTCAAAATCCATGTCTGGGGGTAGCGGATATGCCCCACTCACCTTATAGCTAGGCTTGGCAAAATTCACTTTTTATATTTTATAATTTTGACTGCCAACACCAATGTTTACTTTTAAGCATTTTTTACCATTTTTATTTAAATTTTCACAGGTAATTATGGGGTCAGGCAATGGTCGGGGGGTCAGACAATAATTACTAAATGAGAGTAGATATTGAGATTCAAAAAAGTTGAAGCTTTATAACTGATAATTCACAAATTATCAACATCATGTCAAAATATCCAAAGTAAATATCCTCAAATGAAACTCTAATAAGTTCTCAAGCTGCATTTTTCTTACTTTGCCTCCCTGCACATTTTAATGACCATGGATGGAAAAATGTGTTTATTAGTTTGTGTATGTGTAGTGAAATTGATGTTTACTGACATTTACCAATAAAAATCTAAACCTGCCAAACCGTTTTATAACTTTTAGCCCAGTGTCAGAGCATTGACCTGGTATGTTGGAGACTTAGGTTCAAGTCTGCCCTTGGGCAGAGGGGGAGAAAGGATTCCAACAGCTGTCTTCCTCTTATTAGGAAAATTTTCTAACCATGATTATGGGTCTTCTCCAGTCTCTCTTGTGGAAGCTGTTGCCCTCTGGATACATAATTAGAAAAGAGGCACTGGACAGAGATGTGCACCCTAACCATGGGCATACAGAGTTATTCTCACTCTCTTTCTATCTCTCTGCCCACTGACTATTCCACTGTGTGTAAATACTAAAATAGTCATTGGGACAGAGAGAGAGAGAGAGGGAGTGTTAACATTAATATCAGTAATTCAGATTAGTCATTGGAACTACTTGCAACAAGATACCAATGAGTTTAGAGGGATTCAGAAAGGTACTAGACAGCCATATGAATAAGGGGCCAATAAGGATTGAAAAAGAACTGACAATAAAAGCCAACAAAATGTTACATATATACATATACATATACATATATATAGTGACAAAGTTCCTGCTCTACCTTGGTGAATCTTGCGCTTACTGGCGGTTTTGCTTGCCTTGGAGCTTCATGGCCACCCACAGCTTGGCCGTTTTTCTGAATTCACAGTCCAGGTCAACTCCTCGTGTGTCTGACCAGGAGTTGGGAGGATTTGGGGGGAACCCGGGCCCACCCTCTACTCTGGGTTCCAGGCCAGGGCCCTGTGGAATGCAGCTGTCTAGAGTGTCTCCTGGAACAGCTGTGTGACAGCTACAACTTCCTAGGCTACTTCCCCATGGCCTCCTCCCAACACCTTCTTTATTCTCACCATAGGACCTTCCTTCTGGTGTCTGATAATGCTTGTTCACCTCAGTCCTCCAACAGTCCGCGTTCTCACTCTTAGCTCCGAATGCTTCTTGCTCCCAGCTCCTCCTCCCCCCCCCCCCCAACCCACACACACCACAAATTGAAGTGAGCTCCTTTTTAAAACCCAGGTGCCCTGATTAGCCTGCATTAATTGATTCTAGCAGCTTTTTGATTGGCTGCAGGTGTTCTAATCAACCTGTTTGTCTTAATTGTCTCAAGAAGGGTCCTGATTGTTCTGGAACTTTCCCTGTTCCCTTGCCCTGGGAAAAGGGACCTGCTTAACCTGGGACCAACATCTCTCTCTTCTTGATTGCTCTCCTGTAGCCCTCTGGCCTGGAGAGAGAGGGCTACTGCTAGGCCCTGGGCTCTCACTGCTGCTCCAGCTGCTCCTCCGGCTGAACCAGACACCACCCCTCCCCCCATTCTCTGCTACCTGGTTGCTGACCGGCTGCTGGACCCCCCCCCCCCCGGGGTGCTGCTACTGCTCCAACTGCAGCCCCTTGGGGGAGGGCCTGCTGGCCCACTCCCCAGAAGGGGGGAGTGAGGGACCCCAGCCTTTGCTGTTGTGAACACCACCACCACCACCACCACCACCACCTGAGAGGGGTCATTTCTGCCTGCCCGGACCACCACCTGGAGTTCCTGGAGCTGCTGCTGCTGCGGAGTCTGCTGCCTAAAGCTGCTGAAGCCTGAGGAGGAGAAGAAGGGGACCATCTACCAGTGGGGGAGCACCTAGAGACTTTGCAGACCACCGTGGAGGGGGCCTTAAGACGGAGTAATTTTCCAACTGTGCTCTTGTGGTGGGGGTCTTGAGTGTGTTTCCAGGGACACAGGGGGTGTGGTGTGGAGCTGCCCCTTAACCATCAGTGTGTGTCCCCCCCCAACCCCCACCAGTACCACCACCACTGCCCCCTCCACCACCCCCACTGGCTGCATACCGTCTGCCTCAGCTCCTGCCTCTGGGACTCCGCTGCTTGCTGGGCCTGCCGCGCCCTTTCACCACCTTTTGGCCCTGAAGCAGCAGCCAGCCCAATCTGACTCTTTGACAGCGCACATGGGTGCACGCGCCCCCCCCCATCCCCCTGGACTGGACCCCCTTAGTGAGCCACTAGCTTTGTCCCTTATTACCTGCCCCATTTTGCCCCTTGCAGCCTTTTTGCCCTCTCCTTTACCCCAGCACTCGCTGGCTTCAGTTTTGTTTTCCCTTTTCCCTCTGCAGCTTTTGTTTGTTTGCCCTGCCCTGGCCTCTGAAGCTAGCTCCTCGGTTCCCTGTCCTGCCTCCGGCCTGGTTCTCCCCCCCTCCCCACGTGGTACCCCTGTCCTGATTGTCCCCTTACCCAGTGCGCCCATGCCCCCGCCATGCGCTTGTGCCCTTCCCCCGTTTGAGTTTGCCCCTATTTCACTGCACCCCCACAACGTTCTTGTGACCTCCCTCCCCTAGTGCAGCTAGAGGAGCCGGATTCCTATCCTGAGTTGGTGACTGTCCCCTTCGAGCCCTTGGTACTCCACTGTCCAGCCCCCCCGTTTTTGGTGCCCTCCTCCCCTGCCTGCAGCCTAGCGGGGAGGAGTGGTCGACCTGCCTCCCCTCCTCTCTCTGGTGTTTTCCCCTCCCTCCCTGCTTCTTATGGCGGGGCACAGGATGGGTGGGGCCCCTCCAGCAGCCCCAGACGCCCTTCCCCCATCTGCCCCTCCGTCACCCCCCAAGCCTCTACCTCGCCCACCGCTGCCAAACCACCTGCCCCCTCCGGGGCGCCGGCAGCGGCGGGCACCAGGGGGACCTCTGCTGCTGCCATGCCTCTCGCCCCCTTGGATTCTGGGGGAGCCCCCCCAGCCGGCAGGAAGGGCCAGGGGAAGAAAAAGGGGAAGGGCCCTGCCAAAAAGACCAGGCCTTCCATGGCAGGGACTGTTCCCACTGCTGCGGCCCTGCCACCGGCCATGGCGTCCCTACCCGCTGCTCCCTCCACCAGCTCTGCGGGTGTCCCTCCCTCGGCCCCCAGGGCATATGCCCAGGTGGCGGCAGCCCCCCACCTGCTGCTACATCGTCTCTCCCATCCACCGCCTCTGCTACCATCTATAGCGGCCGGGGCCCCTTTCCCACCATGACCAGGAAGCACGGCGTCCGTTGCCTCCTGGTGCCCACCTCGCTCCACGTGGAGACCTACATGCGGGCGTTGGTGAGGGTGGTGGGGCCCACAGCCATTGTGGCATCCTCCAAAATGTACAGGAAGGTCATCTTCTTTTTAGCATCGGAGGCTGCCACCCAGGAGGCGGTGGAGAAGGGCCTGGCAGTGGGGGGCGTGTTCGTCCCCCTGGAGATACTGGATGACCTGGGCGTCCTCCTAGTCCTGACCTCAGTCCCTCCCTTCCTTCCCAATGCCACCCTATTACCTGCCCTCTCGACCCTGGGGAAGCCCCTTTCCGTCCTGAGCCCTCTCTCACTGGGCTGCAAGGACCCCACCCTCCATCACGTCCTCCCGTTCCGCCGGCAAATGCAGCTTCAACTGCCACCGGCGGCGCATGACAGAGAGGCGCTTGAGGGGTCCTTTTTGGTCCCCTACCAGGGGGCCCATTACCGGGTGCACTATTCCACAGGGGATGCCCGGTGCTATCTCTGCCGGGCAATGGGGCACGTCCGGAGGGACTGCCCCTTGGCCTGGCAAGGAGGGGCATCCGGCACCCCCGAGCCCCGGCGGGGTACCGGCCCCATCATCACCGGCGCCCTTGGTTGCACGGCACCCGGAGCCGTCCCTTCTCCCACTCAGTCCACCACTGCTCCCACTCGGGCCCAAGGGGCGCTCCCCCCAGCATGCCCAGACAAGTGGTGCCTGCAGTCATCGCTGCAGCGGTGCCTGCAGCGATGCCTGCAGTCCGGTGGGGCATCTAGAGGAGGGTGCATCAGGGATACCACCGAGCATGGGAGAGGGCCTGCCCCAGGGGGATTTTTCCCTCCCTCATGCCGCTCCACCGCTGCCTCCCATAGTCCCTGAGCCATCGCCCCTGCCTCTCAACCTGACCCCTGTTAGCCGGCCCTGGGATGATGCCATGGAGGGCTGGGCCCTAGTCCAGGGGAAGCGGGGCAAGCGGAAGGCTCGAGCTCTGCTCCTTTCCACCGATGCAGAAGCCCCCAGAAGACCAGAAAAGGGGGCACCGATGCCGAGCCCTCTGCCTTGCCCACGGACACGTTCCATCCCCCCAGCGCTGGCTGGGGAGGGCGTGGCAGCATGGGAGGGCAGTACCGTCCCTCCACTGGAGCCCCTTCCCTTCAAGGCCCATGATGGAGCCTCTCCTGCTCTGTTACCATCTGGAGCCCCTGTGAGCCCCGAGGTGAGCGTCGCTTGAGGCATCAGTGGGGAGACCTCGGGGGTGGTGGAAGGGGAGCTCCCCTCCATCTACAAGGAGATTGAGGCCCTGAGTCTGACCCCGGTCACCCAGGGGGAGGACGACCCTCTGCCAGTGGGCCTCGATCTGAGCGATCTCACCCCAACCCCCCCCTCTCCATGCTCCTCCTCCCTAACTGCTGCTTCTGCTCCCGCCCCCGAGGGTTGCCTGGGCTCCTCCATCTGCCCAGCCACGGGTGGCATCCTGCTGTCGGCCGCCGAGCCCACTGAGGCGATGACCGGTGCCGTGCGGCTGGGACCCGGGCCCCACGGGTTGTCCCTTGTGGGCATGGGGCAACCGACCTCCTTCCCGGGCGGGGACCCCACAGGAGATGCTGTGGCTACTTCGCCAGCCATGGTGCCAGAGCCCAGCATAGTGGAGGGCCCCCTTCCCACCCCCAAGTCCCTTGAGCTCCATCAAGGAGGGCCAATCTCCAGCTGCGTGGCTTCTGAAGGCCAGGATCCTGCCTTTGCCCCTCACCCTGACTCTGCTTCCAACCCCTGTCCGGCTCCTACTCTGGATCCCTGCCCTGCCCTTGATGTCAACCCCATCCCTGTCCCCTGGACTTCCTGTGATATCATTGCCGCCCCTGGGGCCAACATCTCCTCGCCCCCAGAGGATAGCCCCCAGGGAGCGGCCTCTGTATTTCCAAGTCCCAACTCACCAGGGGCTGCTATCTTCCCTCCGCCGGCCTCAATTGAGCCAGGGTTTGAGGGGGGACATGTGGTGCCAGCCCATCGGGCGCCACGTTGGGGGTCTGCCCCTTGCCTGCCCATCTTGGTGGGCCACGGGGCTGTGTCGGCGGTCCCTCCGGAGCAAAGCCGGGGGCTAGTGACCCCGGCCCCCATACGCTGCGAGAGGAGCTGCGGGAGTTCCTTGAGGACGTTCGTGGCTCCCGTAACAAGGTGCAGCTCACTCGCCAGTGATTTGGGGACTTCCATCACATCCTCTGGGCAGCGAGGGCCCTCATGGGGGAGGGCAAAAGGACCAGGAGGCAAGGCGCCGCGGCCTACCAGCGGGTCCGCCTCTTCCGTGACTCCTAACTCACCTACGGGGTAGGTCACGGACTGCTGCAGGGCCCGTTGGGAGCCGCGAGTGTCCCTGCCGGCGAGGATCCCCCCCGAGCCCTCCTTGTGACACCTCTTACCATCGCAACGTTGAACACCCGCGGCTGTAGGATGGGTCTCCGCAGGTCCCAGGTGCTCTCCTTCCTCCGGGAGGCGGGGTACTCTGTGATTTTCCTGCAGGAGACCCATATGGTTCCGGCTGCCGAAGACAGCTGGCGGCTTGATTGGGGGAACAGGGTCTACTTTAGCCATCTCACAGTTCGTACAGCTGGAGTGGCGACCCTGTTCTCCCCCGACCTATGGCCCGAGATGCTGGGGGTTGCCGAGGCTGTGCCGGGCCACCTGCTGCACCTCCGGGTCCATATGGAGGGGCTTGTGGTCAATCTTGTCAATGTCTATGCCCTGACATCAGGCCTGGAGCGGCTGAGTTTCTTTCAGCAGGCGTCCACCTTCCTTGGCACCTTGGATCCTCATGAGTGCCTGGTCCTGGGCGGGGACTTTAAAATGACCCTCGAGGAGCGGGACTGCTCGGAGACCGAGCAGTGCCCGGCTGCCGTGGATGTCCTCCGGGAAATAGTCGACCATCACTCCCTGGTGGACGTCTGGTGCGACCATCATCCAGACGACGTCTCGACGTTCACCTTTGTCCGGGTGGAGGACCATCGGTCGCACCACTCAGGGTTGGACCGTATCTACTTATCACATTTCCACCTTTCACGAGCCCACTCCTCCAGCATTCGGCCAGCTCCGTTCTCCGATCACCGCCTAGCCACCATGATGGTCTCTCTCTGCACGGAGAGGCCGGGCCCAGCCTATTGGCACTTTAACAACAGCTTTTGGGAGGATGTGGGCTTCGTGGCGTCCTTCCGGGAGTTCTGGCTGGCCTGGCGAGGGTAGCGGTGTGCTTTTCCCTTTTGGCGCGGCGGTGGTGGGACCTGGGGAAGGTGCGCGCCCAGCTCTTCTGCCGTGACTACACCCGGGGCGCCAGCCGACGGAGGGATGCGGCGATAGGGCAGTTGGAATGGGAGGTCTTAGAGCTGGAGAAGTGTCTGGCCACCAGCCCCAAGGATCCATCCCTTTGCGGGGCATGCCGGGAGAAGCGGAGGAGCTCCCGGCCCTCAAGGACCACTGGGCCCGGTGTGCCTTTGATCGATCCCGCATCCTCCTCCTTCTGGAGATGGATTGCAGCTCCCGCTTCTTCTACGCCCTGGAGAAAAAGAGGGGGGGCTAAGAAGCATGTCACCTGCCTCCTCGCGGAGGATGGCACCCCCCTCACGGAGATGTGCGAGAGGGCCAGAGCCTTCTACGCACGCCTTTTCTCCCCGGATCCAACCGATCCTAACGCTTGCAGAGTGCTCTGGGACGGACTCCCTATGATCAGCACGGGTGACCAAGACCAGCTAGAGCTGCCTCTCACTCTGGCCGAGTTCTCAGAAGCCCTCCGCCGCATGCCCACTAATAAATCTCCGGGCCTGGACGGGCTGACCGTGGAGTTCTACCGCGTGTTCTGGGACGTCCTCGGCCCAGACCGTCTGGGCCGAGTCTTTGCTGAGCGGTGTCCTCCCTCTTTCGTGTAGGCAAGCCGTGCTCGCCTTATTGCCGAAGAAGGGGGACTCCGCGATTTATGGAATTGGAATCCCGTCTTGCTCCTCAGCACGGACTACAAGGTCATAGTGAAAGCCATCTCGGTGTTGCTAGGGTCCGTGCTGGCGGACGTGATCCACCCAGACCAGATCTACACCGTCCTGGGCCGCACCGTCTTTGACAACCTGTATCTGGTCCAGGACCTCTTGGATCTCGGGTGTAGGGATGGTCTGTCGTTCGCCCTCCTGTCCCTGGATCAGGAGAAGGCATTCGAGAAGGTGGATCACGGGTATCTCCTGAGCACTCTGCAAGCGTTTGGCTTCGGACCCCAGTTTGTGGGTTTTCTCTGGGCGCTGTACGCCTCCGCAGAGTGTCTGGTCAGGCTCAACTGGACCCTGACCGAACCGGTCAGCTTTGGGCGAGGAGTATGGCAGGGGTGCCCCCTCTTGGGCCAGCTCTATGCTCTGGCGATTGAGCCCTTCCTCTGTCTCTTCTGTAGTGGATTGACGGGTTTGGCGCTGCGGGAGCCGGAGCTGTGGCTGGTCCTGTTGGCATACGCCAACGATGTGCTCCTCGTGGTCCAGGACCCAGGGGACTTGGCGCGGGTGGAGGCTTGCCAGGCGCTTACTCGGCAGCCTCCTCCACCCGGGTCAACTGGGTCAAGAGCTCTGGCTTGGTGGTAGGGGACTGTCGGCAGGCGAGCTCCCTCCCACCCGCGCTTCAGGCCCTCCGGTGGAGCGCGGGTCTGCTGCTCTATCTCAGCATTTACCTTTCAGCCACGCATCCCTCTCTGCCGGAGTACTGGCATGGTTTAGAGGGCAGGGTGGTAGAGTGGCTCCAGAGATGGACAGGACTACTCCGGTGTCTCTTCCTTCGAGGGAGGGCACTGGTGCTTAATCAACTAATCCAGTCCATGCTCTGGTACCAGCTCAACACCCTGGTCCCGACCCCAGATTTCCTGGCCAACCTCCGGACATAAATTCTGGAGTTCTTCTGGTCAGGACTGCACTGGGTCTCTGCAGGGGTCCTCCATCTACCCCTGGAGGAGGGAGGGCAGGGCCGGAAGTGTCTTCGCACTCAGGTCTATGTCTTCCGACTCCAGGCCCTGCAGAGGCTCCTTTATGGTGCAGGTAGTCCGGCGTGGAACGTATTGGCACACGCCTTCCTGCGCCACCTCCTGGGGCTCAGATATGACTGGCAGCTCCTTTATCTCCATCCGAGAGGTCTTCTGCAAGACATCTCCGAGCTGCCGGTCTTCTACCAGGACCTCCTCTGGACCTGGAAATGGTTCACAATGACCAGGTCCGTGGCGGTCTCCATAGGGGAAGATCTCTTCACAGAGCCCCTGCTATACAGCCCCCAGCTTTGTGTGCAGGTGGCGGAGTCCCCCACGGTGCGCCGGAGGTTGGTCCTGGCAGAAGTCACCAGAGTCGGAGACCTCCTGGACTACTACCTGGGAGACTGGCTGGATCTCCTGATGCTCGCATAGCGCATGGGGATCTCCAGACCTGGACTCCTCCATCAACACCGTGAGTATGGGCGTGTACTTGGCGCGGTTCACCCCAATCCCAGACATCTGCCCCTTTTGTGGCGTGAGGGAAACCCTGGCGCATGTCTACCTAGAGTGCGCTAGGCTGCAGCCCCATTCTGGCTCCTCACGAATATTTTGTTAAAATTTTGGTTGCACTTTTCCCCTCACCTTGGTATCTACGCACTCCCTGTCCGTGGCCCCACCAAGTCACGGGACCTCCTGGTCATCCTCCTGGCCCTGGCTAAAGTGGCAATCTATAAAACCAGGGTGAGAAGGTTGGACGATGGAGTCTCTTGTGACTATGGGGCCTATTTCCGATCCTCCATCCATTCATGCCTCCGGGCAGAGTTCCTCTGGGCGGCATCCGCTGACTCCCTTGACACCTTCGAGGAGCAGAGGGCGCTGTCCGGGGTTCTCTGCTCGGTGTCCCTGTACGGTTCCCTTCATTTGACCTTTTAACCACACTGTTCATTAGTTGTTCCCTGTAATTATTTGGCTTTCCAGGTCCTGTGGACCCCCCGTCTTAGGCTGGGGGGGGGATTCTTTAGCAGTGGACGGGCTTCGCCCGCCCACTTCCTGGATCCCAATACGACTACTGCTGTTGCTGCTCTAGCTGCTCCCCTGGCTAGGCCAGACACCATCCCCCTTGTTCTCTGCTACCTGGTTGCTGGCTGGCTTCTGCACCCCCCCACCCTTGGGTGCTGCTACTGCTCCAACTGCAGCCCCTTGGGGGGGGTCTGCTGGCCTGCTCCCCAGAGGGGGGGAGTGAGGGACCCCAGCCCCACCCGTTGCTGCTGTGGACATCACCACCACCACCACCTGAGAGGGGTCCTGTCTGCCTGCCTGGACCACCACCTGAAGTTCCTGGAGCAGCTCCTGCTGCTGCAGAGTCTGCTGCCTAGAGCTGCTTAAGCCCCAAGGAGGAGAAGAAGAGGACTATCTACCAGTGAGGGAGCACCTAGAGACTTTGCAGACCATCGTGGAGGGGGTCTTAAGACTGAGTAACTTTCAAACTGTGCTCTTAGACTCATATATTCATAGATACTAAGGTCAGAAGGGACCATTCTGATCATCTAGTCCGACCTCCTGCACAGCGCAGGCCACAGAATCTCACCCACTCCTATGAAAAACCTCACCCATGTCTGAGCTATTGAAGTCCTTAAATTATGATTCAAAGACTTCAAGGAGCAGAGAAGCCTCCCTCAAGTCAACCATGCCCCATGCTACAGAGGAAGGCAAAAAACCTCCAGGGCCTCTCCAATCTGCCCTGGAGGAAAATTCCTTCCCGACCCCAAATATAGCAATCAGCTAAACCCTGAGCATATGGGCAAGATTCACCAGGCAGATACTACAAAAAATTCATTCCTGGGTAACTCAGATCCCTTCCATCTAATATCCCATCTCAGGGGATTAGGCCTATTTACCCTGAATATTTAAAGATCAATTAATTACCAAAATCCATTATCCCATCATACCATCTCCTCCATAAACTTATCGAGTAGAATCTTAAAACCAGATAGATCTTTTGCCCCCACTGCTTCCCTTGGAAGGCTATTCCAAAACTTCACTCCTCTGATGGTTAGAAACCTTCGTCTAATTTCAAGTCTAAACTTCCTGGTGGCCAGTTTATACCCATTTGTTCTTGTGCCACATTGGTGCTGAGCTTAAATAATTCCTCTCCCTCTCCTGTATTTATCCCTCTGATATATTTATAGAGAGCAATCATATCTCCCCTCAATCTTCTTTTAGTTAGGCTAAACAAGCCAAGCTCCTTAAGTCTCCTTTCATAAGAGAAGTTTTCCATTCCTCGGATCATCCTAGTAGCTCTTCTCTGTACCTGCTCCAGTTTGAATTCATCCTTTTTTAAACATGGGAGACCAGAACTGCACACAGTATTCTAGGTGAGGTCTCACCAGTGCCTTGTATAACGGTACTAAAACCTCCTTATCCCTACTGGAAATGCCTCTCCTGATGCATCCCAAGACCGCATTAGCTTTTTTCACAGCCATATCACATTGGCAGCTCATAGTCATCCTATGATCAACCAATACTCCAAGGTCCTTCTCCTCTTCCATTACTTCTAATTGATGCATCCCCAGCTTATAACTAAAATTCTTGTTATTAATCCCTAAATGCATAACCTTACACTTCTCACTATTAAATTTCATCCTATTACTATTACTCCAGTTTACAAGGTCATCCAGATCCTCCTGTATAATATCCCGATCCTTCTCTGAATTGGCAATACCTCCCAGCTTGTATCATCTGCAAACTTTATTAGCACACTCCCACTTTTTGTGCCAAGGTCAGTAATAAAAAGATTAAATAAGATTGGTCCCAAAACTGATCCCTGAGGAACTCCACTGGTAACCTCCCTCCAACCTGACAGTTCGCCTTTCAGTAGGACCCGTTGCAGTCTCCCCTTTAACCAATTCCTTATCCACCTTTTGATGTTCATATTGATCCCCATCTTCTCCAATTTAACTAATAATTCCCCATGTGGCACGGTATCAAATGCCTTACTGAAATCTAGGTAAATTAGATCCACTGTGTTTCCTTTATCTAAAAAATCTGTTACTTTTTCAAAAAAGGAGATCAGGTTGGTTTGGCATGATCTACCTTTTGTAAAACCATGTTGTATTTTGTCCCATTTACCATTGACTTCAATGTCCTTAACTAATTTCTCCTTCAACATTTTTTCCAGGACCTTGCATACTACAGATGTCGAACTAACTGGCCTGTAGTTACCCGGATCACTTTTGTTTCCTTTCTTAAAAATAGGAACTATATTAGCAATTCTCCAATCATTCGGTACAACTCCTGAGTTTACAGATTCATTAAAAATTCTTGCTAATGGGCTTGCAATTTCATGTGCCAATTCCTTTAATATTCTTGGATGAATATTATATGGGGCCCCCGATTTAGTCCCATTAAGCTGTTTCAGTTTCGCTTCTACTTCAGATATGGTAATATCTACCTCCATATCCTCATTCCCATTTGTCATGCTACCATTATCCCTAAGATCCTCTTTAGCCTTATTAAAGACTGAGGCAAAGTATTTGTTTAGATATTGGGCCATGCCTAGATTATCTTTAACCTCCACTCCATCCTCAGTGTTTAGCAGCCCCACTTCTTCTTTCTTTCTTTCTTTTTCTTCTTATTTGTATGGCTATAGAACCTTTTACTATTGGTTTTAATTCCCTTTGCAAGGTCCAACTCTACTCAACTTTTAGCCTGTCTCACTTTATCCCTACATGTTCTGACCTCAATAAGGTAGCTTTCATTGCTGATCCCTCCCATCTTCCACTCCCTGTATGCTTTCTGCTTCTTCTTAATCACCTCTCTGAGATGCTTGCTCATCCAGCTTGGTCTACAACTCCTGCCTATGAATTTTTTCCCCTTTCTTTGGATACAGACTTCCGATAGCTTCTGCAGCTTTGATTTAAAGTAATCCCAGGCCTCCTCTACCTTTTTAGATCCATAAATTATTCAGTCCAATCCACTTCCCTAACTAAGTTTGAACTGAATTAACTCATGATCACTTGAGCTAAGATTATCCCCTACAACCTCTTGTGGTGGGGATCTTGACTGTGTTTGTGGGGACACAGGGGCTGTGGTGTAGAGCTGCCCCCAGAACCATCTGTGTGTCCCCCCCACCACTACCACCACCGCTGCCCCCTCCACTGGCTGCTTACCATCTGCTTCAGCTCCTGCCTTTGGACTCAGCTGCTTGCTTGGCTTGCCATGCCCTATTTCCACCCTTTGGCCAGAAGCAGCAGCCAGCCTAAAAAGACTTGTGCAAGCGCACGTGGGTGCATGTGCCCCCCCGAGACTGCCTACCCCCCAGCTTTGCCCTTTACTACCTGCCCCATTTGCCACTTGTAGCTTTGCCCCCCTTTTGCCCCAGCTCCCCTTACTAGCTTCAGTTTGTTTGCCTGCCCTGCCCATTTCCTTCTGCAGCCTTTGTTTGTTTGCCCTGCCCCAACCTCTGAAGCTAGCCCCTTGGTTTCCCTGTTCTACCTCCAGACTGCTTAGCCCCTCGCTCCGTGTGCCCATGCCCCCTCCCATGCGCTTGTGCAACTCCCCATTTTAGTTTCAACCCTTTTCACTGCACCCCGTATGTTGTTGTATCCCCCCCTCCCCTAGTGCACCAAGAGGAGCCGGAATTCCACCTTGTGTCGGTGACTGACCTCTAACCCCTGATTGCCCCCCATCCAGCCCACCCCTTTTGGCGCCCTCCTCCCCTGCCTGCAGCCTAGTAGAGAGGAGTGGTCGACCTACTTTCCCTTTCCCCTCATCCTTATGGTGTCTCCAATTCCCTCTATGCTAATGATGGCGGGGGACGAGACGGGTGGGGTCCCTCCAGCAGCCCCAGCTACCCCTCCCTCACCTGCCCCTCTGTCACCCCCCCAAGCCTCTACCTCTGCTGCCATTGCCGAACCATCTGCCAAAAACCCCGCTGGGGCACCAGCAGCAACAGGCACCGGGGTGACCTACACTGCTGCCACGTCCTCCCCCCCCCAGATTCGGGGGGAGCCCCCCCAGCCGGCAGGAAAGGCCAGGGTAGGAAGAAGGGAAAGGGCCCCGCTAAAAAGTCCAGGCCCTCCATGGCAGGGGCTGCCCCCACTGCCGCAACCCTGCCACCAGCCGTGGCCTCCCTCCCCGCTGTTCCCTCCACCAGCTCTGCGGGTGTCCCTCACACAGCCCCCAGAGCATACGCCCAGGTGGCGGCAGCCCCCCCACCTGCCGCTACGTCGTCTCTCCCACCCACCGCCTCCACTACCATCTATATCGGCCGGGGACCCTTTCCCACCATGACCAGGAAGCACAGCGGCTGTTGCCTCCAGATGCCCACCTCGCCCCATGTGAAGACCTATGTGCAGGCATTGGCGAGGGTGGTGGGGCTCATGGCCATTGTGCCGGCCTCCGAAATGTATGGCAAGGTCGTCTTCTTAACATCGGAGGCCGCCGCCCAGGAGGCGGTGGAGAAGGGGCTGGCAGTGGGGGGCATGTTCATCCCCATGGAGCCACTAGAGGATCTGGGTGTCCGCCTGGTCCTAACCTCCGTCCTTCCATTTCTTCCCAATGCCGCCCTGTTACCCGCCCTCTCTACCCTGGGGAAACCCATCTCTGTCATCAGCCCTCTCCCGCTGGGCTGCAAAGACCCCGTCCTCCGTCACGTCCTCTCGTTCCGCCGGCAAGAGCAGCTTCAACTGCCGCCGGCAGCGCGTGACGGAGAAGCGCTCGAGGGGTTCTTCCTAGTCCTCTACCAGGGGGCCCATTACCGGGTGCACTATTCCATGGGCGAGGCCCGGTGCTACCTCTGCTGGGTGATGGGGTACATCTGGAGGGACTGCCCCTTGGCCTGGCAAGGAGGGGCATCTGGCACCCCGAGCCCTGGCAGGGTACAGGTCCCGTCATCGCTGGCACCCCTGGCTACCCGGCGCCCAAAACCACCCCTCCTCCTTCCCAGTCTACCATTGCTCCCGCTCGGGCCCAAGGGGCTTGTCCCACACTATACCCAGATGAGCGGGAGAGCCCCGCCCCCGTTGCTTGCAATCTGGTGGGGCCTGTGGAGGAGGGTGCGGCAGGGACACCGCCAGGTATGGGAGAGGGCCCACCCAAAGGGGAATCTTCCCTCCCTTGTGCTGCCCCACCGTTACCCCCTCGAGTCCCTGAGCCATCGCCTCTGCCCCCTGACATGACCCCTGCTAGCCAGCCCCCGGATGATGCCATGGAGGGCTGGGCCCTAGTCCAGGGGAAGCGGGGCAAGCGGAAGGCTCGAGCTCCGCTGCTCCCATCTGATGCGGAGGCCCCCCGGAATACCAGGAAGGGGGGCACCGATGCCGAGCCTTCTGCGCTACCCACGGGTGTGCTCCATCCACCAGTGCCAGCTGGGGAAGACGTGGCAGCACTGGAAGGCGGTATCTCCCCTCCACGGGAGTCCCTCTCCTCCGAGGCCCCCGAGGAAGCCCATCCTACCCTGGCGCCATCAGAACCTCAGTGAGCCCCGAGGCGACCATCACATCAGGTGCCGGCGGGGAGAATCCCTGGGTAGATGGAAAGCTATTTCCCATCAATATATGAGGAGATCGAGACCCTGGGTCTGACCTCGGTCACCCAGGGGTAGGACGACCTTATGCCAGTGGGCCTCGATCTGGGCGACTTCACTTCAGCCCCCCTTTCCCCATGCTCCCTCCCCCAATCATTGTTTCTGCTCCCACATCCGAGGTGCCCCTGGACCCTCCAGACCTCGTACTCCCTTGCGCGCACTTCAGGAGGTGAGGGACGCTTTGCCGCCCGCTGCTCAGGTTTTCCTCAACCAGGTCCTAAGGGAGGGCATGCCCCACCCACCCTCCACGCCAGGCCCTCCGGACCTTTTCATTGGGCCCCTGCTCCGTGAACCCAACCGACCCCCTCAGCCCTTCACCATGAGCTGGTGAGTCTGTTTCCAAACCGCACCAAGGAAACATCTATACATGCTCGTGCTCCACACCCTTCACTCCCTCACCCTCATGTCCTGTCCCGATACAAAGTGGCGAGACCTCCTGCCACCCTTGAAGGGTGAGGAGCCCCAATGGGCCAGCCTATATTCCACCTTAATCTCGAGGCTTGCCGAAGATATCAGTTGGCGGCTCCTTAACAGAGCTGTGAGCACAGGCGTGTTCCTGGCACAGTTTACCTCTATCCCAGACACCTACCCCTTTTGCAGCATGAGGGAAAACCTGGCATACACATATCTGGAGTGTGCCAGGCTGCAGCCCCTATTCTGGCTCCTCACCAATATTGTATTATGTTTTTGGTTGCACTTTTCCCCTCACCTTCTTATTCATGCACTCCCTATCCATGGCCCCATGAAGTCACGGAATCTCCTGGTCAACCTCCTCCTGGCCCTAGCTAAAATGGCCATCTATAAAACCAGAGTGAGGAGGTTGGCCGATGGAGTGTCCTGTGACTGTGGGGCCTATTCCCGATCCTCGGTCCGTTCACGTATCTGGGCAGAGTTCCTCTGGGCACCATCCTCTGACTCCCTTGACACCTTTGAGGAGCAGTGGGTGCTGTCTGGGGTTCTCTGCTCAGTGTCTCCATCTGGTTCCCTTCGTTTGAACCTTTGACCACACTCCTGTCCCTGTTATTTCATTAGTTGTCCCCCAGATTTATTTGTTATCTACGTCCTGTGGATCCCCCTTTTAGGCTGGGGGGATCCTTTAGCAGTGGACAGGCTTCGCCCGCCCACTTCCCAGATCCCAATAGGATTACACTCCTATATCCATCTGGCCCAACTCTGTCACAATATATATAAAAATTATTGATAGTTCAGATCATAAGTGAACATAGCCTGGAAGGTAAAGAAACCTTTCTGCTTCATAGGCTACATAAACCTCTGACTGATGGAGGCTAGCATCAGATTCCCCCAATGTACAGGTTGTTTCGTAATTAACCACTTCAGACTTTCTCATACCTTCATCTGCGGCATCTGCTACTGACCTATATCCAAGTGGAGAAGATAGATTATTGGTCTGATCTAGTCTTTAAATTGTTACGTTAAAGGTTTAGGCAATGAGACCTACAAGGACAAAATGAAAAATTGGGTTTGTTTAGTCTGGAGAAGAGAAGACAGAGTGAGGACGTGATAACAGTCTTCAAGTATGTAAAAGAT
This sequence comes from Dermochelys coriacea, assembly GCF_009764565.3. Lineage (NCBI taxonomy): Eukaryota > Metazoa > Chordata > Testudines > Dermochelyidae > Dermochelys > Dermochelys coriacea. The sequence continues at coordinate 35,630,615 of NC_050080.1, forward strand.
GGTTATAAGGAGGAGTATGATACATTGTTCTTCGTATCCAATCAGGATAAGATTATCCAAAAGGATAAGAAACAATGAGCTTAAATTGCAGGAAGGGGGATTTAGGTTAGATTTTTAAAAAAAGCTTTGTAACTATCAGTGTGGTTAAGCACTGGAACAAATTTCCTGGGGAGGCTGTGGGATCTCTGTCATTGGAGGTTTTTAAGAACAGGTTAAACACACACCTGTCAGGGATGGTCTAGATAATACTTAGTGCTGCCTCAGTGCTGGGTACTGGACTAAATAACCTATCAAGGTCCTATATTTCTATGATTCTGTGTTCCTGCAGGGAGGGAGAGGAACCCCAACAACTCACATTTGACCAGTGCTGTTCCTAAGGTTCTAGCAGCAAACAAGGATGTAGATCCCCACCAAGTTATTGCCCCCAAAAATCTCTTTATATCACCTTGTGGCTTTTCTCCGAAGCTGAGAAGCTACAACTAGTAGGAAAAACAGTATTGTTCTCTATATTTTTTTAAAATCTTATATATTTTTGCTGACAGATCTGAATGCAGAATCCTCAGTGAAACAGCTTTGAATCCCTATTATTCTGCTATTGGCTACTGCTCCAAGTGCTTTGGGTACAATGGCTGAAATTGATGCATGTCTAAAACCTGAAGGAGTTCAGGGAAGCAGGCAATGAAGTTAGAATTCTTTAAACAGTGGGAAGGCGATACGTACACAACTCCCATTGAATTTCAAATGAAGTTGTGCACCTAAGGCCTTTATTACCCTTTGAAAATCCCATCTTGAAGCATGACACCAGATCATTGCCTGAGTGCCTAAATCCCATCTTGAAGCATGAAACCAGATCATTGCCCTTGATAGTCAATTGATGCAGGCCAAAGGAAGGAAATAGCACTAAGAAATATCTTTGTCTTTGCTCATGTTGCACTGCTTGGCTTCCTTCTTGCCAGCTCTCTGTGTGTGTGACTCCAGGAAGAAGCCTTCAGGGGATCAGTAGTCCCAACTGGCTGCCATCAAGTGATCCTTTCAACAGAAAGTCAGCCAACCAGCAACCTCTCTGCCTGTCCATCTCTTCATCACCTGTCAAACTAGTGTCTTTTGGAATATGCCTGGAAGATCACCCAATTTGTGTTATTTTGGACAAGGTTGGGAGCAAGTGCTAAAGTCTTGGAGTTCTCACAGAGAACCCCCTGCCAACTCCCCCTCTCTCTTTTAGAATGAGGGGGAACCAGTGTGGGTGCCTCTGATGACCGCAACTACCATCCATCTGATGACCTCTGAGGTAGGATATACACAATCAAGTGGCAGACTGAGTACACGAAGTGTGGGAAACCACACAATAATCCAGAGATTTAAAAATGAATGGACTAAATGTATTTCCAGTGGAACTCCATGGAAGGAGACCCATTAGGGATCTATTAACCCAATGGCATCACCCCAGATTTACAATTATCCATAAACTTATGATGCCCAGCTTGGTGTTCTGTGAGTCTCATTTTCAGGGTTGCTGAGCACCAGTGAATCTAGCTGAAGCCAGTGGGAGCTGTGTATGAAGTTGTGTACTCAGAACCTGAGGTGCCCAATATCAGCAAAGGATGAGTCCTGGAAGCATCAAAATTAGAGTCCAAATGGAAGCATCTCTCACACAATTTGCATTCACCTTGCACAGGCATGAATGACAAAGAAAACAAGGCAGGAACAATCATGGATTTAAAAAAAAAAAGAAATGAAAATTGCACAGACAATCCAGGAAGTTTTTGGAAAGTGTGGGGGACAATTTCCTGGTGCAAGTGCTGGAGGAACCAACTGGGGCAGAGCTCTTTTTGACCTGCTGCTCACAAACCAGGAAGAATTAATAGGGGAAGCAAAAGTGGATGGGAACTTGGGAGGCAGTGACCATGAGATGGTCGAGTTCAGGATCCTGAGACAGGGAAGAAAGGAGAGCCGCAGAATCCGAACCCTGGACTTCAGAAAAGCAGACTTTGACTCCCTCAGGGAACTGATGGGCAGGATCCCCTGGGAGAATAACATGAGGGGGAAAGGAATCCAGGAGAGCTGGCTGTATTTTAAAGAATCCTTATTGAGGATACAGGGAAAAACCATCCCGATGTGTAGAAAGACTAGTAAATATGGCAGGTGACCAGCTTGGCTTAACAGTGAAATCTTTGCTGATCTTAAACTCAAAAAAGAAGCTTACAAGAAGTAGAAGATTGGACAAATGACCAGGGAAGAGTATAAAAATATTGCTCGGGCATGCAGGAGTGAAATGAGGAAGGCCAAATCTCACCTGGAGTTGTGGCTAGAAAGTGATGTTAAGAGTAACAAGAAGGGTTTATTCAGGTATGTTAGCAACAAGAAGAAAGTTAAGGAAAGCGTGGGCCCCTTACTGAATGAGGGAGGCAACCTAGTGACAGAGGATGTGGAAAAAGCTAATGTACTCAATGCTTTTTTTGCCTCTGTCTTCAGTAACAAGGTCAGCTCCCAGACTACTGCACTGGGCAGCACAGCATGGGGAGGAGGTGACCAGCCCTCTGTGGAGAAAGAAGTGGTTCGGGACTATTTAGAAAAGCTGGATTAGCACAAGTCCATAGGGCTGGATGCGCTGCATCTGAGAGTGCTAAAGGAGTTGGTGGATGTGATTGCAGAGTCATCGGCCATTATCTTTGAAAACTCATGGCGATTGGGGGAAGTCCCAGACGACTGGAAAAAGGCTAATGTAGTGCCCATCTTTAAAAAAGGGAAGAAGGAGGATCCTGGGAACTACAGGCCAGTCAGTCTCACCTCAGTCCCTGGAAAAATCATGGAGCAGGTCCTCAAGGAATCAATTCTGAAGCACTTAGAGGAGAGGAAAGTGATCAGGAACAGTCAGCATGGATTCACGAAGGGCAAGTCATGCCTCACTAGTCTAATTGCCTTCTATGATGAGATAACTGGCTCTGTGGATGAGGGGAAAGCAGTGGACATGTTATTTCTTGACTTTAGCAAAGCTTTTGACACCGTCTCTCACCGTATTCTTGCCAGCATGTTAAAGAAGTATGGGCTGGATGAATGGACTATAAGGTGGATAGAAAGTTGGCTAGATTGTCGGGCTTAACGGGTAGTGATCAATGGCTCCATGTCTAGTTGGTAGCCGGTGTCAAGTGGAGTGCCCCAAGGGTCGGTCCTCAGGCGAGTTTTGTTCAATATCTTCATTAATGATCTGGAGGATGGTGTGGTGCAAGTTTGCAGATGACACTAAACTGGGGGGAGAGGTAGATATGCTGGAGGGTAGGGATAGGATACAGAGGGCCCTAGACAAATTAGAGGATTGGGCCAAAAGAAATCTGATGAGGTTCAACAAGGACAAGTGCAGAGTCCTGCACTTAGGAGGGAAGAATCCCATACACCCCTACAGACTAGAGACTGAATGGCTTGGCAGCAGTTCTGCAGAAAAGGATCTAGGGGTTACAGTGGACGAGAAGCTGGATATGAGTCGGTGTGCCCTTGTTGCCAAGAAGGCCAATGGCATTTTGGGATGTATAAGTAGGGGCATTGCCAACAGATTGAGGGACATGATCATTCCCCTCTATTCGATATTGGTGAGGCCTCATCTGGAGTACTGTGTCCAGTTTTGGGCCCCACACTACAAGAAGGATGTGGAAAAATTGGAAAGAGTCCAGCAGAGGGCAACAAAAATGATTAGGGGACTGGAACACATGACTTATGAGGAGAGGCTGAGGGACCTGGGATTGTTTAATCTGCGGAAGAGAAGAATGAGGGGGGATTTGATAGGTGCTTTCAACTACCTGAAAGGGGGTTCCAAAGAGGATGGATCTAGACTGTTCTCAATGGTAGCAGATGACAGAACGAGGAGTAATGGTCTCAAGTTGCAGTGGGGGAGGTTTAGGTTGGATATTAGGAAAACCTTTTTCACTAGGAGGGTGGTGAAACACTGTAATGCGTTACCTAGGGAGGTGGTGGAACCTCCTTCCTTCGAATTTTTAAGGTCAGTCTTGACAAAGCCCTGGCTGGGATGATTTAATTGGGAATTCGTCCTGCTTTGAGCAGGGGGTTGGACTAGATGACCTCCTGAGGTCCCTTCCAAGCCTGATATTCTAGGATTCTATGAATAGATTAATCAGATGTGAAAAAATACTAAACTCACTTGAAGTCCTTTTGCTGACTGCAGATCATGTGAGGATTTCAAACTGAGGTTCAGCTTTTGGATACATTCAAGCAACAAGATCTTCTAGCCTGAAAAAAGCACGACGAATAAGTCTAACCCTGAATAGGCAAATCCTGATTAATATGAAGGGATAGGAATGGATGTAGATCTGACAGGAGGACTTGATATTTATTGAGATGAATAAGATTCTTCTTTTATTTTAGTCAAAGAGAACTCACTTTTACCAAGATAATGGTTGATGTAACATTCTGTCACCTTTGAGACTTGGTCCCTGAAGTTTAGCCTGCCTAACAATCTGTGTCACTAATTAATCAACACTTAATGCCATATATGTTTGTCTACCTAAGACACAGATCCTCCTTTGGTGCCCACCAGCTTCAGAAAAGAGCTACAAGAATGAACAGAGGCCTGGAAAACATGCCTTATAACGAGAGACTACAGGAACCCAATCTATTTATCTTACTAAAGAGAAGTTTAAGAACTCACTTATCACGCTGAAGTTATTAAGCTCAGGGAAGCAATAACTGGGTAAAATAAAATGGGCCGTGTTATGCTGGAGATCAGAGAAGATGATCATAATGTTTCTTTCTGGCTTTAAATCTATTAATCTACAAAGTTAACTGAGGAAGATCCTAAATTAAGTTCTGTTCTTTGCTGCATGTTATTTACATTAATTATTTAGGCTGTGGTTAGATAGCTAATGACACCAAGTGCTCAATTCTGATTGAAAGTCAATAGAATTTGGGTGTCTAATCCCCTTAGGCGCTTCTGAAAATCCTAGCCTAAGCTATTTATACAAGGTCAGCATGGCAATGACATAAATGTTGGGAATACTGCACTGGACTATAGAATCATTCCCAGCATTCTTCTGGCTCAACGCATATTTAATAATATATCCAAAGTGGAACAGTTTCAACCAGAGAAATTGCAAGATACCCACATCAGGGTATTCCAGAGCACAGTGGTTAGGACCCTTATTCAAATGGCTTCTCCTCCTCGGGCAGAGTGAGGAATTCAGCTGGAATAGCCAAAATCTTGGATGAGTTCCCTAACCACTGGGATAAAGTTTATGAAGGAAGTTGCCTTCCCTTCCCTTCTCCCCACCATAGCTATTTTGTGTGGAGTTAGGTGTGGTATCAGATCGGGCCCTGCAGGCCAGATAGGAATGGCAATGCCTATCACCGCTTGGTGGAAGCAGTATGCTGGGGCTTAGGCATGAGACAAGAGTCCAGGTGTCTGCTTGACGCAGCAGTGTGCATGCTCGGAAGCGTAAGTACCTAGAGGACTTTTACAGCAAAAATGTAGGTGCTGCATGTGTTTAGGCACCTACAGAGTTGGGTGGCAGCCAAGTGTGTGGGCGAGGTTATGGATTGCAACAGTGCCTAAAATCCTTGGGCACCTACGTCCCTTTGTGGATCTGGATGCATGTGCCTTGAAGATAATTGCTAGAAAAAATGGCTGCTATTAATGGCCTGAAGGGACATTTCGGCTGGGATTCTCAAAGGTGGCTAACTCACTTAGGCCCCATTGAACATCCTATCCTTACAATTATCTTCCAAATTGCTGTGTACTGCCCTGAGCAATTCTTCCCTTATTAATATCCAGGGGCAAGATTTTACACAACAGCAGCAACATCTTTGTCCTCATTCAATTATGATTCTTTGCATTGTGACAGTGACAAAAAATCCCCATGAGCATCAGGGGCCCATTGTTCTGGCCACTATACAGACATATAACAGGACATAGTCCATTATTACATGTATTACACTAGTGCCTAGTGGCCCCAACTGAGAAGAGGACCCTGTTGTGCTGGACAAACACATAGGAAGAAACACTTTCTACCCCAAGCTGTTAACAATCTAAATAGCCAAGACAAAGGTTGAGGGGGCAAACTGGCACAAAGAGAGAAAGTCACTGTCTCTAGGCCACAGAGCTGGTCAGTAGCAGAGCCCAGGAGTAGAAGCTAGGTCTTCTGTGTTCTATTTACTAGACCACACTCTGTCCACATATCTATTCAGGGGATACCATCATAGGGCCTAATCACATCAGCCACACTATCAGAGGCTCGTTCACCTGCGCATCTACCAATGCGATATATGCCATCATGTGCCAGCAATGCCCCTCTGCCATGTACATTGGCCAAACTGGACAGTCTCTACGTAAAAGAATGAATGGACACAAATCAGACGTCAAGAATTATAACATTCAAAAACCAGTTGGAGAACACTTCAATCTCTCTGGTCACTCGATCACAGACCTAAGAGTGGCTATACTTCAACAAAAAAGCTTCAAAAACAGACTCCAACGAGAGACTGCTGAATTGGAATTAATTTGCAAACTGGATACAATTAACTTAGGCTTGAATAGAGACTGGGAATGGATGAGTCATTACATAAAGTAAAACTATTTCCCCATGGTATTTCTCCCTCCCACCCCACCCCCCACTGTTCCTCTGATATTCTTGTTAACTGCTGGAATTAGCCTACCTGCTTGTCACCATGAAGGTTTTCCTCCTTCCCCCCCCCTGCTGTTGGTGATGGCTTATCTTAAGTGATCACTCTCCTTACAGTGTGTATGATAAACCCATTGTTTCATGTTCTCTGTGTGTGTGTATATAAATCTCTCCTCTGTTTTTTCCACCAAATGCATCCGATGAAGTGAGCTGTAGCTCACGAAAGCTTATGCTCTAATAAATTTGTTAGTCTCTAAGGTGCCACAAGTACTCCTTTTCTTTTTTCTAGACCACACTGTATCTAAATAAATGTTGCTTCAAGGAAGTCACACAATAGGCCATTCGTAGCACAGACGAAAGACTAAGAATTGGATCAGGCCCTGCATAGACAAAGAATTAAAATGTATCTAGGTATGCTTCTGGAATACTGTGCCCATTTCTGGTGCCCACAATTCAGGAAGGATATTGATAAATGGGAGCAGGTTCAGAGAAGAGTCATGAGAGTGATTAAAGGATTGGAATATGTGGCGTATAGTGATAGACACAAGGAGTTCTGTCTATTTAGTTTAACAAAGAAAAAAGATTAAGAGGTGACTTTATTACAGTCTATGTGTATCTACACAGGGAGCACATATTTAATAATGGGATAGTCTATCTATCAGAGAAGGGTGCAACATGATGCAATGGCTGGAAGTTGAAGCTAGACAAATTGAGACTAGTAGTAGAAGTAACATGTAAGATTTAATAGAGAAAGTAATTAACCATTGGGACAATATACCAAGGGTTATGGAATTTTTGAATCAAGATTGGATGACTTTCTAAAAAGATCTGCTCTAGGAATTATTTTGGGGCTGAAGCTGAAGCTGAACAAATCGCAGAGATTTGTTAAAGTCATGGAATCCATGACATCTATGACCAAATTGTATGCTTAGTCTAGATGTCCCAATTTTATAGGGACAGTCCCGATTTTTGGGTCTTTTTTCTTATATAAGCTCCTATTACCCCCACCCCCTGTCCCGATTTTTCACACTTGCTGTCTGGTCACCCTAGCTTAGTCATTAGTTCCTTTAAATATAATGATACTATCCTCAGTTGCGCACCTATCCATATATTAGCTCTCATCTATTATAACTTTCACTTTTAGCATCTCTCTTACATTAAATTACAGCCTAAGACCTACTTCACATCCACCTATTGGTTAACGAATGACATTTATTTGCTTTCCTATGAGTAAGCCTGACCAGACCTTGCAAACAAAACTCTCAGTGCCCACTAACATAATCAGTCCCATACTCAGCGTAAGGGTTGTCAATGTTTCTGTCAGTCACTGGAAATGAGCTGAAAATCTCTGGTCTCATGGTGGATGGTCACAATAACTTTCCTGGTGTCTAGCCCCTCCTCCTCAGGAAGTGGAGGTGCTTCCTATCCTAGAAGGGCAGTGGTGGATGTCCCAGATAGGACTGGTCTACTGGGCCTTAATTCCTTACTCCAATGGTTAGGCTTGAGAGGAACCACTGCTCTAGTTGTTGCTAGGTGGACTCCCCTTCCTCCCACTGGCTGACCTCAGGGAATAAGTAGAAGTCTCAAAAGCATCTACATTGTTAGGAGCACAAGTCCCATCACCTGTCAATGGCAGTCATCCTCCAGACACACGGAAGAACTTTTGAAAACCCCCCCTTACATCACTCTAACTCCACTAACCTCTCCATTCACTTCAATTCAGTTACTCTGGATTTAGAGTGGAATACATTGAGAGCTAGATTCTGACCCAGAGCTACTTAGCCTCTGCTTAAGATTTCTGCAGCATCCATCAAGATACTCCTTTCTTCCTTTCAAAGGAGAGGTGCTAAGATACAACATATGGGTATTCACAGAATGAACAGAATTTGAACTCCATTTCTTCCCTTCAGTTGGTTGATGGTTTCCACCTAGACAAGTCTATGCATTTGTCTGGCATGTGCTTCCTTCATTGTAATATCCAGTCCCCTATTTCAGCACCTAACATCTTTAGGAAGTTTGTCTTTGTGGTTAAGGCCCTGGAGTAATACATGCTTGCTATACCCAATCTAACCTTGACCTTTTTCCTAGTGTAGATGCAGGATAAAATCATGTCGCTTGATTTATCAGGTTGACTTAAAGCTAGGCTAAGAATCAGGCTAAAGTTTGGGTTTACCAAGCATGCCTTCATTCAGACTAAACTCAGCCCCTTTCTGAAGTCAGTCCAAGTCCCAAGTGTTGGGTCTTTCACGTGATGATTTCAAATTCATACCACTCAAACCCCAAGCTTATATTGATTAAGTAGAAATAAATGTAAACTGAGATAGTTCCTTGAAAGACAACTGAGCTATATCTATTTACGTCATACAAATTTTGGCCTTAGAAGCTGTTTACAATAGTGCTTTTATTTAGACTAAATAGATTGCCAATTGTGTACCAGTGTCAACCAGTTGCATGAACACAATAGATAGTCCAGTCCTTGCAACTTTTGATATATATTATAATTTATTTAAAATGATAAAGCTTGATATGGTTACATTCAGTGGTGAGCTGGAGCTGGTTCGCACTGGTTCACTAGAACCGGTTGTTAAATTTAGAAGCCCTTTTAGAACCGGTTGTTCTGCGAGGGATAACCGGTTCTAAAAGGGCTTCTAAATTTAACTGGCCAAAAGTGGCACCTTAGGTGCCGACTTCATGGATGCTCCAGCCCTGGAGCACCACCGCAGCTCCCTGCCCACCCCCGGCCCCAGCTCACCTCTGCTCTGCCTCCACCTCCTCCCCTGAACGTACCGCCCCCCCCTTCTCCGCCCCACCCCAGGCTTCCTGTGAATCAGCTGTTGGCGCGGGAAGCCGAGGCAGGCTCAGAAGCAGGCGGCGGCTTCCCGCTCAGGCCCAGGGAGGTGGAGGTGAGTTGGGGGGGGGCGTGAGGAGGGCCACCCTCGCTGCAGCAGGTAACTGCAGGGGGTGCCCAGGGGAACCGCTCCCCGCCCCTGCTCACCTCCACCACCCTCAGCCTGAGCAGGAAGCCACCGCCTGCTTGTCAGCCTTCCCTGACTTCCTGCCGAACAGCTGATTCGTGGGAAGCTGGGGGAGGCGGCATGGAGAAGCAGGGGGAGCGGTGCATTCAGGGGCGGAGGCATAGGCGGAGGTGAGGTGAGCAAGGGCCAGGCACGGGGGTAGGGAGCTGCCAGTTGTGCCTACACCCACCAAATTTTCCCCGTGGGTGCTCCAGTCCTGGAGCATCCACGGAGTCGGTGCCTAAGGCGCCACTTTTGATGTGATCAGTGGGGGGAGCGGCTGCTCCCCCCACTCCACCCCTAGCTACATTCCCCCGCCTCTAGGAGCCAGAGGAAACTGCCGGATGTTTTCTTGGGGCTGCCCCATAATAAGCACTGTGGGGGACTCCCCACTTGCCCCCCAGCAGGCCCCCTGTGAACTCTTAGACATGGGATGGCAACCCACTACGGTGGCCCACGAGACCCTCCTGCCCGGTTCTGGGGCAGTCAGGGGATTGGGGGTGGATGGGTAGAGGTCCTGGGGGAGTGTCAAGGAATGCGGGGTGGTTGGATGGGCAGGAGTGCCCGGGGAGTGGGGTGGGCAACGACCCCCTCATAGGTGAGGAGGGGAACCGTTGTTAAGATTTTGGCAGCTCATCACTGGTTACATTACATGAGATACTTGAATTTTCCCTAATATTCTTGCAAGAGCTGTTTTCACATCTTTATTTTTCAAACTATAGATGATTGGGTTTAACATGGGAGTCAAAATGCTGTACTGAATGGAGAAGAGTTCATCTAGAACCAGGGAAGAGACTGAGCTGGGTTTCATGTACTGGTAAAGAGCTGTCAGAAACAATTAACTCACCACAGTGAGGTGGGAGCTGCAGGTAAAGGCTTTACGTCATCCCTCCATGGAGCGCATCTGGAGGATAGTGGAGACAATGTAAATATAGGAGACCAGCGTAAGGAGGAAGGAGCTGAAACCAAATATCACTGCCTAAGAAAAATAACTCTTTTACTGGTGCAGGTCACAGTGCAAGACAGTTATAGTAGTGGAGGGAGTTCACAGCTGAAATGTCTGATTTCATTGGGCCCACAGAAGTGTAACTTTGACACTGGGACAGTATTTACCAGTGAATACAAGAGTCCCACTGTCCATGAACCATGCACCAATTGGCTGCTGATTTGTTTGTTCATGGTCCCCGCATAATGCAATGCATGACTTATGGCAGCATATTGGTCATAAGCCATCGCTGAGAGTATGAAAACTTCAGTACCAGATGAGAGATGATGATGAACATCTGGGCAATGCAGCCATTGACAGAAATGGTTGTGTGCTTTGCTTGGAAATTTACCAACATCTCAGGGACAATGGCTGAGGAATAACAGATATCAACAAAGGCCAAATGAGACAGGAAGATGTACATTGGGGTGTTGAGGTGAGGATCTACCCTTATCACCAGCATGATCATCATGTTCCCCACCAGGGTGATTAGGTAAATAATTAAAAACACCAGGAAGAGGAAAATTTGGAGTTGTGGGTCATTCGAAAGTCCCACAAGAATGAACTCAGTCACATTGGTTTGTTTTTCCATTCACATTTAGTGACCTGTAAGAAGAGAAAAAAAAAGTTAACCAATATAATAACAGGTTTATGGAAATGCCGAGAGAGAGAGAATATCACCCAGGTGATATTTTGACAGCCAAGTGGACTTAGATGCACAAATTCACATTTCTAATTCAGCACTCTAAGTTGGTTAAAAATTAAGTGGATCCTATTCCATGTAGTTTTACAGAGGTATTTTCTTGTCCATCTTGTCTCAAACATTTCTCATGTATAACCTCCTGCATAATCCTTTCTTCTAAACATATCTCATATCATCCATCCTGTGCTCTGTGTTACGGTACAGGTTGAAAAATATTAAAATATTAAGAAGCAAAATTGAAAAATACTTTCCAGTCAGTGCTGTGTTTGGCCAGATAACTTTGTAAAAGTGGCATAGTGAATATTTGTTTCAATTGTATGTCAGTGATTGACATAAATAGATCTCATAACTCTTGTGTTACTCTAGCTTTACCCCAGAACGACTACAATGATTTAAGTAGAATTATCCCATCAGAAAAGTGGAGTGGGCAGTGGTGAATTGAGTCCCATATGTGACAGGTTTTCAAGTCAAAGATGTTTTTTTTCCAAAATCAGGAAGTGTTTTCTCCTTCTAGCATAATGTTATAGGCCAAGATTTGTAAAGTAGGTGGTAATTTTGATTTTTTTTTCAATTTTTGGATTGTTAACTTGAGAATCTTCAGCACCCTGGTCTGAAAAAAATCACACATTAATAATGTGTCTAAAACCTTAGACACCCAACACCCTCCCCATAAGCAATACAGGTTCATCAGGCCAAATTCTGATACCTATTTGACCCCATTGTCTACACACTTTCTGCCCTCAATCAAATCTGTGTAACCCCTTTGACTTCTAAAATCAATCTCAATGCAAATTAGTAGATTTTGTTTGATGACACACAAGAGGGAGAAAAATCTATCTCGAACTCCCTTAGCATCACTGTCTCTCAGTCTCATTTTTGGTTGGTAACCTCAGCAGATGCTAAGAGATTGGAGATGAAGTGAGCTGAAGGACAGGATTAGTTGAAGAGTAAGTGTCATTGTTACATAAGCAAATTGCAGAATAGAACAGCACTTCACAGCCCATTTTACTGAACAGGATCTGCATGCATAGACCCCTGCACCCATGCGGATAGGTAAATGGGGTTCCTCACGGGTACAGCACTCCATTTGTATAGATCTGATTGCAGCACCAGGGCCAAAATCTGTTGTTCTGTGATCAGGTATGAATGCCTGTCAAAGCACTCTTTCTGTTTAGCTGATTGATTATGAAAATCCTCAGCACACACATTACTAACAAAGGCAACCATAGGTTTCAGAGTAGCAGCCGTGTTAGTCTGTATTCGCAAAAAGAAAAGGAGTACTTGTGGCACCTTAGAGACAAACAAATTTATTAGAGCATAAGCTTTCGTGAGCTACAGCTCACTTCATCGGATGCATTTGGTGGAAAAAACAGAGGGGAGATTGATATACACACACAGAGAACATGGAACAATGGGTTTATCATACACACTGTAAGGAGAGTGATCACTTAAGATAAGCCATCACCAGCAGCAGGGGGGGAAAGGAGGAAAACCTTTCATGGTGACAAGCAAGGTAGGCTATTTCCAGCAGTTACTTAGTTAGCCTACCTTGCTTGTCACCATGAAAGGTTTTCCTCCTTTCCCCCCCCCCCCCCCCCCCCCCCCCGCTGCTGGTGATGGCTTATCTTAAGTGATCACTCTCCTTACAGTGTGTATGATAAACCCATTGTCTCATGTTCTCTGTGTGTATATATAAATCTCCCCTCTGTTTTTTCCACCAAATGCATCCGATGAAGTGAGCTGTAGCTCACGAAAGCTTATGCTCTAATAAATGTGTTAGTCTCTAAGGTGCCACAAGTCCTCCTTTTCTTTTTGCGAATACAGACTAACACGGCTGCTACTCTGAGACAAGATTTAGTTACTTCCTGATTCTATATTGTCTTGTACCTTGTGTAGTGATTCACAGCTACAAAAACTGGATCCAGAGGCGAGCGAAAATGATCAAAGGGATAGAATGCAAGCCATGTGAGCAAAGGCTAAAGGAACTATGTTTAATTTAAAAAAGACAAGATTAAGGTGGGCAAGATAGCGATCTTCAAATACTTGAAAGGCTGTTCTCTTTTTCTACAGAGGTCAGGACAATAGGCAATGGGTTCAAACTACAGCATAGCAGATTTAGATTAAATATCAGGAAAAACTTCCTAACTGTAAGAACAGTAGGACAATGGAACAGACTGGCTAAGGAGGTTGTGGAAGCTCCTTCACTGGAGGTTTTCAAAAGGAGGCTGGATAGCCACCTGTCTTGGATGGTTTAGACACACCAAATCCTGCATCTTACTAGGGATTAGCCTAGATGATCCTTGTGGTTCCTTCTAACTCTATGGATCTATGATTCTATACAAAGCACAATCAAATCTGAATGTTATCATTTTCCACCCATTTTGTTCTGAGTATAGATAGGAATAAATTCTGTGGCAGAAGCTTCAAGGCAGGACAGACACAATGATTCAGATTCTCAGGTCAATGGAACTGCACCAATTTATACCAGCGGAGGAATCTGCCCAATATATTTACTGAAATACTTGTGTGCATAAATATCTGCTTACCAAAAAAAGTAAATCCTGTCTTGATTTCTCTAGACTTGTTATCAAACTTCTATGACACAATCCCTGTGTCCTCACTGTGGGGACTAGTACTATAAAGCATGAGTGAATTAGTTAGTAGAAAGATAACTTGCCTACAATGTGATAATAATCAACCAAAAGTTTGTGTTTTGGTTACATTTTCTGAATCAAATAGGACAGTGAAAGCATCTAATTTAGGACCTGATCCAAAGTGTTCTATATAAGTTTGTTCTTTCTTTCTTTGCTGTACTACTCCTCTGGGATAATCTCTTCATTATAAAAGATAATTTGCTTATATTTTACGGTTTCTAATCTTTGGCCTTTAATTTTTCTGCATTCATTTTCAAGAAAGCTTGTCATTTCCTGCCCCAATAATCAGAGAAAGAAAAGGCTATTACCCAGTTTTACAGACATGAAACTCCGATACATAGAGAGGACAATTACAGGACAAGACCAACCTTCCCTAGGAGGCTGAGGTCTGTCTCAGAATCAGAAGCCCTTTGCCAATAAATGCAAGGATATCTGTCCAAGAATCTGCAGGCTGCTGCCCTGCCTGGCTCTGATGGTTTATGTTATGCTAGGTGGCCATTTTTTGTGTGTATTAGATCATAAGAACATAAGAACGGCCATACTGGGTAAGACCAATGGTTCATCTAACCCAGTATCCTGTCTTCTGGCAGCAGCCAATGCCAGGTGCTTCAGAGGGAATAAACAGAACAGGTAATCATCATATGATCCATCCCTTGTTGCCCATTCCAAGCTTCTGGCAAACAGAGTCTAGGGTAACTCTAGAGCATGGTGTTGCATTCCTGCCCATCCTCCCTGTAGTGGGTCAGCTGCCCCACTCCCTCAGAACAGGGGTTACAAGAAGTCCTGGAGAGGGCTGTGTCTGGGAAAAGCTGAGTGGGGAAGCAGCCACATCTGTGGCCAGCTCAATCAGGGCCCAGCTGGCCCTTATAAGAGGGCTGTGGGCCAAGAGCTTGGAGGAGGCTCTGTCTAGCTGTAGAGAAAAAGGACCTGGCTGCCTGGGAGACCAAGATACCTAAAGTAGAGTTGGGTAGGGCTGGGGGAAGGCAAGAGGAGCTGGGGAGCTCCAGCCTGGTAAACCCCTAGGCTGTAGTCCTTGTTAAAGACCCAAAAAGGGACTGCTGGGGAATAGGGCAAGAAGAGCTGGGGAGCTCCAGCCTGACAACTCCCCAGGCTGCAGGCCTTGTGCATGGCCTAAAACAGGTACTGGGGTTGCAAAGGTGCAGCCTGGGGTTAGGCAGAGGCAGCTGGTCCAAAACCTTCTTGCCAATGATGAGTGTCCATTACAGACTGCAGTCTGCCCCAGTGAATGGGGGCAAGGTGATGACTGGCAGTAGCCACTGAGGCAAGGTGGGGTTTAGAGGGTTGAGCTTTCCCCTGGGAAGGGAAACTCAGAGTAAGGGGTACTGCTGGGGGCAGAACCCTGAGGGAAAGAGGCACCGGAGTCTGGGAGGGACATGGGGGGCAGCAGAAGTTGAGACACTGGCCTCTAGTGGGCGCTCCATACGCTGGAAAGAGCTAATTCACAGACAATCAGCAGGAGGCGCTGCAGCAGTGAGTCCTCGCTTCGCTACACTCATTAATAGCCATTCATGGGCCTATCCTCTATGAATTTATCTAGTTCTTTTTTGAACCCTGATATAGTCTTGGCCTACACAACATCCTCTGGCAAAGAGTTCCACAGTTTGACTTTTTGTTGTGTGAAAAAATACTTCCTTTTGTTTTAAACCTGCTACCTATTAATTTCATTGGGTTATGAGAAGGAGTAAACAACACTTCCTTATTTACTTTCTCCACACCAGTCATGATTTTATAGACCTCTCTCATATTTCCCATTAGTCATCTCTTTTCCAGGTTGAAAAATCTCAGTCTTATTAATTGAGCCAAAGAGAGGCTCAATGACATGCTGCTTCCTGTAACTCTGTTGCTGCTGCTATTCCCTGGGCTACTTCCCATATATCCCCCTCCTCTTCCTGCTTACCTCAGGGCTGAAGTTCTTCCTCATAAACTGCTAATGTCACCAGCACCCATCTTCTGGCACACCCTTGAGCTCCAGGCACCAGCAAGAAGCACCTTCCTTGCTCATCTGGTCCCTGCCAGGGACTGACTCACTCAGGCCCTGCAGCTCCTTTTATCTAAGCCTGCTGAGCTTTGATTGTCCGCTTCCCTGCAGTCTTTCTAGGCAGTCCTGGAAGACCCACCTTCACTGCTCCTCTTCTGGGGCAGGGTGAGGTAGGACTGCACCATCAGGGGGCCTCAAAAGGCCTGGTACACCCTATCACAGCCATTCACCAAACACAACTGTCTGCAGAATTATTTCTTCATATAATGCATAGGGTCACATATGGCAGTGTAGCAGTCATAAGCCACCTCTGCAAGAATGAAAACTTTGGCACCAAAGAATAAAGAACATCTGGGTGTCACCATGCCTTAGTGGGTCACAGCTGAGAATACCAGATTCAGGACAAACTGCTGAGAAATAGGACAGACAGACTCCAAATTGGTGGTTATTCTATCATTAGATATACCAAACCAGTAACATAAGTAAACTTCTGTTTCAACTCATTGGTTAACAAGAAGTCAAAAATGCAGTCTCCTTAGGCATTCCAGCCCCTTTTTCACCATCCAGACACTAGACTTTATGGTAAGTGGTGTCTGAAAAACAATTTAATCAAACAAAGGTTTCTTCTGATCTCAGGAGATCAGCCACGTAGCCAGGTCAATACAGAACTCAGATCTTACCCAATAATCATACTGCTGCCAATCCATTAGTAACTAAAATCTAAATGTTTATTAAGAAAAGAAAAGTAGAACAGAGTTAATGGTGTTAATATATCATATACATACAATAATGGCAATATTCTTATATCAGGTTTGTAGCAGTGATGTTATAGACTCCTGGCTTGTAAAGTCTCTGGTAACTTCCAAAAGATTGGAAGGTCCTCAATCCATAGTCCAAGATACTCCTTTGAGTTGTAAATCGACAGTCCAGAGACTCAGAGCAGGAAAGAGGCAAAATGGAGTCATTCCAGGGGCCTTTTATACCCTTTGCCATGTGCATGGAAATTTTCCATTTCAAACAAAGTTCACAGTCTCAGCTGGTGGAAAGTTACTGGACTAAAATGGAATCCAGGGTGACATGAGCATAGCACATGTCCTTACATGCTTTGATGACTCACGGGGCAGCCATTACCTATATACTTGCCAAGAGTCCACAGGAAAGGCTCTGTAGACAGGCTCCCTGGGCAGCATGAATTTCTTCAATTGCCCATTGTCTACGGAAATGTCCTTAATGGGCTATAATGCTTGAATAGTCCATTCACAATGGGCTAGTGAAACTGGATGTAAACTACCTTGTAGGGGTTACCCCACGAACAAACACATTTGAGATACAGACGCGTAGCCAATCTTCGTAACTTCAGATATAGGGATGATACATGGTGTCAAGGTTCCTTCCCCACTCTGAACTTTAGGGTACAGATGTGGGGACCTGCATGGAAGACCTCCTAAGCTTATTCTTACCAGCTTAGGTTAAAAACTTCCCCAAGGTACAAATTTTGCCTTGTCCTGGAACCGTATGCTGCCACCACCAAGCATTTAAACAAAGAACAGGGAAAGCGCCCACTTGGAGACATCTTCCTCCAAAATATCCCCCCAAGCCCTACACCCCCTTTCCTGGGGAGGGCTTGATAAGAATCCTCACCAATTTGTACAGGTGAACACAGACCCAAACTCTTGGATCTTAAGAACAATGAAAAAGCAATCAGGTTCTTAAAAGAAGAATTTTAATGAAAGAAAAGGTAAAAGAATCACCTCTGTAAAATCAGGATGGTAAATTCCTTACAGGGTGATCAGATTCAAAACATAGAGAATCCCTCTAGACAAAACCTTAAGTTAGAAAAAGACACAAAAACAGGAATATACATTCCATCCAGCACAGCTTATTTTACCAGCCATTAAACAAAAGGAAATCTAATTCATTTCTAGCTAGATTACTTACTAATTTAGCAGGAGTTGTGAGGCTGCATTCCTGATCTGTTCCCGGCAAAAGCATCACACAGACCGTCGAACCCTTTGTCCCCCCATCCAGATTTGAAAGTTTTTTGTCCCCTCATTGGTCATTTTGGGTCAAATGCCAACAGGGTTATCTTAGCTTCTTAACCCTTTACAGGAGAAAGGATTTTGCCTCTGGCCAGGAGGGATTTTATAGCACTGTATATAGAAAGGTGGTTACCCTTCCCTTTATATTTATGACACATGGATTTAAACAGGATCATCTTATTTAGAAAAGTATAACTTTTCCATTGACACCTTACATGATATACTGTGTGCAAGATTTGTTGCAATTGTATAACCGTGGCAATTTCAGTGATGTAAATGGTCATATTCAATAATATAGCATCACACGCCACTTCTTTATTTTTAAAATCTATCATTTTTACAGCATACACACCAGGACAAATTCAACCTCATTAACATGCTTGCACACTTCAGTAAATGACATAAAATGCATGTCTAATACAGTATGTATATGCACATTTCATTACTGTATATAATATAGTATATAGAGCAGTCTAAACAAGTCACTGTCTATATGAAATTTTAGTTTGTACTGATTTCATTCTTGCTTTTTATGTAGCCTGTTGTAAAACTAGGCAAATATTTAGATGAATTGACATACCCCCTGGAAAACCCCTGCGTACCCCCAGGGGTACACGTACCCATGCTTGACAACCAATGCTCTACACCACTTACCAGCAATTCACTTCTAGAAACTTCTTCCTTCTGTATTCCTTCACTCGTGGGACAAGAAGGATCTCAGAAATGATTGCTTAAACATTTTTCTTCTTCAGCACATTTCCCAGTTCCTTGAACTCACCTGCTATCTGTGAGATATCTTGAGATGCAGTGTCACTGGCGCTTTTATGGATCCTTGCCCGTTGACCTTAGCAACCTATACAAACTTACATTGATGTCTTGTATGTTGGCTCTGGGAGGGCAGTACACCATACTCAGTTTTCCACATGTGCCTTGCAAAATGTTCTTTCAGTTCTTCTGGGTATTGAATCCAAACAAGGATTGTCTGTCTGTCTTAGACTGTTGGAGAACTCTTTGTAGGCAGATTTGATTTGCTTATGGATTGGGCTGAGCTGCCATTCAAAGGTGTGTCCTGTACATCTAGGAATTATTTTGGGGAAGTTCTATGGCCTGTGCTATGGAGGATGTCAGACTAGATAGTTCTGCTTGGCCTTGAAATCTATGAATATGAATCTCTCTTCCCTTGGACCAGCTGGATCTTGAGAGATCTCTTCCACAGTTTCCACATTAAGGTCCTGGTATTGATTGGAAACTTGTAGTTGTGCAGAATTTCTCCTGGTCCTCTTCTCTCTGGTAGCCACAGCCTGTCCATCCTTATCCATCTCCAGCTTCACAGAATGCCACTGTGACGTCTTGCCCTTGGTGGTTATGAACTGCCAGCTCTCCTCTATGACATCCTATATCTCTGACTCTTTGCTGGCCAGCTCCATTCTTCCTTGAACCTGGGCTACTGGTGTTTCCCAAATCTGGTTGTCTAGGAACATCTCCGCTTCTCTGATTCTCGGTAGTATCTGTACTTGTCCCTCCAATTCCCATTGAAAGGAATAGAAATCCCCATCCAAAGGCCTTGGCACTTTGAAAACCTAAGGTTAAATGTTTCTATTTAAACCTGATATTTTCAGGATTTCTGGGCAGCCATAAGTCCCAGACCTGTTGTTGAGCAAAGCAGATGCTCCCTGTGTTGAAGGGAAGGCTACTCTGATTAATAAGGATTTTTGCTGGCTGCCTTTAGGTGCCTGCATTTGCAACCATTTTTCCTAAGTGATTTCCTTAAACTCACGAAGGAAGACAGGGGCATCTCTGATATTAAAACAGAGGTTAAGTGTAAACTGTGTGTATCTTGATTAGCTCCAGTTAAAGAAAAGGAGATAATTTAGATTTACACTATAAAGGATCAGAACAATAACAGCAGAATATTAAGTAGTTTTGTGTATTTTTACCAGCTTAGCTTAAAACTTCCCTAGGTACAAACTATTTTTCCTTTTGTCCCTGGACTTTATTGCTGCCACCACCAAGCGTCTTACAAATATAACCAGGAAAGAGCCTACTTGAAAATGTCTTTCCCCCCAAGCCCTACACCCCCTTTCCTGGGGAAGGCTTGATAAAAGTCCTCACCAATTTGCATAGGTGAACACAGACCCAAATCCTTGGATCTTAAGAATAAGGAAAAAACAATCAGGTTGTTAAAAGAAGAATTTTAATTGAAGAAAAAATAAAAGAATCACCTCTGTAAAATCAGGATAGTAAATACCTTACAGGGTAATCAGATTCAAAACATAGAGAATCCCTCTAGGCAAAACCTTAAGTTACAAAAAGACACAAAAACAGGAATATACATTCCATTCAGCACAACCTATTTTATCGGACACTTAAACAAAACAGAATCTAACGCATATCTAACTAGATTGCTTATTAACCCTTTACAGGAGTTCTGACCTGTATTCCTGCTCTGGTCCCAGCAAAGGCAAAAAAAACGCATAGACAGAGAGAACCCTTTGTTCCCCCCCCCCAGCGTTGAAAGTAATTGTCTCCTCATTGGTCATTTTGGTCAGGTGCCAGCGAGGTTGTCTTAGCTTCTTAACCCATTACAGGTGAAAGGGTTTTGCCTCTGGCCAGGAGGGGTTTAAAGGTGGTTAGCCTTCCCTTTATATTTACGACATGCCACCCAAGTCACAGATAGGGTGAAATGCTGTCTGTGATTTTTTCCTGGAGCTCTAGGAGAAAACAGAGTTATTAAGACACATGCACCTTTAAATATACTACCAAGTATATAAAGACTAAGAATATTTTCCAAAACTCAAGGATGATTTTAACCAGTTGATTCTGGGAAACTTTCACAGGAGAGTGCATCAGCCACTTTGTTAGAAGCTCCTGAGATGTGTTGGATGTCGAAATCAAAATCTTGGAGAGCTAAACTCCACTGAATAAGTTTTTTGTTTTTTCCCGTGGCAGTATGAAGTCACTGTAGCTCATCATGGTCAGTTTGCAGGTGGAAATGCCATCCCCAAACGTATGGGTGTAGCTTTTCCAGAGTGTACATGATGGCGTAACATTCTTTTTCACTGACTGACCAGTTGCTTTCCCTCTCCGACAGCTTCTTGCTGAGAAACACTACAGGATGGAATTCTTGATCCATTCCTTCCTGCATTAAGACTGCTCCCACACCACGCTCGGATACATCTGTGGTTACTAGAAATGGTTTGTCAAACTCTGGGGCCCTTAGCACAGGGTCAGACATGAGTGTCGCTTTAAGCTGGTTAAAGGCCTTCTGATACTCTTCAGTCCACTGAACGGCATTTGGCTGTTTCTTTTTGGTTAGGTCTGTCAGTGGGGCGGCGATTTGGCTGTATTGTGCTACAAATCGCCTGTAATATCCGCCAAGCCTAAGAAGGATTGGACCTGTTTCTTTGACTTTGGGACAGGCCACTTTTGGATAGCATCCACTTTGGCCTGTAGGGGGTTGATAGTTCCTTGACCCACCAGGTGTCCAAGGTAAGTCACTCTGTTTTGGCCTATTTGACACTTCTTAGCCTTAACAATTAGTCCTGCCTCCCTTATGCATTCAAAGACTTTTTGTAGATGTTCCAGGTGTTCTGCCCAGGAATCCAAAAATATGGGCACATCGTCCAAGTAGGCGACTGCATGTTCTCTCACTCCTGGTAGGAGACCATCTACAAGTCTTTGGAAGGTGGCGGGTGCATTCCGCAGCCCGAAAGAGAGTACATTAAATTCATACAGCCCAACATGTGTGGTGAAGGCTGACCTTTCCTTGGCGGATTCATCTAGCGGTACCTGCCAGTCCCCTTTCGTTAAGTCCAAGGTAGAGATGAACTGGGCCCGTCCTAGTTTCTCTAATAGTTCATCTGTCCGTAGCACTGGAGAGTTGTCTGGGCGAGTTACAGCATTACAGCTTATGGTAGTCCATGCAAAAACATATCTGCCCATCTGGTTTGGGAACTAGAACCACTGGAGATGCCCAGGCACTGCCAGAGGGGCGGATTACTCTCACCTGTAGCATATCTCCCATTCTATAGCATTTTTAGCTTGAAGAGACACCCAGTAAGGTTGGACTTTAATTGGGTGAGCATTACCTGTGTTAATGGAGTGGTATGCCCGTTCAGTCAGTCCTGGGGTGCCTGAGAAAGTCAGCGCTTAGCTAGTGCACAGCTCCTTGATCTGCTGTTGCTGCATACACCCAAGGGTCATGGAGAGGTTCACCTTTTCCATGCCACCAGCACTTTTCCCTTCATAGTAGACACCTTCAGGTCACTCAGCATCATCTCCTCCCTGGGCTGTAAACTGACAAACTTTTAATTCTCTGGAATAAAAGGGCTTTAGAGAATTAATATGGTACACCTTAGGCTTTCAGTAGGAGATGGGGAATGTTATGAGATAATTAACAGCTCCCAGGTGCTCCTGGACCATGAATGGCCCTTCCCACAACGCTTCTATTTTATAGGACTGGAACGCCTTTAAGACCATAACCTGGTCCCCTACTTTGAAGGAACGCTCTCTGGCATATTTATCATACCAGGCTTTTTACTCTTTTTCAGCATCCTGTAGGTTTTCTTTAGCAAGGGCTAAAGAGGTTCAGAGATTCTGATTCTTGCCTTGGTTTTAAACAGTTCATACTGGTTCATGCGTTCCTTAGGCATTTCATCCGCCACCTGAGCTAAGGGTCCACTGATCTGTGGCCTCAGCTTTACCATGTATTGGTCTGTAGAGATGCTGTATCCAAGGCAGGCCCTTTCAAATTTTTCTAAGAAGGCCTCAGTATCATTGCCTGCCTTGTAGGTGGGGAACTTTCTGCAGTGGGAAATGGTACCTGGAGAAGGATTGCTAGGGTTTGTTGATATATTCTGTTGAGCTTTCGCCTTCTCCATCTCCAGTGCATGCTTCCTCTCTTTTTCCTTCTCCTTCTCCACATGCTTCCTCTCTTTTTCCTTCTCCTCCAGTTCTTTGGCCCTTGCCTCCATTTCTTTGTCCTTGGCCTCCATTTCTCTCCTGTGGGCAGCCACTTGGTGTTGTTCTGCCTCTTTCACTGCGTCCATTCTGGCTAACTCCAATTTGTGTAGTGTCTTGGTTTCTGTCATCTTTACCTCTCTCTTTTTTACTAACTTTACACCCGAGGGTTAGAAATAAAACAAACAACACTTGGCTTGTAAAATTTTGCTGTGCTGTAATAGGATACATATATTCTCTGATAGTGATTGTCAGCCTACAGAAAAATAAAATAAAATAAAAAAAAACTTAACCCTTTGGCTCCAGGCAAATAGGCAGAAAACCTCTCTAGTTGCTCTTAGGGGAAAAAAAAAACTTTCAGTCTTGAAGACTGGTGAATTTCCCTGCAGGAGGTTAACTATCCTGCCTTTAGGTAGAGAACTCCAGTTCATAAAAGACAATTCCCTTTTGTCTCTGCTCTGGCCCCAAAGCAAAAAAAAAACTAGCTGCTTTCAGCCAAAACCCTGCTTTTCAGCAGCCCAAACAAAAAAAAATTCCTTTTCAAATCTGTGCTCCTTGTTCAAAAAATCAAAATCCTAAAAAACCCAAAAACTAATACATTTGTCTCCAGGAAAATAGGCAGAAAACTCCTCTAGTTGCTCTTAGGTAAGAAAAAAAAAAACTTTTGAATTTCCTTGCAGGAGGTTAAATATCCTGCCTTTAGGTAGAAGAAACTCCACCTCACAAAAGACAATTCTCCTTTGTCTCTGCTCTGGCCCCAAAGCAGAGAAAAAAAAACCTCTAACTGTTTTCAGTTTAACCTGCTTTCCAGCAGCCCAAAGGGAAAAAAAATATTTCCTTTTCAAATCTGTGCTTCTGGTTCAAAAAATCTCAATGGATTTCAAATCCTTCCCACCGCTCTGCCACAATGTCAAGGTTCCTTCCCCACTCTGAACTCTAGGGTACAGATGTGGGGACCTGCATGAAAACCTCCTAAACTTACTTTTACCAGCTTAGGTTAAAACTTCCCCAAGGTACCAACTATTTTACCCTTTTCCCTTGGACTTCCACTGCCATCACCAAACGTTTGACTGGGCTTACTTGAAAAGCATTGTTTGGAAACGTCTTTTCTCCACAAAATCCTCACCAAAACGTTGCACCCCCTCTGCCTGGGGAAGGCTTGATAAAAATCCTCACCAATTTGCATAGGTGACCATAGACCCAAATCCTTGGATCTTAAGAACAATGGAAAAAGCATTCAATTTCTTACTAGAAGAATTTTAATATAAGAAAAGGTAAAAAGAATCACCTCTGTAAAATCAGGATGGTAAATACCTTACAGGGTAATTAGATTCAAAACACAGAGAATTCCTCTAGGCAAAACCTTAAGTTACAAGAAAGACACAAAGACAAGAATATTCATTCTATTCAGCACAGTCTAATTTCTCAACCATTTAAAGAATCGTAATCTAACGCATATCTAGCTAGATTACTAACTAAGTTCTAAGACTCCATTCCTGATCTGTCCCCGGCAAAAGCATCACACAGACAGACAGACCCTTTGTTTCTCCCCCCCTCCAGCTTTGAAAGTATCTTGTCTCCTCATTGGTCATTGTGGTCAGGTGCCAGCGAGGTTATCCTAGCTTCTTAACCCTTTACAGGTGAAAGGATTTTTCCTCTGGCCAGGAGGGATTTTAAAGGTGTTTACCCTTCCCTTTATATTTATAACAGCTCCCTTCCAAAATCTGGCTGACAGCTGTAAGCAGCTGAATTTTTTCAATAAGATGGGGAGAGGGTGAATGGAGCTGCATTCCCATTCATACTGTGTCCACGCATCCAGAATGAAGTGCTTCATACCCCAAAAGGGGTATGTTCATGTGGGCAGGAGGTATGGGTAGGATTCCACCAGCTCTGTATACTAGGAAGAAATGGAAGGTAGGGACCATACAGGGTAGGCTGATCTTTCTCTGTAGGCATAGCAATTGTTGCTGCACATGATTTTTATCCTCATTTCCTTATAGGGATTCATCCTAGAACAACACTCATGCTTCACCTCCCTGAAGGGGTAAGTGAGAGAGACAGGTGTTGAGATGGTGCTGAATTATTATGAATTACTGTGATTGACATGAATATAGTAAGGCTTTGTATATCTGAATTTGCTAAAGGATTCCAGAAACAGGGTTCTCTTAGCATTAGACCATTTGCATCGAAATTTGCACTATGGTTTATGAATGGTTAATCAGAGGCTCTCTATGTGTGTATTTTAGCTGAAACTTTGGTCATGGTCAGTCAATGGCCAGCTCACTAAGTAATTGCACAGAAAGCATGTGAACGGTGAGCTTAGTACTAAGTGAACTGGGTCAAGATGACCCCTTAGGATGGCACCACCGTAACAGCTCAGGTGAATGATTGATGAGTAAGTATGCTTCAACTGATCTTTGATCTGTCCCTTCTTGTCCCTTCCAAATATATTAATTAGGAAAACTAGTAATGAAACACCACAGAGCGTATTTTGGGAACATGTAACTCCTTTGAGAGAAAGAGATATAACTACTGGGAATATCATATGTACTGAGAGGAAGAACCCTCAATTAATATCTGAAGAGGCCTGTGATGCTGTAGATCAGTCAGGGTACCCCAAACCCTGTTGTGAGGGACCTTCGTGGGACTTTTGGACTAGAGGGCATTAGGGTAGCCAACACCCTGACTCGGGGGACATTTGACAGACAAAGAAAAGAAGTCTCCATCACAGGACTGGTAGCTATACCTGCTTCGTTTGCCAGTCAGGATATTGCCTTTTAAAGAGAGCTGTAAACACAGGAGTTTTACTGGCTGTTGTATTGTCATACTTAACTAGAAATCCTAGAATCCTAGAATATCAGGTTTGGAAGGGACCCTAGGAGGTCATCTAGTCCAACCCCCTGCTCAAAGCAGGACCAATCCCCAATTAAATCATCCCAGCCAGGACTTTGTCAAACCTGACCTTTAAAACCTCTACGGAAGAAAATTCCACCACCTCCCTTGGTAACCGATTCCAGTGCTTCACCATCCTTCTAGTGAAAAAGTTTCTCCTAATATCCAACCTAAACCTCCTCCACTGCAACTTGAGACCATTACTCCTTGTTCTTCGATATCTATGCAACAATGGGCTAGTAGCATCCTTCCCATACTTCTGTGTTGTTTCATTTCCTTCTGTGACTTTATGTCTGTGCTGTGTGGGTCAGTGGCCATCAGGAGATTTGTGTGCTATTCTTGGCTGTGCCACAGCCCTGCTGTGTGACCTGGGGTCAATCCCTTCCCCTCCCTTTTCCTCAGTTTCCCCTCCCTTTCTTTTTCTGCATTGTTTACTTGACAGTGATCTCTGGATGGATGGGCTGTGTCTGATTATGTGTCTGTTTTGCACATCCATTTACAGCATTTGTGCTCAGCTCGTAGCAGTGTTGTACGCTGAATATGGTGATAGACCAGCAGGTCTGGATTCTGGTTCTATTGACCATCTCCAAAGCCATGAGCAGTGCTAGTATGTATGAGATATATTTTGTAGGTTATCAGCTTTGCTGCTTATACAGTTTTGCCATCCTGCAGCTATCCCTCTGAAACACAAATAAAAAAGGATGCAATTGAATGGAAATAATAGTACTATTAGTCAGTGTTACTGTTCCCCAGATTTGCTTTTAGCTAAACTTTCAATTAGAGGTGGTCAGTAATATTCTGTTTAAATTAATTTAAAAGGAAAATTGAGTTTTCAAATAAACAAATTTGCATAGTAAGTCTCTGCTATCCTCATATTTAAATATTAGTTATTAATGCATATTATTAATATTTATATTTATATTGTAAAACTGATTAACCGTTTTTTGCTGCTGTTTTTTTAGCTGATAGTGTTTGCTTCTCGATTGCCAAAGCATAAACATTGGAGGATTTTTGGTAGGAGGAAATTCTATGAAAATAATATTTTTCTCCTGTAAATGAAATTTTGAAAGGCTCTAGATGTTTGGCTGAATTGATAGCAAAAGTCTTGAGTTCCAAATGTTATTCATATTTTTGTTCTTAAATGTACCTTGTATATAAATATCGTAATATATTTAACTGAAAGAGCAAACATACTGTGTAGGTCTTTGCAAAATTTTTCCCAACTTGTGACACATTTGATCCTCCAAAGCTAGAAATCATTATCTATCTATCTATATAAGAAAAGGAGTACCCGTGGCACCTTAGAGACTAACAAATTTATTAGAGCATAAGCTTTCGTGAGCTACAGCTCTCTTATGCTCTAATAAATTTGTTAGTCTCTAAGGTGCCACGGGTACTCCTTTTCTTTTTGCGAATACAGACTAACACGGCTGCTACTCTGAAACCTATCTATCTATATTCTCTTTCCCACCTGTATTATCCAGCAGCAGTTGCTATGTACCTTTGCTGGATGTCTGGAGTTGCTGGGTCTCTCTGCAGTTCCTAGCAGAAAGTGATCCACTTCACAGATGGTCACTCCCTGCTTCCCTCCTTGGGCAGGTTCAGCTGAAAGAAATTTCCATCCAATTAATTTTTTTCATTCATAATTCCTATTTTTGACATTAGGAAAATATTGTTTTGGTCAACCTTTTAGCATAAAGTTTGTATTCATTTTGTTCAGCTTCCAAACACGGTATTAATTCCTTATGAATTCCTAATGAATTCTCCTTGACCCATTTTCTCCATTGGAAGGATTGCCCAGACTTTATTTCTTCATGCTACTAATATTGGTAGATCTGTCCTACTCCAAACATGAGCTCTCACAGATCTGGCTACTAGAAATGATGGTGAAACAGTCCGTCCCTGAGTCAGTAACTATCTTTGTACTATAGCTATGAGTTCAATAGGTGGTCTAATTTTAGTAATCTTGAAAGATCTATTTATTTTCATCTAAAATGTTGTGTTATTTCTGTCTGATTATGTTAGGGCATTGCCAGAATATATACAGAC
The DNA here is from genome assembly GCF_009764565.3 of Dermochelys coriacea. Taxonomy (NCBI): domain Eukaryota; kingdom Metazoa; phylum Chordata; order Testudines; family Dermochelyidae; genus Dermochelys; species Dermochelys coriacea. The sequence goes on from NC_050080.1 coordinate 35,658,532, forward strand.
AGGCCGATATTCCTCCACATTTTCTCTAGCATTTATGACTCCATTTCTTATTGGGGGACTGTCTGTAAGCAAGGACTGGCCTGTCTCCCAAGATCTGTGAGAGTGATGGGTTGTCCTTCAGGATAGGTTGTAGATCCTTGATGATGCGTTGGAGAGGTTTTAGTTGGGGGCTGAAGGTGATGGCTAGTGGCGTTCTGTTATTTTCTTTGTTGCCAAAGAAATATCTCATATCCAGCTTCTCATCCTACGTCCTGATCCCTGGCATGTCATGTCCCCCCACCACTCTGTGGATGCAGTAAAGGAGTGGGGGGCAGAGTGAGGGGAGGGGTACACCCTGACATTAGCACCCCTCTTCCTCCTACACACACAGCAAGGAGGAGCTCCCGGGAGCAGCTCCCAGGCAGAGGGCAGGAGCAGCACAGGTCAGTGGGGGGAGGCACTGCTGAACTGCCAGGAACTTGACAGCCTGCTGGGCGGCTGTGGCACAGGGAACTTAGGGGAGCTGATAGGGGGGCTGCCAGCCCACCCTGGTTCCAAGCCCCCCACCTCGCTCCAAGGGGCTGCTCTCCCTGCAAGCCGTGGACAAAGCAGGTGGCTACCAAACAACATTATAAGGGAGCATTGTGCAACTTTAAACAAGCCTGTTCTCTCGGTTCTCAAACTGTGGTCTGCGGACCACCAGTGGTCAGTGAGCTCCATTCATCTCATCTGCGGATAGTCCCCTCTAAGGTACGTGCCTGGGCGGTTGCACATAAATGAAGGGCCACCCACCTAATTAGTAGAGCCGCACAGGCGTGGCTCCACTAATTAGGTGCCTGGACCTGGAGAAGACAGACATGTAATGTCCGATGGCAGCCTGAGGGAGAATGGGGGTAGGTGGGAGGGGGCAGTGGTGTGAGAAGAGGGAGTGGGGGGAATTTGTGATGTGCAGGGCTGCGGCGGCCAGAGAAAGAGCCAAATCGTTAAAATGAAACTCGTGTCTGACCCTGTGCTAAGGGCCCCTGTCATAAATATAAAGGGAAGGGTAACCACCTTTCTGTATAAAGTGCTATAAAATCCCTCCTGGCAAGAGGCAAAATCCTTTCACCTGTAAAGGGTTAAGAAGCTCAGGTAACCTGGCTGGCACCTGACCCAAAATGACCAATGAGGGGACAAGATACTTTCAAATCTGGAGGGGGGGAAAAAGGCTTTTGTCTGTCTGTGTGATACCTTTGCTGGGAACAGATAAGGATGCAAGCCCTCCAACTCCCGTAAAGTTAGTAAGTAATCTAGCTAGAAAATGCATTAAATTTTCTTTGTTTTGGCTTGTGAAATTCGCTGTGCTGGAGGAAATGTGTATTCCTGTTTTTGTGTCTTTTTGTAACTTAAGGATTTGCCTAGAGGGATTCTCTATCTTTTGAATCTGATGGCCTGTAAGATTATCTTCCATTCTTATTTACAGACTTGTTCTCTTATCTTTTTTTGTTCTTCTAATAAAGTTCTGTTTTTAAAGAATCTGATTGTTTTTTTGGGGTGTTAAAAATCCATGCCTGGTCTGTGCTCATCTTCTTTATTCTCAAGCCTCCCCAGGAAATGGGGTGTAAGGGCTTTGGGGCGATATTTTGGGAAATAGGAACTCCAAGTTATCCTTTCCCTGTTCTTTGTCTAAATCACTTGGTGGTGGCAGCATACTGTTGAAGTCAAAACAAAACTTGTGTCTGTGGAAAGTTTTTAACCTAAGCTGGTAAAAATAAGCTTAGGGGGTCTTTCATGCGGGTCCCCACATCTGTACCCTAAAGTTCAGAGTGGGGAAGGAACCCTGACATGGTGGTAGTGGTGGGATCATTTTGAACCAGAGATCATTTTGAACCAAAAGCACAGACCTGAAAAGTTTTGGGATTTTTTTTTTACTGACAGCAGCTAGAGGGTTTTCTGTCTCTTTGTCTGGAGGCAGAGGTGTTAGTTTTTTCACAAAAGGATTTTTCTGTAGGCTGAGAACATTTATCAGAGGCAAAGGTACCAGGTTACAGCACAGCAAATTGGGAATTCGCAAACAGGTTGTGTTTTTTTTCTAACTCTTGGGTATATCTAGGTTAAACACAGAGAGGTTAGGATGACAGAAAGCAATATCCAACAGAAACTGGAATTAGCCAGATTGGAAGCTGAGGAAAGACAGAAGGAACATGAAAGATGGGTAGAACTCAGACAGATGGAGATTGATGCACAAGCGGCTAAAGAAAAAGCTGCTAGGGAGGCAGAAAAAGCCAGGGTGGAAGCAGAAGAAGCTGCCCACAGAAGAGCTATGGAGGCAAAAGAAAAAGAAATGGAGGAGAGGGAAAAAGAGAGGAAGCATGCACTGGAGATAGAGAAGGCAAGAGCTCAGCAGAATATACTGAATAACCCTAACAATCCTTCCCCAACAATCCACAAATGGGAGCGACTATGTCCACAGTATGATGAATCCAGTGATATTGCAGAATATTTTCTCACCTTTGAGAGACTGTGCACACTCCATAAAATTCCTGACGCTCACAAGATGACCACATTGGTCGCAAAATTGACTGGAAGAGCTCTGGACATATTCAACAAGATGCCTGTTGACGAGGCTTCTGACTATGATAAATTCAAGAATTTGGTTTTAAAACAATTTCAAGTTACACCTGAAATTTACAGAGTAAAATTTCAAACCCTTAAGAGAGGGCCTGGACTAAGTAATGTGGCTTATGTAAACCAGATGAAGGATCTGTTTGATAAATGGCTCAAAGGATGGGATGTAACTAGCTTTGGAGGAATGTGGGATTTGATGATACAGGATCAATTCCTGAATATGTCCAAGGATGATGTAAAACAGTGTTTATGGGATAAGAAAATCGACTCAGCAGAAAATCTTGCTTCTTATGCTGATCAATACGAGCAGTCCCAGACCGCCAGAGAGGTGGGGCAAACCGGAACAAAACGGGTGGAGGGAGGAGAGAGGAACAACCCTGGTCACAGTTGGAGTGGATACCACAAGGGACACCCTCAGAACACACCCTACTACCAACCGAAGGCCCCAACTACACCCCAAGGAACACTCCAGACACCTTATGGTCCCACCACACTGTTCTCCAGCAATCCACCTTGCCCCAGTGACCAGTCAGCTGGGCGATGTTTTAAATGTAACGAGACAGGGAATGTAAAGGCTAACTGTGCCAAGAATACCAACAGATTACAGTTCATTGCACCGGAACCACACCAGAGGTCTGCCAGATACCCTCAGAGCAGAGGAAAACTGTGAGTATGGGTGTGAAGAAGGTTATCACATGGAGGGACACCGGAGCACAAGTGTCGGCTATCCACCAATCCTTAGTGGACCCCAACTTAATCAACCCAGAGGTCCAATGACGATTCAACCCTTCCAGTCAAACTCTTTTGACTTACCTACACCAAGTTGCCTGCCCAGTACAAAGGCTGGTCAGGAATGTGGACTTTTGCAGTCTATGATGATTATCCCATTCCCATGTTGCTGGGGCAAGACTTGGCCAACTATGTGAAGCTAGCCAAGAGGGTGGGAATGTTCACCCTCAGCCAGGCTAAACAAGCTTCCAAATCTATCCCTGTTCCTGAGCTTTCTACCAGTGCCCCGTCTGTGTTACCAGAGACTCACATGGAGATGGTGGAACCAGATCCCCTGCCAACGACTGAAACAGCCAAAGTGGAGCCAGTCACAGAAACCCAACCAAAGCCAGTCCCAGAACTGGAAATGGCAAAGCAACCAGCACCAGAACCATTGCTAGCACTGAGTCCAGCACTTGCAAACCCGTCTACAGCTCCAACACCAGAGGGCACCACCAAGCCTGCACTAGGAACAGCAGCAGATAACCCTACACAAGAGGCTCAGCCGGAGCCTGAACCCCAACATAGTGCACCAGTGGAGAGCGGTTGAAAATCCATGGAAACAGCCCCATCACCTACATCACTTCCAGAGGGACCAAGCCCAGGTCCACAATCCAATGAGGAACTGATGTCTCCACCATCAAGGGAACGGTTACAGACTGAACAGGAAGCATATGAAAACCTTAAGAAAACTTGGACAGCAGCATGGAGCAACCCACCGCCTCTCAGCTCTTCAAATTTGATCCAGGTTTGTTGTAGAAAAAGGACTTTAATACAAGGAAACTTTCTGATGGACACCAGGAAGACTGGTATCCTCAGAGACAGTTGGTAGTTCCAACTGAGTACTGGGTAAAGCTCTTAAGCTTAGCCCATGATCATCATCATCCTAGAACCAAAGACCATTTGGAAAAGTCGTTCCACTGGGAGGGAATGGGCAAGGATGTTTCTACTTATGTCCGATCTTGTGAAGTGTGCCAAAGAGTGGGAAAACCCCAAGATCAGGTCAAAGCTCCTCTTCAGCCACTCCCCATGATTGAGGTTCCATTTCAGTGAGTAGCTGTGGATATTCTGCATCCTTTTCCGAAAAAGACACCCAGAAGAAAGCAGTACATACTGACTTTCACGGATTTTGCCACCCGATGGCCAGAAGCAGTAGCTCTAAGCAACACCAGGGCTAAAAGTGTATGCCAGGCACTAGCAGACATTTTTGCCAAGGTAGGTTGGCCCTCCAACATCCTTAAAGATGCAGGAACTAATCACTTTGTTGCCACCCCTTACCACCATCAAACAAATAGCCTGGTGGAGAAGTTTAATGTAACTTTGGGGGCCATGATACGTAAATTTTAAATGAGCACTCTAATGATTGGGACCTAGTGTTGCAGCAGTTGCTCTTTGCCTATAGAGCTGTACCATATCCCAGTTTAGGGTTTTCACCATTTGAACTTGTGTATGGCCGGGAGGTTAAGGGACCATTACAGTTGGTGAAGCAGCAATGGGAGGGGTTTACACCTTCTCCAGGAACTAACATTCTGGACTTTGTAACCAACCCACAAAACACCCTCTGAACCTCTTTAGCCCTTGCTAAAGAAAACCTAAAAGATGCTCAAAAAGAGCAAAAAGCCTGTATGATAAACATGCCAGAAAGCATTCCTTCAAGGTAGGGGACCAGGTCACGGTCTTAAAGGTGCTCCAGGCCCATAAATTGGAAGCGTCATGGGAAGGGCCATTCACGGTCCAAGAGCACCTGGGAGCTATTAATTATCTCATAGCATTCCCCACCTTAAACCAAAAGCCTAAGGTGTACCATATTAATTCTCTAAAGCCCTTTTATTCCAGAGAATTAAAGGTTTGTCAGTTTACAGCCCAGGGAGGAGATGACGCTGAGTGGCCTGAAGGTGTTGACTATGAAGGTAAAAGTGATGGTGGCGTGGAAGAGGTGAACCTTTCCATGACCCTTGGGCATATGCAGTGACAGCAGATCAAGGAGCTGTGCACTAGCTATCCACCGATGTTCTCAGCCACCCCAGGACTGACTGAACGGACATACTATTTCATTGGCACAAGTAATGCTCACCCAATTAGAGCCCAACCTTATCGGTTGTCTCCTCAAGCTAAAACTGCTATAGAAAGGGAGATCCAGGATATGCTACAGATGGGGGTAATCCGCCCCTCTGGCAGTGCATGGGTAGCTCCAGTGGTTCTAGTTCCCAAACCACATGGGGAGATACGTTTTTGTGTGGACTACCATAAACTAAATGCAGTAACTCGCCCAGACAACTATCCAATGCCATGCACAGATGAACTATTGGAGAAAATGGGACGGGCCCAATTCATCTCTACCTTGGACTTAACCGAGGGGTACTGGCAGGTACCGCTAGATTCTATCTAGATTACTTACTAACTTTACCGGAGTTGGACAGCTTGCATCCTTGATCTGTTCCCAGCAAAGGTATCACACAGACAGACAAAAGCCTTTTGCTCCCCTCCAGATTTGAAAGTATCTTGTTCCCTTATTGGTCATTTTGGGTCAGGTGCCAGCCAAGTTAACTGAGCTTCTTAACCCTTTACAGGTAAAAGGACTTTGCCTCTGGCCAGGAGGGATTTTATAACACTGTATACAGAAAGGTGGTTACCCTTCCCTTTATATTTATGACACGCCCCCCAAATCACAGGTAGTGTCGGACAGCGGGTTCCACACTGGCTGTGATTTCTTCCTGGAGCTCTAGGAGAAAACAGAATTTATAAGACAAATGAATCTTTAGATATACTACTAACTGTATAAAGACTAACAATATTTTCCTCATCTCAAGGACAATTTTAACTAGTTGATTCTGGGAAACTTTCACAGGAGTGTGCATCAGCCACTTTGTTCAAAGTTCCTGAAATGTGTCGTATTTTGAAATCACAATCCTGGAGAGCTGAACTCCACTGAAGTTTTTTGTTACTGTTCTTGGCGGTATGAAGCCACTGTAGCGCAGCATGGTTGGTTTACAGTGGATGAGAAGCTGGATATGAGCCAGCAGTGTGCCCTTGTTGCCAAGAAGGCCAATGGCATATTGGGCTCTATAAACAGGAGCATTACCAGCAGATCAAGGGAAGTGATTATTCCCCTCTTTTCAGCACTGGTGAGTCCACACCTGGAGTATTGTGTCCAGTTTCGGTCCTCCCACTACAGAAGAAATGTGGATAAATTGGAGAGTCCAGCAGAGGGCAACGAAAATTATTAGGGGGCTTGGGCACATGTCTTATGAGGAGAGGCTGAGGGAACTGGGCTTATTTAGTCCGCAGAAGAGAGGCGTGAGGGGGGATTTGATAGCAGCCTTCAACTACCTGAAGTGGGGGTTCCAAAGAGGATGGATTTAGGCTGTTCTCAGTGGTGGCAGATGACAGAACAAGAAACAACAGTCTAAAGTTGCAGCGGGGAAGGTCTAGGTTGGATATCAGGAAACACTATTGCACTAGGAGGGTGGTGAAGCACTGGAATGGGAGGTGGTGGAATCGCCATCCTGAGAGGTTTTGAAAGGCCTGGCTTGACAAAGCTTGACTGGGATGGATTTGTTGGTGTTGGTCCTGCTTTGAGCATGGGATTGGACTAAATGACCTCCTGAGGTCTCTTCCAACCCTAATATTCTATGATTCTATGATCCTACCTTACATAAACTGCACCAGAATCTTTGCATTCTATGTTCTGCAGTTAGCTACGGTTGCTGACCATGCTGAGTTGTTATCATGTAACACGTTGGTAAACATATTAAAACAGATATGTCACGGCATATATCAAAACTAACGGATAGCAATCTGACTCAGCACTTGCACTATACAATATATACAGAGAGTGAGCAGCTGTCCACGTAGAGTGGTGTCGATACTGGAGAAATGCCCCAGATTCTATTTTGTGTTCTTAACCTCCATTTTGTGTCCCTGGTTTCTCTCTGGAATAAGCAGGAGTCAGCTTGCCACCTATAAGCTGCAGTCACTTACCATTGGATGGTATAGGTCACAGAGCTGAGAGCTGAGAGTAGAATCAGGTACAGCTACAAAGTGTTTCTAGGCAGAGCAGGCCAAGTAGAAGATTCTCAGGGTTACTAAAGGTCATTAGCAAAAAGCCAAGGGGTTCCAAGATGGTGCCTTGACAAAAAGCCCGGTGGGGAAGGTCATAGCTCTGAAGTAAACAATGGGAAACATATGTGGACCTCTGGCAGCATCCAAGGATGAGTTAATGCCTGACAGTGAGCATGTGCTATCTAAGGTTAAGAATAGATCATATAAAAGAACTGAAGCCTAGGACAGTATAAAAGGCAGACTACGACAGACAGAAGACAAGCAGGTGCTTGCCAGAAGAGCTGCTGGAAAGAAGTTAAAGGCTCCTGAGAGATCTGACAGCAGACAGAGGAGCGGAGCTGACTGTCCAGAGCTGACTAGGAAGAAGCAGAAGAAGCAAGCAGCAGATAGGAACAAGCAAATAATGTCAAAGCAAAGGATAGAGTAAGCCTGCTAGTTTTGAATTATAGTATTATCATAAAAGTTAAGAACTGTGGTCAGTGATTTGTTACAGTCCTTCCCTGCCTCCATGCTGCTCTGGGAAGCGGCTGGGACCTGGAGGAGGGGGGCACAGGGGTCTGTGTGTCGCTAGTTCCCATTGGCTGCGGTTCCCAGGTCCCGGCCAATGGGAGCTGCGGGGGAGGTGCCTGGAGGAGTGGACAGGGCAACACACAGACCCTTGTGCACCCCCAGGTCCTGGCTGCTTCCTGGAGCAGTGCAGGGGCAGGAGAGGCAGGCAGGCAGGCAGGCAGGAAGCCTGCCCTGCCCCCAGTGCGCACCAGGTCGGACCCGCCCCCCAAACTCCTCCTGCAGCCGAACACCTGCCCTGAACCCCCTGCTGCACCCCGTACCCTTCCTGCACCCCAACCCCTTGCCCTAAGTCCTCTGCCACACCCCACATGCCTCCTGCACCCCGACCCCCTGTCCTGAGCCCCCTGCTGCACCCCGCACTCCTCCTGCACCCCAACCCCCTGCCCTAAGCCCCCACTGCACCCTGCACACTTCCTGCACCCCAATCCCCTGCCCTGAGCCTCCTGCCACACCCCACACACCTTCTGCACCCCAACCCCCTGCCCTGAGCCTCCTGCCGCACCCTGCACCCTGACCCCCTTGCCCCACCCTGCACCCCAACCCCCTGCCCTGAGGCCCCTGATGCATGCTGCACCCCTCCTGTACCCCAACCCCCTTCCCTGAGCCTCTTGCTGTACCCTGCACCCCTCCTGCACCCCCTGGGGGCAGGGAAGAGGCGGGGCAGGGGTGTGGCCTCACGGAATGGATGGAGTGGGGGCGGGGCCAGAGCAGTGGGTGGGGAGTGATCAGTGGTGCGGCCCTGGGGCCAATGTACTAGTTCTCAGGTGGCCCTCGTGGTCATTTGAGTTTGAGACCCTTGAGTTACATTAATAAAAATATACTTTGTTTTGAAAGGAATACTGCTTGTGTTATTCATTTTATCAGAAGGTTACATACATATCATAAAGAAAAGGAGTACTTGTGGTACCTTAGAGACTAACAAATTTATTAGAGCATAAGCTTTCGTGAGCTACAGCTCACTCATCGAATGCATCCGATGAAGTGAGCTGTAGCTCACGAAAGCTTATGCTCTAATAAATTTGTTAGTCTCTAAGGTGCCACAAGTACTCCTTTTCTTTTGCGAATACAGACTAACACAGCTGCTACTCTGAAACCTGTCATACATGTCATAGAATATCAGAGTTGGAAGGGACCTCAGGAGATCATTTAGTCCAACCCCCTGCTCAAAGCAGGCACAATCCCCAATTTTTTTGCCCCAGGTCCCTAAATGGCCCCTCAAGGACTGAACTCACAGCCCTGGGTTTAGCAGGCCACTGTTCAAACCACTGAGTTATCCCTTCCCCTGTCCTCCAAGTGTTTTCCTTGACTACTCTGGAGGCCCATACCTTGGGAAAGGCAAATTAAGAGGATGATAGGCAGGCTATTCCAGAGGCACCAAAGCCTATTTTTCAGGTTACAGCATCATTATAGATGTGTTTCATAGAATCATAGAATATTAGGGTTGGAAGAGACCTCAGGAGGTCATCTAGTCCAATCCCTGCTCAAAGCAGGACCAACACCCACTAAATCATCCTGACATCCCTGAAATGAACAGTGCCAGCTGTGTCCACAATCCTCTCGGGTCAATTCCATGCGTATGCTCTCTTGAGAGGATTTGTCAAAAAACAGTGCCAATGACAACATTGGAGTGGGTTTATTTTATTTGTTTATAGCTAACTTTAAAGGAATTGGAGCTGTGTGAATGTATGATGTTTCTGTTCCTTTGTAGCAAGAGGAAAATACATTAGTAACATGACAAGATGTTCAGCAGAACCTATAAGAAATGGGAACCCAAATCCAGTTTAAATTCAAAAGCAGTTGGTGTCTGGAAAAATTAATTAGGTTGGCTTGAAAATCCCAGGATCGATCGATCTATCTATCTATCTATCTATCTATCTATCTATCTATCTATCTATCTATCCTCCTGCACCTCCAATCATTAAGCAATATCATTCAGGTAATTAGAACCTAGAGTCTTATCTAGTATTTCAGCACTTCCTATGTCACTATATTAAATGTTCATTTTCTCTCGTATACTTTAAGGTAAAGGAAGAATAATTAGATGTTGGCCTAAGCTTTTGGATGTCCTGAAAGAGGTGGAGTTTTCCTTTTCACTGGCAGAGGAATTTAAAATTACAGGGCAAACAGGAAAGCAAGATGGAAATATTTCATAAACACAAGGTATACCATTCCTCTTACAGTTGCAGTTTGCAGTTTCACTACCTATTGTCTTGGAAATGCTTGATCACACTTCATATGAAGGGTACATTCACAAACAGCTCATAAAGAGTTCATAAATGATAAACAGATTTTTTAAATAAATGGCTAATCAATTATTATAGAGTCCAACAGTTCAACAGATGGTTTTAGTCATGGGGTATAAGCACCATATATCTTTTACTGATGTGCTTATCTTAATGCACACTACTCCTGTCTTTCATGAGCTTATAACATCTATTAATCATTTATTACTAATTATAATATGAAGGGTGACCAAATAATTTTCATCTCCAGCTTTTTTTTCAAACTATTCTGACGTTCATTTGCTCCATTATTCAAAGACAACGCCCAAAAAAAAAAAAAAAAAAAAAAAAAAAAAAAAAAAAAAAAAAAAAAAAAAAAAAAGAAAAAAAAAAAAAAAAAAAAAAAAAAAAAAAAAAAAAAAAACATTGTTTCATTGTAGCTATGCAATACAGACTTGGGCCCAATCTTGCTATATTTGGGAGCACCTAAAATACATCCTCTGAACTGTAGGATTCATTTTGACCAGTACTTATTTCCTATTTACCCTGTGCGATGGGGTGTATCAACCCAGCACTGGTAATGTGGGGGTTAAGAAACTGCTTTGAGCCCAAGAGGCTGCGCCCCCTCACTGTTGCTGGGCTTGCTTCCAATGGAGGGAGCAGATAAAAAGAAACAGCTCAGCTCAGTCTGGCCTGGATGAGGAGGGCTCAAGTGTTCGGAAGTGTCTATGAGTTTCTCAGCTGTTTTCATTGTAGTTGTAGCCATGTTGGTCCCAGGATATTAGATTTTGAATAATTTCTGGTAACATGTTAACTCCTTATGTTTAACAAGCTGTATCACCTTGTATTTAGCTGCGACACCCTGAGTACCTTTCCCAGATCTGAAGAAGAGTTCTGTGGAGCTTGAAAGTTTGTCTCTCTCACCAACAGAAGTTGGTCCAATAAAAATATCCCCTTACCCACTTTGTGTTTCTTTCTCCTCACAGAGTTTCCCCCCCCCCCATATTGTTCCAGTGTAGGAGAAATGTGTGAAATCTCTCTAAATGGGCTCTGGGTTCCACCTGGAACATGCTTCGGTGGATTTTCTGGATCTCTGTAGATTGTCCCATCTCTTACAGATTTTTGAGAGATGATATATTCTCTTGACATTTTTTTTCCACAGAGTGAAGGTAAGATCCGAATTTCTCGTGAGCTCTCAGAAGGGGAAAAATTAGGAACAAGTAACAGAAAGGTGCGGGTAAAGAAATGCCTGGATAGCCTTGGGATTCCCTGTAATCTGGTAGGAGTCAATTAATGTCTTATAGAATTGCAGAGGAATATATAGGACATTGATAATGGTAACGATTACTCATACAGAGCTGGTGAAACTATGTTCATCAAAAAGTTATGTGTTGTTGGGTTTTTTATTTTATTTTATGTTTTTGTTTGTTTTGTTTTCTGGTTTTATTTTAAAGGCTTCTAGAATAAAACAAACTGAAATAAATGGGACTTAAGTGAGTGGCTAAAATTAAGTGCATGTTTAAGTGCTTTGCCGAATTGGGATGAACTTAAATACACGTTTAAATATAAATGATGGATAGAACAGGCTGGGAAATATATTTTACTTTCGGAGAAAAAAAAGAAAAAAAAATATTTTTGGTTGAATTTTTTCACAGATTCTTTTAAAACCTAAAACCTGATGTTTTCTGTTTCCTAAAACTAAGTATATTGTATGAGGTGTGTGCGAATATACATATTGCAGGTTTTTATTGTTAAACAATGATTTTTTCCAGGTTTTGGGCAAAACCCTAACAAATATCAATAAAAATGTTCCTTTTAATAAAAAGACATTTTTCATCCCCCAAACGCCAAAACAAAACAAAACAAACAAAAACCTTGTCAAAATTTTTCCAGCAATTCTGATAATTAACAGTAGTTATGCTACATGGAATACATAATATACACACACATCATCTAGTATAACAGCTATTGGAGTTATTCTTGAAGAAGTAGAATTCAGGAAAGCTTGTGAATAAAGTTACTCATGGGAGCTGTCTCATTCAAATCAGTGTAAATAAAGAAATGTAAATAAAGACACTCCCAAATGTAAATGCTTGCAGAATTGGATCCTACAAAATATTCTTTCAAATTCCATGATGGGGGGATATCCTAGGTGGGAATCGCAGGTGTTTGACTGCAGATGCTGTGAAAGTAACTTAGATGAGCAATGGTGGTTCCTCAGTAATCCCAGTTTATATGTTGTTGAGTCTTTTCCCTTCCTCGGGATGATGTGCCCAATATCGCCATCCTGGGAGCTGGTGGAGGTCTGCGGGCCATGATCGCCCTTCATGGAACTCTGCAGGAGCTACAAAAGCATGGTCTCTTGGACACCATCATGTACCTGTGTGGGGTCTCAGGTTCCACTTGGTAGGTGCATGTCAAGAGATGTGGTGAATGAAAGTGTGTCCCGCTATAGAACTGACAACCAGGGGAAATTATTGCTATTATTATTGTTAACGAAAGGATATGCTGGGTACTTCATTACCAATAGGAGAAAACTGTCTGTCCATTTCCTGAGGAGATGAGAACGGGTGAGTATGCCAACATGTTACCTGCACAATCTAGGGCACCGCCCCTTTACCCTACCATGGGCTCAAGGCACAACCCAGTTAATTTAGTCACCCCAAACTTTCCCATCCTGGGCTCGGGGCATAGGGCACCCACACTTACCTGTCCTGGGCTCAGGGTGAAACCTGGTCAATTCAGGTACCCACCCTTTCCCGTTCTGGGCTCGGGAGATAAGGCACCCATGCTTATCTGTCCTGGGCTCAGAGCGAAACCTAGTCAATTTAGGTACCCTCCCTTACCCATCTTGGGCCCAGGAAATAATCTTCAGTGGGCTTATGGGACCTTTTTACCAGTAAAAGAACCTTACACAGTAATATCCTTAACTTCTATTTATGAACAGTTACCAAAACAGAATACACAAGCTACACATACAATTCTCACCACTCCTAATAAGGCAAATTAACATTTCTTGATGGCCAGTCAAGATTAGAAGTTTTGGGGCTCCAGCTTCTGCACGGTATGGTCAGAAGAGTGCTGAGGTCTGTCTTCTCTGATCTTGAGCTGTGTCCTGGAGTTAGGTTCCAAAGAACTTCCCTTTGGACCCCAGTTTATATAGTTAAAACTTGGGGCCTACTTACCTGTACCTAAACCAATCATTTTAAACTAAACAGTATTTTTCACCAATCCTAGTTCATTATGAAACAATTATTTAACCAATCATACCCCGTCACCTTAGTTGATTTAAATCTTTCAAAATTATTTATGCAACATACAGAAACAATTAAAGAAATAGACAGAGACCATAGAGAGAAACAATAGAGAAGTAGGGACCATAATGGCAAAACAATAGAAGTATAGATTTCACCATCACAACTGTTGGTAAGTGGTTTCTTGCCAAATACTGTAAAACAAAGTTGTTTATATGCATCCTAAGATCTGTTTAGTTATCTGATAATGATGGGTACTATTAGGACAGGAGTGCCTTCTTAACAACCCAATATTATATTTTTTGACGCAAATTAGATGGGATATGACTCCCTGGTTCTTAGCTCCTGGTGGCTGTTGTCCTATGGCTGTTGCTTCTTACTACAGAAAGGCCTTGGCCCACATACATTGCAATGTAAGCCCAGGGTTCAAACTCAGAGTCAAACTAAATACCTCTTCCATCTACACACAAATCATGCAAACCCAGAGCAAGGATCTCAGGACTCCATGAGGATGGAGGGTCTGAGCCTGAGTCAGGTGAGGACCAGGATTCAGGTCTAATTGCTTTGCAGTGTATACACAGTCTCACTGGGCTCATGCTCTGGGAGTCAACTAAAGATGTCCCACAGGCCAACTTCCTTTGTCCTCTTGACAGTCAAGTTTGGTAGACAGTGAAGCAAGAACAAAAGGCTAATGTAGCCACATTTTGGGAGGGTGCTAGAAAGTCTGGGATATGGGTGGCTGAATTCAGTCCCACATAATGCAGTGTAGACTCTAGAGCCCCAGGTTGTGACCAGGAGTTTAACAATTCCAAATCTGGGGTTACACATGAGTCTAGATGCTCAAGTCCCAGGTTAACAGATCCAGAGCCTGCTAACCTGATTTACATTAACATTGCTGTATGTACATGCCTTTTAAGTCTGACACTTCTAAGATTTCTACATGGGCAAAAGTGACAGGGGCCCAGCCCTATAGTTCTAATTTAGTATTTATAACTCTTACAGTGTCATTGTGAATCTCTTGAATTCTGGTGTTTTCCTTAGAGCCCAAGCTCCATCAGCCATGTGATTTTTGTGAGTCTCACAGCTCATCTAGGCTATAGAGGCACAGCTGTGCCACTGCAGTTTAGCCGCTGTAGTGCTTCAGTGTAGACACTACCTACACTGGGGGGAGGGGTTCTCTACTCTGAAACCGTCGGTATAGGTAATCCAGCTCCTTGAGCAGCCATAGCTAAGCTGACAGAAGAATTCTTTCATCCACCTAGTGCTGCCTACATAGGGACTTAAGTCGGCTTAAATATGGCACTCCAAAGTGTGGATTTTTCACCCCTTGAGCAACACAGTCATGCTGGCCTAACAGTCTAGTGTAAACCAGGCATCAGCTTTCATTATATTATGAAGCATACATGTCTGTCTCTGGTGTTGTGGAGAAAAGCTTGGAAATGTGAACCCTACCAGCTCAAATGACAGAAGGCAAGTAAAAGGAACCCAGGTTTTTAAAATAAATCTCATGATTTTTAAGCCAAACTTGGGATTTTCTGTGACCTGACCTGACTTTTGGCATACTTGTAGTTTGCATTAGTGCTGAAATCAGGATAGCAGACCAGTGTCTACTACCTTCTTTGTCTCTTTTTCTCCAGTCAAGAGACTGTTATTTTAGTTGTGGTTAAAGAGAGGCAGAGTGTGAACAACAGTTTGTGCCATAGGAATAGTGAGAAATGCAGATAACTGGTGTTCGTTAAACTGGAACAAGTGACAGAGTGTAACACAAAATGGGGATAACCAGGTGGAAAAGAGACAACAATGGTCGCAAGTTTGTAGGATAGGGTGGAGAGTTAGTTTCTCAATGGGAAAGGAGACTGTGTCCTTCAGAACATCCAGCTAATCTAACAGGGCCACATACTGATAGCTTTGCTCACAATGAGTAGCAGTTGACAGAGGATCCTAAGGGAGTTAGGCATTCCGTTGGTGATGCAATTCAATGGGAGACTGATACCAGTGGGCGACTTCCTAATTATCATAATTACTTATCAGCCCCACATTGACATAGTATCTGAGCACCACTGTATTTATTTCCATAACACCCCTATGAGTTAGGAAAGTGCCTGTATCCCCCTTTTCCTCTGGGGAACCAGGGTTACAATCTCTGGTAGAGCAGGGAGCAGAACCCATATTTCCTGAGTTCTAGGCAAGTGTCCTAACCACTGAACCATCCTTTCTCTCCCAAATTTTCTGCACAAATAGTCCCACTGAAGTCAATGTTAGGGTGAAAGAGTCATCAGGGGTGGGACAGATCTGTGGATGTTACAAATATCCTGAATGTAACCAGAGCTGTTCAAACTCGGTGTCATGGACCCTGTGTATTGCTAATGGAGATTCCCCATTTGCTCAGCCTGGTAAGGACCTGATGGATTTGGATTTTATCTCTGTTGATGCTGTGGCTTTCCACATCAGCCATCCAGACAGCCATGTGATCCTTGGGGTTACAAATGCATTGCCATGATAGAACGATGAGTGAAAATATTCTAATAAATAATTATGCAGAGATTGAAAGGGCTGGGGAAAATTTACCATATCCTGTTCCCTTTGCAATGTGTGTTTTGTCTCTGTAATAGGTGTATGTCATCTCTCTACAAAAATGGGGACTGGGCAGAGAAATTGCAGGCCTTGGAGGAAAGTATGTGTGCTAGACTTTCCAAATACACCTGGAGCATCCCAAAGGCAACGAAAATGCTACTCGAGGCAGCTAAAGATGAAAATTACTCCCTGACTGAGTTCTGGGCCTACACTGTGATCTATGGAATGTTACATGAGGTGGGTGAAAAACTTTCCCTTTTGTAACTTTCTAAGGTCCCCGTCTGGCCCCACTCACCAACCTACCCAACCTTATGACTTGGGATTGCACCTTGATTTGAGTCCACACAGGAAAACAAGAGGGCTTGGACCCAAGTTGCTGTGTGACACAAGCTCTGACCCACCCCTCTATTAAGGACCTAAGACCTTGGGTCCTGAGTGCATGCTGAGCCAAATCACACTGATTTCTGTGTGCAGAGAAATGGGACTTGGGTTCATACCTGAGTCAGACCCTGGGCTTACTGTAGAGTTTAGAACTTCCCTCAGGGAGTCTGCAGCAGAAGTGGGTATTAAGTCTTAGGCTAATGGCTTGACCACTGAGTCATTGAGGAAGGTTTCTTCTCATAAATAAATAAATGCTGAGTGGCTCCACTGTATTCTGTGGAGTTACTTGAGTTACTTCATCTATACACTTGGGTGACTGAGGGCAAATTCCACATCTGTCTAGCTATCATCTCAGCATGTGGAAATGTGTTGGCATCCTGAGCTCAGGCTTGGACTGAGCTGTCAGGGCAGGGACTATAGGCAATGTTAAAATCACAGTTTAAAAGTAGGAGTGTGTTTGTCTGAATTTATAAAATCTTGTCTTTACAACTGGACAAGGGACACTTGTCTGAGCAGCGGAGTGCTTCTGAGAACGGACATAACCCCTACCCCATCTATGCAGCAGTGGATGAGCAAAGTTTTTCCAAAGTAACTGAATACTCTTCAGGTAAAAACAACCAACCAAATCTATAGGTAATCTCAGTGTAAAGAAGCCTGTCATTTATTTCACCTACATGCAACTCCTCGAGGCAGCAGAGATGTTGAGGTTGTCTTTAGAGCTGATTGAAAATGAAAAAACAAATTGTGAAAAAAATTCAAAAAATTTAAATCTTTTTTGTTCATCAGGATTATTAATGGGCCCCTTTTTCATGTTGCATGATACTTGTTTTCTTTGTTTCCCCTAGAAATTTTATCAAAACATATTTTAATTTGATTTTCTTTAACAAAATCTTGATTTTCAATAAGAAAAGAAGAGTAAGTGAAACAAAACCTTTAAAAAATTCCTTAAAATATCAGTAAAACTATGGCAGAAAATTTCACAAAACATGGAAAATCCAGGTAATATTTGCTACGGCTGGAAATAAGTTTTGTTCATGCAAAAACTTTTTTTGAGAAAAATTCAAACTTACTCTTGTTTTCTTTTTCCCTTTCTCCTATTTTGGAAAATCTTTCTAGGTGGAGACACACTTAATTTATTATCTTATTTACTTATTTAGATTTAATAATATAAAATTATGTGTCTTGAAGCATCTAGGAAGCTAACATCATTAATAACGCAGTAAAATTCCTGGAGCATGAAAGAATAATTTCACAAGAAACTCACCAGCCATCACTCCATTCACTTTTAGATATGACTTGAGCTGATCAAAAATGATCCAACAAAGTCAAAATTTTTCATGAGTATAGGTCAGTTTTGACCCCCAAAAATCATTTAAAAAATACCAAAATTAAGCCTTTCAATTTTTAGTTTCAAGAAGACATTTTGCTTCAAAATTAATTTTACTTTAGGTTTTATAAAAAATAAATTAACATGAAATAAAAAGTCAAAATCACAATGAAACTTTTTTGATTGATCAAACTAAAATTGTCTTGAACACTTATTTTTGCAGGGAATTTTTAGTTTAGATTTGTTTTCATTCCAATTCAGAACAAAACCAAATTTCACATATGTGGAGTTTCCCTCCAAATGGAAAATAACAGCTTCTGCACAGCCCTAGATGTGCTCAGAATTTCTCTTATATTTTGGACAGGGTTTAGAACGAGGTGGTAGCTCACACATTTTGGGGAGGTGCTGAGGGACTAAGATGTGGGGAGAATCAATTGGAGTAATTGTAGATGAATTAGGGGATCACATGGGCCTTCTGGAACACTGAGAGAACTCTGCATTATGGGGCATCTTGGAAGATAGCATGAAGTTGATAATGGGAGAAGGTAAGGTAGGAGGTGAGGAAGTAGGGAATTCAATGGTAAAACAAAGGGGATGATCAAGTCAAGCTGGGAGCAATATTTTCAATAAATTGTTTTTTCACTAAACATGCATTTTCAGGCCCCTTTTTGTTGAATTCAAATATAATGAATAGTTTCAGTTGGGGAAACAAATTTTAAGTGTAAAACATTTTGTTTTTACTGTTTGGTTTCAAAGGGTCTTTTAATTTCAAATGTGATGATTAAGAAAAGTGAAAACAGATTAATCCAGGAGGAAAGAAATGAGTCAACTAAAATGTTTTGAGGGACTTGAAATGAATAAAACAAAACAAAGTTTCATTTTCTGTCAACTCAAAATGATTTATTTATTCTCTTTTTAATTTGGTGAAAAATTAGATTGGTTTTTTTTTCAGTTTGAATCAAACTGGATATTTCTCCAGAGCTTTTGGTTCAGCCCCTGAATTAAAAATTACATTATTTGCTCAGTTTTAGTGGTAAGAACTCTGAACTGAGACACAGGTGGTGTGGGGTTGTAGTTGGAGCCTGGGAGGTGATGATCAATAGCTTCATACAGAATGTGAATAGGAGTCAAGGAGGAATATGAAGATGGAACAACATGGATGGGATAAAACTTTATTAATGTAGATGTTGTTTGAGGCATGCTTTCATTCCCCTGAGTTACGGATACCTCATGCCACCCTTTCCTGCTGATTCACCTGCAACTTCAAAACTCTTGCTGGGCTTTGTTTCCAAACTCTTTCTTTTTATTTTTCAGCATCCTGGTTTGAGTTCACCCCCCATGAAGCCAGCTTCCTTGGCAATGGAGCAAGTGTACCCATGGAATACTTTCGAAGTGAATACAAGAATGGGGAGCTAAAGAATCAGAAAGAAGAGAAAAGCATGAGTTACCTACAAGGTGAATGATCATGCCCCTGCTTCTTAGGAGATGGAGACAATTGACACAACTGAGCCTGGTTAGATACATAGATATCGGAAATAAACCTTGGAATACTAAAATGGAGAAATATTTACATATATTAGAGAGCTTTTATGTAGACAGTTGGGTGGGTAAAAACCAGTTTTCATAAGCCATAATTTGAGTTATCAAAAGAAATTCCTTTCCTAAATCAGAACAAAAAAACAAAATTATTTTTTTTCGCAAACTGAAAATTAAAAAAAAATGTTTTGGTTCAGGTGTGTCGAAATATTTCATTTCAATGAGAATATAAAAACAGCCGCAATGGGTCAGACCAAAGGTCCATCTAGACTAGTAGGTCCATCTAGCCTCGTATGCAATCTTTCGACAGTGACAATGCCAGGTGCTTCAGAGAGAATGAACAGAATAGTCAATCATTGAGTGATTTGTCTTCCTATTGTCCATACCCAGCTTCTGGCAATCAGAGGCTAGGGACATCCAGAGTATGGGATTGCATCCCTGCCCATCATGACTAATAGCCATTGATGGACCTCTCCTCCATGAACTTATTGAAATCTTCTTTAAATCCCGTAATACTTTTGGCTTTCACAAGATACCCCAACAACAAGTTCCACTGGTTGATTGTGTGAAGTGTTTTTGTTTTAAACCTGCTGCCTATTAATTTCATAGGGTGTCCCCTGGTTCTTGTGTTATGTGCATGGGTAAATAACACTTCCTTATTCACTTTCTCCAGACCGTTCATGATTTTGTAGAACTCTAACATACTCCTCTTATTCACCTCTTTTCCAAACTGAAAAGTCCCAGTCCTTTTAATCTTTACTCATACTGTATCTGTTCCATATCCTTAATCATTTTTGTTGCTCTTCTCTGTACCTTTTACAATTCTAATATATATTTTTGAGATGGAGGGACCAGAACTGCACACAGTATTCACGGTGTGAGTGTACCATGGATTTATATAGTGTCATCTGATACTTTCTGTCTTATCTAGCCCTTTCCTAATAAATCCCAACATTCTGTTAGGTTTTATGACTGCCACTGAACATTGAGTGGATGTTTTCAGAGAATTATCCACAATGGCTCAAAGAGCTCTTTCTTGAGTGGTAACAGCTAATTTAGATCCCATAATTTTGTACATATAGTTGGGATTATTTTTTGCAAAGTGCATAAGTTTGCATTTCTCTCCAATTAATTTCAAATGTTTAGTTTCAGTTTTGACTCTTTTTATTTTTTACTTTTTCTTTATTATAATTAATTTAAATTTTAAAGTGTTCTTTTTAAAGAAAAAACAAAACACAGTTTTTGTTTATAAAAAAGTAAAAATGAAACAATTTGAAACTTTATTAAAAAAAATCATGTAAAAATTCATCCAAACTGACTCTTTTCGATCAACAGTTTAGGTTTGATCGAATGGAATTTTCTCCACATGTGTTTCAGCAGAAAATCCCAACCAACTTAGCACTTTTCATCCATAGCTCTTAAAGCACTTTTTCTGATTATCAATATGTGCATTGTACAGGTGGGGAAAAATGACATAGAAAGGGAAGTGACTCAAGTCATAACTGGGAAGTCACTCGGTGCAGCAATGGGCGATAAGGTTTAGGAACCAAGGTATCCTGATTCTCAGAGTGGTGCCCAATTAAGTAGACCGTTCTGCCTCCTTTGAAGCTATGTCTACACTAGCACTTCTGTCGGTAAAATTTTTGTCTGTCAGGATGTGGAAAAAAAATCCCTTTGACCAACATAAGTTTCTACAACAAAACTATCTGTTTGGACAGTGCTATGGCAGCAGGAGATGCTCTCCTGCTGACATAGCTACTGCTGCTTTTTGGGCATGGTTTATGCCAACAGGAGAGAGCTGTCCCATCTGCATACAGCAGCTACATGGGAGACCTTACAGCAACATGGCTGCAGCAGTACAGCTGTGTCTCTCTAAAGTCTATAGTGTAGATATAGCCTGAGTTGATCACCCATGTTTGTGTTGCTTGGCCTTTTCTGCTCATTTGAAAACCCAGCCTTCACCAACAAGCTTACCTTCTAGGGATTTTAAAAGGAGTTAGGTGCCCAAATCACAATTTCATTGGGAATTGGGCATCTAATTACCTTAAGCTCCTGTGTAAATCCCAGCAGTAATTTTTTCTTGCTCTCTAAAGAAAATGGGCCAATTTCTACTCTGTTTCACCTCAGAGTAACTTCATTGACTTGAATAGATAGTCTTGTGGTTTACAGTGGTGTAACTGAGGTCAGAATTTGACCCTTTGCTACATTTTGGGCCATCTGGAGGACAGCCCATTGGATACTGGTGAGGAATCTAATTAATGAATAACCTTAATTACCACACTCCTATATATGGTCGCAGTATGGAACCATTACATGTTCTCACAGTTTGGTCTTCTGAGGATTGTGAGACTTTCGTTTAATTCTGGTTGTTTAATTTTAGTGTGTGGAACTTGGGTAGTGTTTGTGGCTTGTGGTTTGTAGGAGGTCAGATTTGATGATCTCATGGTCCCTTCTGCGTCAAGGTCTATGACTGCAGGATTTTATGATCTTTGGTATGTGTTTCTTTGGTTGTATTTCTTGACCCAAACTAGAATCCTCCTTACATAGCAGAATGGTTCTTACCATGGAACTAGTAATTTTGGGATATCTCTCCCCACACTCTGGAAAATGGGATAATATTTTTTTAAATACTGTGAAAATGTTCAGTGGAAATTTTTTGACTTTTCAAAAAAGAAAGGAAAAGAAACCCTGTCACAATAAAAATGTTCCGCGCAAAAGCAGTGAGAACCAAATCCTTTTGAAAATCAAAAAACATTTCAGTTTTCAGCCAATACATTAATAAATTAATACATAAAATAAAAAATAAAAAAAGTTTCTAATGAAAAAAACCCTTTCATGAAAGCAGACATTTTACTTGACATTTTCATTTTGACAAAAACCCCAATTTTCTATAAAAAAATAATGTGAAGAAAATACTGTTATGATCAACCCTAAGTAGAACCTGTTTAAATAAACAGCTTCAAATCCTTTTATATTCTTTTCCTTCTTGTTTTCAGGTTTGTGGGGAAGTGCCATTGGCAGCAAAACAGAAAATGAAAAAGTAATAAAAGGTATGCCAGTTTCTGTCCTCATAGCACACTGGCATCAGAGCTCAGGTCCTCAAGTTTGTTCTGGATGGGACTCTCTAGAGTGGAGTCTTCTTCATTAACTCCAGAACTAGCTTCCTGCACTGCTCTAAAATAACCTGCTGTAAGGACTTTTATAGCACAAGGCAAACTGCATCTCTTTGTGTGTGCTGCTGAAGGTTAGGATGTTTTGTGTTCTGCAGACTTTTTTTATTTAGTTATTTATTCTATTTTAATTCATGGCAAAGATTGTTAGACTGGCTGTTTTTAATTTTTATTAGAGGAGATCAGAAAATCACAAATTTTGGTGGGAAAAATGCCCAACTTTTTCTAGTTGGAAAATAGTAAAATAAGTTTGAAAATTGGGATTTACTCCACTTTTCTGACATCTTTTTATATTCCTCCACCTGCCACTTTCCCCAGTGAGTTAAAAAAAAGAGCATGAGGAGTACAAAAGGGAGAGAGAGATTGTAAAATGCAGTGAAAATTCAAACACCAAAAATAGAAAAATGATATGTTTTGGTTTCTAAAAAATGAAATAAAGTGTCATCTTACACTGTTTTTTCTTTGTTTGTTTCCTTTTATAGTTTCCTACTCGATTTTTTTTTAAAAAAAGGTCAAAACTGATATTTAATATTTCAACTTTGACAAAGCCACATTTTCAGACAGGAAAAAACGTTGGTCAAAACGTTTAAATCAGCTCTAGTTTTATATACTTTAAAAAAAACATAAGTCAAATGGGAAGTAATAAGGTCTAGATGATGGTTTGAGTCATATGAACAGACAGAAATGGATATATAAACCACTCCCACTCCAAGTGTCACTTTGTTCCCCTTTAGTTCAACCACAAATAGAGGTGACATAAACTTCTGTAAGTGTCCCAGGCACCTCTAGAGAAGGACACAACACCATACTAAGTGGGTGTTCAATATGGGATAATGATAAGATAGAGATTTAGTGACAAGATTGGTGGGGAGTAGACAGAAATAGATGTGGTATAATTTCATCAATATATTTTTCTCCTAAATCATTGCCGCCTAAAGGTTGTGTTCTAAAGGACTGAATTATTGTCAATGTATTGTGAAATAACTGACTCACCTAACTGAGGTTGGGTTTTTTTCAGATATATTCTTTGGCTTCTTTAAGGGAGAAAAAGAATCACATTCACCATCTAAAAAAAGTAGGTCTTTATAGTCCATGGTCACTCCAGTGATACAAGTGGAATTACTTACCAGATGTGACTACTGCTAATGTCTATAAAGGGCCATTCCCTTCCCCTCCCCCAGGGAAAAAATACTGGTTGTTCACTGAAATACCAGAAATCAAAAATATTTCACTAACAATTTGCTAAAAAATGATAGTTTTTATCAAAACCAAAACAAATTTACTGAAAAAAATCAGTTTTCATATTCTAATAATTCATGAAAACAATGAAATATTCAACCCACGGAAATGTTTCTGTGCAGAAATTTTATTTTGTTTACTTTTTTTTTAGTTAAAAAACTATTTCCACTAAAAAAAATTGGATTTCCTCTAATTTCTACACATCTTGTTCCTTTTGAAACTTGAAAATATTGACTTGACCGTGATCTTTGTAACGTGAATTGCTTCCTAGTTGATCATGTGATTGTCCATGAAATGACTGATAATCCTAATGGCATTTTCAGGTTGTCCAGAAGGAATAGTCAAGGGGTTTCCAGCACTCACCATTGAACCTGAACCTGGTAAGTATATACATATGGCTGCCTGTTTTGTTCTGCGTCATTAGCCAATAGTTAGGGTCTTCAGGGCCATGTTGTTTTGGGAAGGAATAGATGAAACAAGTCAGGTAAATCATGTCTCCCTGAACAGAGTAGAAACAAAAAAACCAGCAGTTTCCTTCCTCAGAAATCCGCAAGTCTACCACTCGAAGAGCTCTGTGCCCAAGCAGTTCAATCTCTGTGCTTCCTTTTCATGGTCATGCTCACAACTCCATCTCTTGGCCTTCTGCCTCTATGATATCCAGCCTTCAACAAATATCATAGCCTCTGCATCTACAACCAGGGAAACCCTTCAGTATGCATGGCTGAAATCTGACCTGCCACAGGAAATACTCTCATTGTTTGCATTTGTTTCACTAAAAGGGTGTAATTGTAGAGATGATTCGGAATTTTTTTGACAATGTTTTTTTGTTCCTGAAAAATGCCACTCTGACAAAACTCAAACTGTCAATCGGAAAGTGTTAATTTCGATTAACACTCCAACTAAAAAAGCTGGAAAAAATAATTTCGAAATTGATGAAAAATCCTGTTTCATCATACTTTAAACTAAACAAATATTTTTTCAGTTTAAAAAACTTTTCATTTTGAAAGTGAACTTAATTTATACTAAAGAAAAGGATTAAAACTTCAACATTATTTAAATGAAACATTTCAATTGATCTGAACTGATTTTAGGGGTGAGGTATGTCAATTTGCAAAGCATTTTGAGATTTGACTATTTGAATCAATTCAAGACAGGAACATTTTGGAAATCTCCAAAATTTTTGCGGAATGGGAAAACCATTTCCTACCTAGGCTGATTTATATGAGCCTTCTGAGTCTGAAGTATGCATAACAGGCCCACTGGCATGGAAGAGGTCTGTAAGTGTCTTCAGATCAAATACATACCAGCTGGCAGTCATTAATATGTTTCAGTATAACAATATATTCCTGGAAACCTGTAACTCTCTTTACAAGAGTAATGATGGTTCTGATTTTTACCTGAATTGGGCAAATTGTGTTGTGAGTATTGGTTATCTATTCCAATAAATATTAACTCTCACATTCTCTGTTTGACAAAGGATCATAGAATCATAGAAGATTAGGGTTGGAAGAGACCTCAGGAGGTCAGCTAGTCCCATCCCCTCCTCAAAGCAGGACCAACACCAACTAAATCATCCAAGCCAGAGCTTTGTCAAGCTGGGCCTTAAAAACCTCTAAGGATGGCAATTCCACCACCTCCCTAGGTAACCCATTCCAGTGCTTCACCACACTCCTAGTGAAATAGTGTTTCCTAATATCCAAACTAGACCTCCCCCACTGCAACTTTAGACCATTGCTCCTTGTTCTATCATCTGCCACCACTGAGAAAAGCTGAGCTCCATCCTCTTTGGAACCCCCTTTCTGGTAGTTGAAGGCTGCTATCAAATCCCCCCTCACTCTTCTCTTCTGCAGACTAAACAAGCCCAGTTCCCTCAGCCTCTGGTCATAAGTCATGTGTCCCAGGCCCCTGATCATTTTCGTTGTCCTCCACTGGACTCTCTCCAATTAGTCCACATCTTTTCTTAAGTGGGAGGCCCAAAACTGGACGCAATACTCCAGATGTGGCCTCATGAGTGCCGAATAGAGGGGAATAATCACTTCCCTTGATCTGCTGGCAATGTTCCTACTAATATGCTGTTAGCCTTCTTGGCAACAAGGGCAAACTGCTGACTCATACCCAGTTTCTCATCCACTGTAATCCCCAGGTCCTTTTCTGCAGAACTGCTGCATAGCCAGCCTGTATCAGTGCATGGGATTCTTCCATCCTAAGTGCAGGACTCTTCATTTGTCCTTGTTGAACCTCATTAGATTTCTTTTGACCCAATCCTCCAATTTGTCTAGGTCACTCTGGACCCTATCCCTACCCTCCAGTGTATCTACCTCTCCTCCAGCTTAGTGCTGAGGGTGCAATCCATCCCATCATCCAGATCATTAATAAAGATTTGAACAAAATCAGCCCCAGGATGATGGCTAAAGAAGAAACCATTTTGTAAATATAGAATTTTTTATTTATGGAATTCATTATGGTGCTAATCCACAACTAGACCATGTTGTGTGTGTGTGTGTGTGTGTGTGTGTGTGTGTGTGAAAAATAACTTGTTTGATTAAATGGAATTATTTTAAATATATAACATTTCTGTTTTCATTGACATTTTGGGGATATTCATAATAATGTCCCCGACAACCCAAACTCCCCACATCCTAATTTTGCAGCTAAAAATAGTTTTGACAGAAAACTTTCCAACAGCCCTCGAACTGATGTGGCCATATTGCCAGACAATGAGGAAGATGATATTGGGGTAGAATTTTGGTCCAACCAGAGGTGGATTAATGAATGTTTTTTGTGAGACAATAGAGGAAGAGGCTGCAGTAGTTGAGAAAGGAAATAATAAAGTTTAGACACTGAGGCTTGGTCTACTCTACGGGGGCGGAGGGATTGATCTAAGTTACTCAACTTCAGCTACATGAATAACGTAGCTGAAGTCGATGTACTTAGATCTACGTACTGCACTTCACTGCGGTAAGTCGATAGCTGACACTCTCCCATCGACTCTGCCTACGCCTCTCGCCCTGGTGGAGTACCAGAGTCAACGGGAGAGTACTCAGCAGTTGATTTATCGCATCTAGACTAGATGCGATAAATCAACCCCTGCTGGATCAATCACTGCCTGCCGATCCAGTGGGTAATGTAGACAAGCCCTGATTGTAGCCATGTGGACACACAGGAAGGGATAACTTTTTTTTCAGATGAAAAGTAAAAAAAAAAATGGCAAAATGTGGAGACATCCCAGACTAGAGGTAGGGAAGAATCTATCCTAAGGCATTTCAACTAACAAATTTGTCCTTGGGCTACTTGACAATATCTTCATTGTACTCTGTGTGTTGTTTCTTAAGCTTTGTCTATAGATGTTAAAATGGCACAGCTATGGCACTGCAGTTGTGTCTCGGTAGTGCTGTCTTGTCAATACTTCCTGGACCGATGGAGGTTTTTTTTCCATCATTGTAGTTAGTGTTCCCCCTTGAGAGGAGGTAACCAGGCTAATTCTTCCATCAAACTACCTGCATCTATACTGGGGTTTACGTCACTTTACTACATCTCTCAGAGATGTGAATTTTTCACACCCCTGAGTGAAGTAGCTAAACTGATCTAAGTTTTCAGTTTAAACTAGCCGTTAGAAGTTTGTGTTATTGTCTGTGGCTGTGTGAAATGACTGGAAATCCTTATGACATTTTCAGGTGATATGGAAGGCGCATTATAATGTGAGCCAGCAGGATCTGCACCAGGTGGCTTTTCACTAGGTAAGTGTATATCTTCCTGGATCTCTCACCCTGACCTTACAGTTGTAACTGCTTTTATGTTCATAGATTTCAAATGGAGAAGTTAGATTAAAAAATTGAATAATTTTGCTACCAGGTTGCGAGTTATCCCCATTTTTTTCTGAAAATGCAGAACCTTTCCACACAAGAAACAAAAACAGAGAGAAAAAGCAGGCTGCTCATTAAGGCAGACTGGCACAACTCAACCATCTTGCTCTAGGTTGCCTCTTTGTAGACTGAGTGCTGAAACACCCACATTGCATGCTTCCCTCAAAGTTCTTTAACCTGCAAATATGACCAGGAAACGCCTTACAAGGAAAGTGATAGCATGTAATTGTAACACTTTTTAACACTGATTTTTGCTCTGTGGACACACAGTAAAGGATAATTTTTCAATTTTTGGAAAAGGAAAAAATGTGGAGGCAACCGCAGATTAGCAGTAGCAGAAAGGGAACTCAATTCTGCTGTAGCTCAACTAATATTTTTGTCCTTCTGCTACTAGCAAATGTCATCATTGTAACCTGAATACTGGTTCTTAAATTATCGTATTGTTGTCTGTGGCTGTGTGAAATGACTGGAAATCCTTATGACATTTTCAGGTGATATAGAAGGCTCATTGCAGCGTGAGCCAGCAGGAGCTTCACCAGGTGGCTTTTCACCAGGTAGGTGTGTATAATTCTGGAACTCTCACTCTGACCCTATAGCTGTAACTGCTTTTCTGTTCATAGCATTCAAACAGAGAAGTTGGATAAAAACATTAAATAATCTTGCTAGAAGGTTGCAGTGTAATATTACATTATTTTTTTAAAAAATCCAGAACCTTAATACTCAGGAATAAAAACAGAGAGAGAAAAAGCAGGCTGCCCCCTAAAACAGAGAGGCAAAACTCTCCCCACCTTGATCTAGGCTGGCTTTATTCAAAATGACTGCTTAAAAACCTATATCACATGCCTCCCTTAGAGTCCAATAGCCTACAAGCCTGATCAGGAAACCCCTTACAAGTAAAGTGGTTGCTAATACATTTTCAGACTAGCACCACTGCATTATCAATAGAGGAATTGCTTCTGATCTGCTCCTGCTTGAGAGGATAATCATATCCAGATTATTAATGACATAGTCTCAATGCTCATGTTCTCTGTTTTCTAAGTGTGTGCTCAGGACCAAAGCCTCCTGGGAAGCTCCTGTTTCTTAAATAATATAGGCAACTCTTTTATGGTCACCACCAAAGTATCTGAGAAGCTTTCAAAAATTCAGGATGGGGAACTGAGGTTCAATGAGAAATAAAGTTGGGAAATTCAAAGGTATCTCAACAAATTAAAATTGATATTCAGTGGGATATGAGTGTTTAATCCCTTACAAATCCCAACGTACGTGACTTCTCAAATGTCACCTAGAAAACTTTTGGCAAAGGCAGGAGTAGAACTGGCTTGAGTTGATTCCCAATCCACTGCCTGAAATTGATACTTGAATTCTGTCTCTGGTTCTGGTGCCATATTTGAAAATGGATCATTGAGACATTGGAGATGAATGCAGAGAAGTGTCACAAAAATGATGCCAAGTCTTATACAGTGAGAAATTTAAGGAGTTAGGTCTGTTTAATATATGAAAAAGAAGTCCAAGAGGTGACTAGATTATGGTGTTTAAATACAGTGGACCCTCGCTAGAGCGCGCATCACTATAGCGCGGATTCGTATATAGTGCGGTCCCGGCAATGGATCCCAAATTTAAATATTTAAATTGGGATCCATGGTAACGTGACCTCTGCTATAACGCTGCCCCCGTGTTAACGTGGTATCACTCATGGATCCCGAACCCCGTGTTCTAGTGAGGGTCCGGTGCACTTTCAGAGTGATAAAATACAGGCATACTCTTGAATCTAGCAGGGAAAGGCATAAAAAGAAGCAATGGCAGGAAGTTAAAGTGAGACAAAGCAAAGTGAGAAATAAGGCACACATATTAATGGTGAGGCTAATTAACCATTGGAACAAACTCCCAAGGGAAGTGGTGGAATCTCCATCTCTTTGGCTTCAAAGTCTGATTGGATGTCTTTCTGGAAGAGATACTTTAGTCAAACACAAGTTACCAGGCTCAGTGAAAGTAACTGGATGAAATTGTGTTGCCCATGCTATACAATAGATCAGACTAGATGATCTAATGGTCCCTGCTGGGTTTAAATCTATATATATAGAGAGAATACTGAAGCTTATAGGACTTTGGCATTCTGTAGTCATATGCTATTCTCTGCAACAGTGGCATACGTTGGGAAGAGGAAGTCATTGGAGTTATGTGGTATGGCAGGGGTAAACCCCTTTAAGGCCCTGCCAAATGCTGGCTGCAGCCTGCTCTCTGGCCAGGAGGCCAGGGGTAGAGACACAGGTACTCAGCAGAGAGCCCAGCTGCAAGCCCTAAGGAGCGCTGGCTCAGAGGAACATGCTGAGCTAAGTGTTGACATCTGGGCTGAGGCATGAGAGGGCTATAAGAGCCCTGGGCAAACCTCAATGGGGAGGCTAGCCTGGGAGGAGACAGGAGGGTGGTATCATTGTCTCCTTACCAAAGAAGGAAGCCTCAAAAGCTAGGAGACCCTGGGGAGGGTCTGTGGGGCACTAGCTGTTGCGGGATCTGGGAACTGCACAAACACTGTAAATAAAGACACTTGGGTGATCCAGCAAAAGAAGGCATGGAAGAATCTTTATTATACCAGCCTAAACACAGGGCCCAGGCTCAAGAGGGAGAAAGCCTGCAGGGACCCTGTGAAGTTACTATAGATTTACCCATCAATAAATGAGGGAAGAATCTATCTCATTGCATTTTGCCAAGATCTCTGGCGGTCATGTCTTCTAGTCCTTCAGAGAAAACAATAATTCCCGCCCTCATCGTCTCTAGGTGACACATCTAAATCTCTATGAACATAAAAAAAGAAAAGGAGTACTTGTGGCACCTTAGAGACCAATAAATTTATTTTAGCATAAGCTTTCGTGAGCTATAGCTCACGTCATCCAATGAAGTGAACTGTAGCTCACGAAAGCTTATGCTCAAATAAATTTGTTAGTCTCTAAGGTGCCACAAGTCCTCCTTTTCTTTTTTGCGAATACAGACTAACACGGCTGCTACTCTGAAATCTATGAACATAGTTCCTGATGGGTTCTCAGACCAAATGGGTTCACAGCCCACTTCCAGAGCTTTAAAGTCTAAAATTTTGTAGAGATTTCCTGTCCTATGTGGCGGCCACCACTGAGTAATTGTGAGTTCCTGGAAATAAAGAGAGACTCCTTCTCTGTAGGGAGGTGGAATTTTCATTGTCTGGGACTGTACTCTGGAAATATTTAGCAAGAACTTCCTTTTGCACAAGATTATGTGCAATCGCAAAGCACATGGCAGGAGTGCTGTTAGCAAGGCACAAGAAGTAATATTTCCATTCTACTCAGCACTGTTAAGGCCTCAGCAGGAGCACTGCGTAGCAAACTTCAGGAAAGATATGGACAAACGGAGAAAGTCCAGAGGAGAACACACATAATTAAACATGTAGAAAACAGGACATATGAGGAAAGATTGAAAAAGTTCAATTTATTTAGTCCGGAGAAGAGAAGATTGAGGGTGTCATGACAACAGTTTTCAAATGCGTAAAAGGTTGCTATCAAGAGGGGGTTGATAAATTGTTCCCCTTAACCACTGAGGACAGGACAGGAGCAAGGGAGATTTAGGCTAGATATTAGGAAAAACTTCCTGTCAGGGTAGTTAGACACAGGAATAAATTCCCTAGAGGGCTTGAGGAATCTCTTACAGGAAGCTTTTAAGAACAGTTTAGAAAAACACCTGTCAGGGATGGTCTAGATAATACTTTGTTCTGGCTCAGTGCACGGAACTGGACTAGATGACCTGTTGAGGCCCCTTCCTGCCCTACATTTATATGATGCTATATAAGTAGCCAGGGCTAAATTAGTCCTAGTTTGGCTTCCTAGTAGAGCCAGAGTAGTAGAGGAGACAAAACAAATAAATGTGGAAACTCTTGAAACTGAAATGAGACCTCCCTCCACAAGGGCCAAAGTTTAGTGTTGTTGTTGTTTTTTTTAAATCCATCTACATCAGAAAGCTCTGCCATGGAAGTAGGGAATGTTCCCAGAACTGATGAGTATGATTTTCACAAGTTATTCCCACAGAGCTCTCAATGAGCACAAAGACAGGTTTCAGAGTAGCAGCCATGTTAGTCTGTATTCACAAAAAGAAAAGGAGTACTTGTGGCACCTTAGAGACTAACAAATTTATTAGAGCATAAGCTTTCGTGAGCTACAGCTCACTTCATCGGATGCATTTGGTGGAAAAAACAGAGGAGAGATTTATATACACACACACAGAGAACATGAAACAATGGGTTTATCATACACACTGTAAGGAGAGTGATCACTTAAGATAAGCCATCACCAGCAGCGGGGGGGGAAAGGAGGAAAACCTTTCATGGCGACAAGCAAGGTAGGCTAATTCCAGCAGTTAACAAGAATATCAGAGGAACAGTGGGGGGTGGGGTGGGAGGGAAAAATACCATGGGGAAATAGTTTTACTTTGTGTAATGACTCATCCATTCCCAGTCTCTATTCAAGCCTAAGTTAATTGTATCGTTTGCAAATTAATTCCAATTCAGCAGTCTCTTGTTGGAGTCTGTTTTTGAAGCTTTTTTGTTGAAGTATAGCCACTCTTAGGTCTGTGATCGAGTGACCAGAGAGATTGAAGTGTTCTCCAACTGGTTTTTGAATGTTATAATTCTTGATGTCTGATTTGTGTCCATTCATTCTTTTACGTAGAGACTGTCCAGTTTGGCCAATGTACATGGCAGAGGGGCATTGCTGGCACCTGATGGCATATATCACATTGGTAGATGCACAGGTGAACGAGCCTCTGATAGTGTGGCTGATGTGATTAGGCCCTATGATGGTATCCCCTGAATAGATATGTGGACAGAGTTGGCAACGGGCTTTGTTGCAAGGATAGGTTCCTGGGTTAGTGGTTCTGTTGTGTGGTGTGTGGTTGCTGGTGAGTATTTGCTTCAGATTGGGGGGCTGTCTGTAAGCAAGGACTGGTCTGTCTCCCAAGATCTGTGAGAGTGATGGCTCGTCCTTCAGGATAGGTTGTAGATCCTTAATGATGCGTTGGAGAGGTTTTAGTTGGGGGCTGAAGGTGATGGCTAGTGGTGTTCTGTTGTTTTCTTTGTTGGGCCTGTCCTGTAGTAGGTGACTTCTGGGTACTCTTCTGGCTCTGTCAATCTGTTTCTTCACTTCAGCAGGTGGGTATTGTAGTTGTAGGAATGCATGATAGAGATCTTGTAGGTGTTTGTCTCTGTCTGAGGGGTTGGAGCAAATGCGGTTATATCGTAGCGCTTGGCTGTAGACAATGGATCGAGTGGTATGATCTGGATGAAAGCTAGAGGCATGTAGGTAGGAATAGCGGTCAGTAGGTTTCCGATATAGGGTGGTGTTTATGTGACCATCGCTTATTAGCACCGTAGTGTCCAGGAAGTGGATCTCTTGTGTGGACTGGTCCAGGCTGAGGTTGATGGTGGGATGGAAATTGTTGAAATCATGGTGGAATTCCTCAAGAGCTTCTTTTCCATGGGTCCAGATGATGAAGATGTCATCAATGTAGCGCAAGTAGAGTAGGGGCATTAGGGGACGAGAGCTGAGGAAGCGTTGTTCTAAGTCAGCCATAAAAATGTTGGCATACTGTGGGGCCATGCGGGTACCCATCGCAGTGCCGCTGATTTGAAGGTATACATTGTCACCAAATGTGAAATAGTTATGGGTGAGGACAAAGTCACAAAGTTCAGCCACCAGGTTAGCCGTGACAGTATCGGGGATACAGTTCCTGACGGCTTGTAGCCCATCTTTGTGTGGAATGTTGGTGTAGAGGCTTCTACATCCATAGTGGCTAGGATGGTGTTTTTAGGAAGATCACCAATGGACTGTAGTTTCCTCAGGAAATCGGTGGTGTCTCGAAGATAGCTGGGAGTGCTGGTAATGAAGGGCCTGAGGAGGGAGTCTACATAGCCAGACAATCCTGCTGTCAGGGTGCCAATGCCTGAGATGATGGGGCGTCCAGGATTTCCAGGTTTATGGATCTTGGGTAGCAGATAGAATACCCCAGGTCGGGGCTCCAGGGGTGTGTCTGTGCGGATTTGTTCTTGTGCTTTTTCAGGGAGTTTCTTGAGCAAATGCTGTAGTTTCTTTTGGTAACTCTCAGTGGGATCAGAGGGTAATGGCTTGTAGAAAGTGGTGTTGGAGAGCTGCCTAGTAGCCTCTTGTTCATACTCCGACCTATTCATGATGACGACAGCACCTCCTTTGTCAGCCTTTTTAATTATGATGTCAGAGTTGTTTCTGAGGCTGTGGATGGCACTGTGTTCTGCATGGCTGAGGTTATGGGGTAAGCGATGCTGCTTTTCTACAATTTCAGCTCGTGCACGTCGGCGGAAGCACTCTATGTAGAAATCCAGGCTGCTGTTTCAACCTTCAGGAGGAGTCCACTCAGAATCCTTCTTTTTGTAGTGTTGGCAGGAAGGTCTCTGTGGGTTAATATGTTGGTCAGAGGTGTGTTGGAAATATTCCTTGAGTCTGAGACATCGAAAATAGGATTCTAGGTCACCACAGAACTGTATCATGTTCGTGGGGGTGGAGGGGCAAAAGGAGAGGCCCCGAGATAGGACAGATTCTTCTGCTGGGCTAAGAGTATAGTTGGATAGATTAACAATACTGCTGGGTGGGTTACGGGAACCATTGTTGTGGCCCCTTGTGGCATATAGTAGTTTAGATAGCTTAGTGTCCTTTTTCTTTTTTTCAAGGAAAAAATAAAATAAATAAATCCAATAAATCCTATCATTATTACATTTCTACAGTCATTCAAATTAGTAATGAGGGACCATTGTGACAGGTGATATTTGAACACAGAAAAATACACTGTCCCTGATCCCAAGAGATAAGAATCCAACAAAGAAATTTACAATCTTTAAAAAACAATCAAACAGTATTTTCTTTACTTTATTTCTGGAAAACAGTTCAGGACAGGAAGGAAGCAAAGAGTCCCATCCCCTTCTAACCTGCTGGGGAAATGTTTAGTGGAAAGAATCCTACCATCCAAGTAGCAAGTTGGTCAGCCGACTTGAATCAACACTAACACTTTTGTGAGGTGTCCCAGGGCCCAATGGATCTCTACAGGAGGAGATTTTCAAATGCACAATGGACAGTTTTATGACTTAATCAATGGAAGTAGGACAACAAATTCCCATGTGTGCCTTAGAAAATGTACCCCATAGTGATCTCAAGGAAGGAAATCTGTTTTTCACCTTAAGTGAAAGATGAACCTTTGGTAGCCTTGAGCATTCATGTGTCGAATACTGGGGATGAATATTGACCCATGTCTCCTACTGTACCAAGGTGGGCGAGGTAATTTCTTTTACTGGACCTTCTAGCATTGGTGCAAGAGACAAGCTTTCGAGCTTACATGGAGCGCTCCTTCGGGTCCTACTGAACCACTGAGATCTATCCCAGTTGAATAGTTATGGGGTGCCGTGAACCTTCTAGCTCTGTTCTTGGGTACTGAACTCAATGTGCTATGTTTGATCTATGCTTACGGCTGTGGGCTGAGATTTTTAAAGGCTCTTAAGTGAGTTCAGTGTCCAACCCATATTGACTTTTCCTGGGAGATAAATTCATGCTCCTTTAAGCTTCTTTGGAAATCCCAGCTATGGGGTTTCCTTGTAGACAGTCATGCATTGCTACACAAACATTCTTCCTATCCCAAGATAGGAAGGGTATGGTATCCCAAGAAGAGGGTATGGTTTCCATTGGAGGTTTTCTGCATAGTCAATTAGTAGAGGACTCAGAGAGAAAGTTTGATTTTGAGCTATCTGTTTTGAGCTATCTGGTCTTGTGGACAGCAGTTCTTTTCAATAAAATAATCACGATCCCTTCACTTACAGGCTCTCAAGCAAACTGCCAAAAACTGTAAAGAAAACTGCATCCCATTTCCTGAGATAGACGAGAAATTGCTCCAAGAGCCAGATAACCCCTCTGACTGCTACATCTTCAGAGGAGAGGGTGCACCTACCGTCATGTACTTCCCACTTTTCAACAAAGTGAATTGTCCGGGTAACTTTCATGTCACGCCTGCTGCATCTAGTTTGGTTTGGGGTAAGGTAGCAAAGGGACATAGGGAATCGGATAAAATGTCAGATGTATCTAGTCCAGTGTCCTATGTTAGAGGGTATCCAGTAACAGAAGCTCAAGAGGAAGTTGGGAGAAATCACAGATTATGTATTTCAGAGTAGCAGCCGTGTTAGTCTGTATTCGCAAAAAGAAAAGGAGTACTTGTGGCACCTTAGAGACTAACAAATTTATTAGAGCATAAGCTTTCGTGAGCTACAGCTCACTTCATCGGATGCATTTGGTGGAAAAAACAGAGGAGAGATTTATATACACACACACAGAGAACATGAAACAATGGGTTTATCATACACACTGTAAGGAGAGTGATCACTTAAGATAAGCCATCACCAACAGCAGGGGGGGGAAGGAGGAAAACCTTTCATGGTGACAAGCAGGTAGGCTAATTCCAGCAGTTAACAAGAATATCAGAGGAACAGTGGGGGGTGGGGTGGGAGGGAGAAATACCATGGGGAAATAGTTTTACTTTGTGTAATGACTCATCCATTCCCAGTCTCTATTCAAGCCTAAGTTAATTGTATCCAGTTTGCAAATTAATTCCAATTCAGCAGTCTCTCGTTGGAGTCTGTTTTTGAAGCTTTTTTGTTGAAGTATAGCCACTCTTAGGTCTGTGATCGAGTGACCAGAGAGATTGAAGTGTTCTCCAACTGGTTTTTGAATGTTATAATTCTTGACGTCTGATTTGTGTCCATTCATTCTTTTACGTAGAGACTGTCCAGTTTGGCCAATGTACATGGCAGAGGGGCATTGCTGGCACATGATGGCATATATCACATTGGTAGATGCGCAGGTGAACGAGCCTCTGATAGTGTGGCTGATGTGATTAGGCCCTATGATGGTATCCCCTGAATAGATATGTGGACAGAGTTGGCAACGGGCTTTGTTGCAAGGATAGGTTCCTGGGTTAGTGGTTCTGTTGTGTGGTGTGTGGTTGCTGGTGAGTATTTGCTTCAGATTGGGGGGCTGTCTGTAAGCAAGGACTGGTCTGTCTCCCAAGATCTGAGAGAGCGATGGCTCGTCCTTCAGGATAGGTTGTAGATCCTTGATGATGCGTTGGAGGGGTTTTGAATGGACACAAATCAGACGTCAAGAATTATAACATTCAAAAACCAGTTGGAGAACACTTCAATCTCTCTGGTCACTCGATCACAGACCTAAGAGTGGCTATCCTTCAACAAAAAAGCTTCAAAAACAGACTCCAACGAGAGACTGCTGAATTGGAATTAATTTGCAAACTGGATACAATTAACTTAGGCTTGAATAGAGACTGGGAATGGATGAGTCATTACACAAAGTAAAACTATTTCCCCATGGTATTTCTCCCTCCCACCCCACCCCCCACTGTTCCTCTGATATTCTTGTTAACTGCTGGAATTAGCCTACCTTGCTTGTCGCCATGAAAGGTTTTCCTCCTTTCCCCCCCCGCTGCTGGTGATGGCTTATCTTAAGTGATCACTCTCCTTACAGTGTGTATGATAAACCCATTGTTTCATGTTCTCTGTGTGTGTGTATATAAATCTCTCCTCTGTTTTTTCCACCAAATGCATCCGATGAAGTGAGCTGTAGCTCACGAAAGCTTATGCTCTAATAAATTTGTTAATCTCTAAGGTGCCACAAGTACTCCTTTTCTTTTTACAGATTATGTAGTTACAGAGTTATCTGCCATAGGGGATGTTTGTCACTAGCCTCTATGTGTGTGTGGGGGGTGGGATTGGCTCTGATTTCTAAACATTTTAAGCCAAATTTTTAAATGTACGTAGGTGTCTACAGATGAAGGTAGCCACCTAGTGGGATTCATAAAGTGCTTAGGTGAATTAGGCACCTAATCTACTTAGCTGCTTTTGAAAATCTCACCAGTTGCCTATCAGTATCTTTCCACAACTCAATACCTTTCAAAATCTGGCCTATATCCCTTCCATTTTTTAAAAAAAAATTAACTAATTTAAATGTGAATCTTGAAAATATTCATGAAGATGTCTACCTGTGTTTTGAATCCTACTGTACTCTTGGCTTTAATATTATGTGCAGTGAGTCCCATAGGTTATTTTTTGTTTTATATAAATAAAAATCTTTGCTTTTATGATTTTTACATTTACAGATTTTCAGTTTCATCAAATGACTCCTTGAGTTCAGAATCAGGCACCTTCTTTTTTTAGCTCCCGTCTAGACACAGGGACCAATCTTCTCTCTGTTACACAAATGAAGTCGAAGGAATAAATGTAGATTTACACTAGTGCAATGAAGAGATGAGTCTGGCATATAAAGACAAATTCAGAGAGGAATGCAAAGGAGTCTAAAAATGGGAAAACCTTTAACGTTCTCTCAGCTGTCTGGGCATGTGAGTTAAACCAGCTCAGATACCCGTATGTTCTGTACAAGTTCTGTTTCTCTTGATTTTTGAGCCACTGTGAATGCAGAGTGTCATGCGATTAGATGTTCTGTTCCTATAATGATGGGAGTCTTATAAGAACTTAGGGGCAATATTTTTAAGGGAGCCTAATGGAATTAGGCACCGAAATTCCATTGTTTCCCTTGAAATCCCTGGACAGGTAGATGCATAGGTTGTACTCTAGATTAATTTATCTTAGTGCAAATGAGAGAATCATAGAATATCAGGGTTGGAAGGGACCTCAGGAAGTCATCTAGTCCAACCCCCTGCTCAAAGCAGGACCAATCCCCAACTAAATCATCCCAGCCAGGGCTTTGTCAAGCCTGACCTTAAAAACTTCGAAGGAAGGAGATTCCACCACCTCCCTAGGTAACGCATTACAGTGTTTCACAACCCTCCTAGTGACAAAGTTTTTCCTAATATCCAACCTAAACCTCCCCCACTGCAACTTGAGACCATTACTCCTTGTTCTGTCATCTGCTACCACTGAGAACAGTCTTGATCCATCCTCTTTGGAACCCCCTTTCAGGTAGTTGAAAGCAGCTATCAAATCCCCCCTCATTCTTCTCTTCCACAGACTAAACAATCCCAGTTCCCTCAGCCTCTCCTCATAAGTCATGTGTTCCAGTCCCCTAATCATTTTTGTTGTTCTCCACTGAACTCTTTCCAATTTTTCCACATCCTTCTTGTAGTGTGGGGCCCAAAACTGGACACAGTACTCCAGATGAGGCCTCACCAATGTCGAATAGAGGGGAACGATCACGTCCCTCGATCTGCTGGCAATGCCCCTACTTATACATCCCAAAATGCCATTGGCCTTCTTGGCAACAAGGGCACACTATTGACTCATATCCAGCTTCTCGTCCACTGTAACCCCTAGTCCTTTTCTGCAGAACTGCTCCCGAGCCATTCAGTCCCTAGTCTGTAGTGGTGCATGGGATTCTTCCCTCCTAAATGCAGGACTCTGCACTTGTCCTTGTTGAACCTCATCAGATTTCTTTTGGCCCAATCCTCTAATTTGTCTAGGTCCCTCTATCCCTACCCTCCAGTGTATCTACCTCTCCTCCCAGTTTAGTGTCATCTGCAAACTTGCTGAGGGTGCAATCCACACCATCCTCCAGATCATTAATGAAGATATTGAACAAAACCGGCCCGAGGGCTGACCCTTGGGGCACTCCACTTGATACCAGCTGCCAACTAGACATGGAACCATTGATCACTACCCACTGAGCCTGACAATTTAGCTAACTTTCTATCCACCTTATAGCCCATTCATCCAGCCCATACTTTTTTAACTTGCTGGCAAGAATACTGTGGGAGACTGTGTCAAAAGCTTTGCTAAGATCAAGGAACTACACGTCCACGGCTTTCCCCTCATCCACAGAGCCAGTTATCTCATCATAGAAGGCAATTAGATTAGTCAGGCATGACTTGCCCTTGGTGAATCCATGCTGACTGTTCCTGATCACTTTCCTCTCCTCTAAGTGCTTCAGAATTGATTCCTTGAGGACCTGCTCCATGATTTTTCCAGGGACTGAGATGAGGCTGATTGGCCTGTAGTTCCCAGGATTCTCCTTCTTCCCTTTTTTAAAGATAGGCACTACATTAGCCTTTTTAGCCCAGTCGTCCGAGACTTCCCCCAATCTCCATGAGTTTTCAAAGATAATGGGCAATGGCTCTGCAATCACATCTGCCAACTCCTTTAGCACTCTCGAATGCAGCGCATCCGGCCCCATGGACTTGTGCTCATTCAGCTTTTCTAAATAGTCCCAAACCACTTCTTTCTCCACAGAGGGCTGGTCACCTCCTCCCCATGCTGTGCTGCCCAGTGCAGTAGTCTGGGAGCTGATCTTGTTCGTGAAGACAGAGGCAAAAAAAAGCATTGAGTACATCTGCTCCCTGTTTTTTTCACAAACATGCTGAATATGGAACACTATGAGAAAAGCAAGGAGACCAAAGAATAGCTGAGGGAGGGGTAGAAAGCAGGGAAAATAGGAGAATGAATTTGATAGAATTAAAGGAAATTCTGTAGAAAAAGTCTGTAGAAAACCAGATTCAATAGCTCTGAAAAGTGCAAAGTATCCATTTCAGTTCAGGAGGTTGTTGACTCTAAACCCTAAAGATGACAGTTCAACTATATTAACTATGTCACTGCTGATCGCTGTAGACAAAACATTCAGATGCTTTTGGATTGGGAGTAGAGCATTTGTGAAACCCTTTTTCCCATACATGAGCCTCATTTGATTCTTCTCCTTAAGTCTTGGAAGCAAGATATTCCTCTCACGACGGCCTGGGAACCCTAGAATGCAATCATAATAATAGTAATAGTTGTTTTTGACACTACAGTAGTATTATCATCCTAAAAATGTATTCACATCTTTTCTCTCTTTGCTTTCAGCCTATGTGACAGAATGGAGAATTAGATTCACCCCAGTTCGCTGTCTCTATCATGTGGGAGACATCACCAAACTCTTCCAGTCAGCAAGACTGAATGTGTCAAACAACAAAGACAAGATCTTTCAAGGGATCAAATACATTGTGGCTCACTCCAGCAAGAAGGGAAGCTCTTGAGAAGAGTTTCTCATCTATGCCCTGCATACATTAAAGCCACCCAGTAGATTTTGAGAACTACAGAATTGTCACGTGGCTGGAAAATGTCATTATTTGGGATCACAGTGGGGAGAGAAGTCTCAGCTTCTGCTATGAAAGCACTAGTACCTAGCTCGTAAGTTAACCCCTTGAGTTGACTGCACTTTAGTTCAGCAATTCTGATTCTGCGCATTAGTCAAAGAAAAATTCTTTCTTGGTATAAATCATTTTTTGCTTCCTGTTGTGAATTATTGCTCAATCAGTCTCTGCTCTGTATGATGACAGATGCCCTTGTCTCCTGATGCACAATTCACATTCAATCAATAAAGCCTATAAAATCAAACCATTTGCACAAAGTGCCTCCATCCTAAAAATCTCCTGCAAAACACAAGCACCTAACACCTACGGTAAAAGCCATCTCCCCTAGCTCTCATCACACTTGATACATAGACAGGTTAGAAAAATGATAAACTAGTTTTGTGTGGGGTGGGGTCATTTTTATTCCAAAGGTGTGTGGGTTTTTTCGTGAAAACATTATTGAAAATGTTGAAATTGTTATCAATATTTTTAAGAGAAAATATTTTGGATCAACAGAATATTTTGATAAAATTTTTTGCTGGTAAATTCTGATTCTGAAAGCAGAGATAAAAATG
This sequence comes from Dermochelys coriacea, assembly GCF_009764565.3. Classification (NCBI taxonomy): domain Eukaryota; kingdom Metazoa; phylum Chordata; order Testudines; family Dermochelyidae; genus Dermochelys; species Dermochelys coriacea. The sequence goes on from NC_050080.1 coordinate 35,699,814, forward strand.
AAAACAAGAAGAATGATTAATGGCGAGTTTCCTCTTCCAATACAGCAAGGCTCCACTGGAGTCTTTGGAGTAGGACCAAAGGTGTAATGGGGAGTAGAATCCTGTCCAGTATTTTCAACTTCTTATGGGAGCTGGGTGTTAATATGAACAGGAAGACTCTAATATTCATGGTGTGAAGAGCCACATATTGCAGAATCTCAAGTCTGATCCTCGTAGTCCATCCGGTTGAGAAGGAGCAAACGGAGTGACAAAGTGCTGGCCCCTAGAGGGATTTAAATTGATATTGATCTGTGCTGCTTGGACAAGCTTCCTCAGTCAGGGGCATTGTACAACCCATGGTAGCCCCACCTGGCTGTTTGTCTCCTCTAGTGACTAGACCACATATAAATGATGAATAAGGCTGAGATTTAGTTATGGGTATTTTTAGTAAAATCATGGACAGGTCACGGGCAATAAACAAAAATTCACACTATAAATACATATGACTAAATCTTAGGAACTCTGGGGGGCTCTGGGACACCGCTCCTGCTGCTCAGGGGACTGTGTGGAATGGGATCTCACTGCTGCTTGGAGGGGTGGCCCAGGAGCCTGCTGCAGCACTGGGGCTGTGCCCGAGACTGGTGCTGCTCCAGCAGCCCCTGGGGCCAGCTGCCTAGGGCTGCCCGATCAGTGGCCAGTACCACTGGCCCCGGAGCTGCCCAAGCATCTAACCCCTGGGGCTGCCTGAGCAGAAGCCAGTGCGGCTGGCCCCAGGACTTCCCCAGCTGCTCAGACAGCCCTGCTATCAGCCACACTGGCTGCTGCAGAAGACACAGAGGTCATGGAAAATCATGGAATCTGTGACTTCTGTGACCTCCATGAAAGACTCACAATTTTAACGATGAGTCTTCTGCAGACTTTCATCTGCAATAGCTGGTTCTTTAGTGCCGGCAGTATGGCGTGTGCTTATAGATCTGGCATTCCTGGGTTCAGTCCATCTGGAGATGGCATTGTTAAGATACAGAGCTTTCAGATGCACCCTGTGAGGTGAATGAACCCTATTTGAAAAACCAATGAATAAAGATCCCAGATCATTCTCAGGACCTTTGCACTTCATATTATTGTAAACCAGGGGTTCTCAAACTGGGGGTTGTCACTCCTCAGGGTGTCACAAGGTTATTACGTGGGTGTCGCAGGCTGTGAGTCCCCGTGCATGCCAGGGCTCAGCCTGACAGCCATTCACGGGGCTGACAGCCCAAGCTCTTCAGAGGTGGGCAGCTGGAAAGCAGCAGCTGCTGGCCAGGTACCCAGCTCTGAAGGCAGCGCTGCGCCCAGCAGCAGCAGAGAAGTAAGGGTGGCATGATATGGGGGTAGTCATTATTTTGGGAGGGTCATCACAGCTGAAATATTTTCAAATTGGGTCCCAGCAAAACAAGTTTGAGAACCCCTGTAAACTAATATGGAGGATGGTGCCAGATCCCTTCCCTGTTGGAAGAGCCCTGCCTGTGTAACTCAAGGTAAAGAAGTGTGTGAGAGTGAGCAGGAGAAAATATCAAACAGTAAAATGGAGGAGGCGTGAGACTCTTTGCGCTTGGCATAAATAAACCAGGAGTTAACTACACAGAAACCAGTGGCCATGGCTCTCCTTTCACTTTGGACATGATCCAACATCCAGTTGAAGCTATTCCATTGTGGATAAATAAAGAAAGTGTCAGTGGGCAAAAAAGAGAGAGAGCAGCCACTAAAAAAATGCCTGTAAGGCCCCACCGGTCTAGAGCCCAGGCCTGTAGAGCTACCAGGTAGCTAACAGTTCCAGGCTGTCACCCAGGAGCAGCGGTAACCAGCCTGCGCTCCACTTCCCATGATCTGCTGTGGATACCGACCACGGGAAGTTTCACCTTAATGGTATTACAGGCAGCAGCCCTGTGACTCCTGATTGGCTCCATGCCCTATATAAACCCAAGGTGCATGACCAGGAAGTGTCCAGGCAATAGTGTGGATCTCTGTAGTTGCCATGACTGTTCCTGCTCCTTGCTCTAGAGCTTCTGGCCTGACCTCAGCTTTTTTTGGACTTTGCCTCCTGACTAGGACCCTGAAACCTAACTTGGACTCTGACGGTCGGTGTCAACCCCAGACTGGAAATGACTATGAACTCCTCAGCTACTCACAGCGTCCGGTTTGCCCCTGCTCTGACCCTTGGCACTGACTGCCCTGGATGGGATCCTGGTGATCATCCTGTAGCCTGGTGGTTAGAGCACTGAGGTGGGAGACCAAAAATCCAGTGCTCCAACTCCAGTGATTTTCTTTTCAAAGTATTTATCCACCATGGAGCTTCAACAGGAGAGACTAAGAGAGCCTCTGGCCCAGTCACTTGGGCACTCTCCTGAGAGGTGGTAGATCCCTGTTCAAATCTCTTTGGCCCCTTAGGAAGTGAGGGTCTGGGCGTCCTCACTGCAGGGCTAAAAGTTATGAGGGAGATTCTCCTCTTCTCTTCCCCCCTCCTTGCCACGGGCCTCTTGAGTGTGAGTTTGCATCCAGAGCCCAGTCTGCTAAGAGAGCTCTGAGCATGCTTATCTTATTGGGCCCCACAGGCAAATTAGGGGGAGTGATGCTGATCTTCCCCTGGATTGTGCATCACTGTGGGGCTTTGGTATCCAGGTGCCTACAGTGCAAGCAGAAACAGCTGTTCTGCACAGGGAATATCTTACTGCAGAAATGTAGCCACCTACAGTATTTAGGCACCTACAGTTTTAAGGCTAGAGGAACTCACTGTCTCCTCTATCTCACACTTCCTCTGCCCTGACTCCATCTCTTCCCTTGTCTGAGGGCTCAGGCCTCACTGGGTAAATGGCCAGCACCTCCAGCTCTCTTGGTTCCCAGAAGCAAGAGAGAGACATGCTCACATTTTCTCCTCATTAGCCCATACCCGCAGCTGAACACTACTCCTCTGCCAATCAGTGACATGGGACAGCCCTCTGCAGCCCTGGCCCCAGCCCAGCTGTCTCTCCCAAGCACCCCTGGAGAAGGTTCTGGTTATGGGTGACCTAACAGCCCTCTGCAGCCTGGCCTAGCCCAGCTACCTCTCCTAACTGCCCATGGAGATGGCTGTGGTTGCTCCTCAGATCCCCATTTTATCAGGCTTGTGGTAAATACGGCACCAGCATCTCCTGTGCTCCTGACTCCTGTAAGTAACCCGTAATCAGGAAAGTGGCACTATGAAATGCAGTGGAGGTGCTGATGTAAAAAAGGGCTGATGCAGTGAGGCAATTGAGCCAGGGTCGGGGACGTAACAGGGATCAGTGTTACATTTCAGCCATTCAGAGCAATCAGTTCATCCAGTGTTTGTACAGCACCTCGCACAACGGACTTCTGGGCCATGACTGGGGATCTTAACTGATTGCACAATGCAAATAATAAATTATATTGTATTTTTTTAGGGTTTCCATTAAAAAAGCAAAACCTTTAAGGAAAGCTGATAATTTGCTTGAAATCGTCCTTTGATTAAGATCCCAAATGTCCTTCAGAAAAAGATTTTGCAGAAACTTTGTGATCATATTTTACACCTGGTTATGAGGTATAAGCAGAGAGAGCTCATGTGATTTAGAAAGTTGTCAGTGTCAGGGCTGTTGTCTGTGCCATCGACACAGAAGACACAGCAATCATTCCCCAGACTCAGTCATTTAAATTGCTTTCACAAGTACTTTCGGGGACAACACAGCCTTCTCCTGAAAAGCTACAAACATGAGCAAGCATCTCCAGTTCATAAGGAACATGGTCTTCCACATGACCCAAGATTGTGGCTTGTGCTCATCATAAGAACAGTCATACGGCATGAGACCAATGGTCCGTCTAGTCCAGTATTCTGTCTTCTGAAGGTTTTGTATAATATTACTATTCCCCAGGAGTTTATTTCTTCACAGTTTACTTTCCTGTTAACTATTTTTATGGGAGGTTTGTGTGTGGTGGGGAGGTTGGGTTCTAATAGTGCAAACTATTTAGACAAAAATTACTAAAAATCTTGATTTAAGTTGTGCCACAGGGATGCTAATTATGTAGTTATGGGAATTAAATAAACTTAACAATTTTCCTCCCTCAGCATTTCTTTAGGATTTAAACCATGCTTATGTTATTTTTAAAATGTATGATAATATAGCTTTGAATTACTTGATTTCAGTTCCCATTTTATTTATTTTTAGTATTGTGTTTAAAAACTCTTTCACTGCAGAAATTAAGAGTTTGCTTTTTTTCTTTTAAGCAGGAGGGGATGTAGGGCAACACACTTCATTACTATATCATTTCTCTCCCTCAGCCCTTCATGATCACACATAGCTTTTGTGTTTTGAACTGTTAGATTTTATTAAAACACCTATGTAAATAAGGTTGATCTGTAGTGACCTTTCCGCCTGTGCTTTAAATAAAATTTTATTGTGAACCCCCTCAATTGAGGATTTTTATATTACACCCAGGCATCTATTAGCAAATATCCTCAACAGCGAGAGATTGGGCATTAGATGAAGAGGGCTCTGAGTTATTACAGAGAATTCTTTGCCAAGGATCTGGCTGGTGTGTCTCACCAATATGCTCAGGGTCTAACAGATCATCATATTTGGGATCGGGAAGGAATTTTCCCTTGGTCAGATTGGCAGAGACCCTGGGGGGTTTTAACCTTGCTCTGCAGCCTGGGGCATGGGTCACTTGCTATTTGAACTAGAATAAATGGTGGATTCTCTGTAACTTGAAGACTTCAATCAGAATTTGAGGACTTCAGTGACTCAGCCAGTGGCTATGGGTCTGTTACAGGAGTAGGTGGATGAGATTCTATGACTTGTAATGTGCAGGAAGCCAGATTAGATGACCACAATGGTTCCTTAAACTCTGCAAGTCTAATCCACGTGGGAGAGAGACATTATATAGTTATTAGAACTCAGACTTCCAAAGATGCCCATAGGATCTGAATGAGCAGTTCTAATTTCAACAGGAATTAGGCATCAAAATCCCTAAGGCAGATTTGAAATCTCAACCTCAATGTGAGAAATACTTCAATCAGCATTTTATGAGTGATTCACAGATAAATGGCCAGGTTTCCAAAGGTGTTGAGGCACCTAAAAGAGCAGATGGGAAGTGGGATTTACTAAAGCATCCAACTAAGTTAGGCACCTAACTCTATTAATTTTCAACCAGAGTTTGGTGCCTAACCTCCATAGTCCTTTTCGTCAATCTCAATAGGCACCTCGCTGCATCTTTAGGTGCCTGAATACCTTTGTCAGTGTAGCCCACAGTGTTGATTTCAAAGAATAAATATGATCGAAATGGACATGATCTGCTCATGGACAATTCATGAACAGGGGAATACTAATTGCAACAAGGCTGTGATTTTAAAAACTGCCTAAGGGAATTAGGTGCCCAAATCTTGTTGATTTTCAAGATCCATCCAAGCTGCCAGCTGTGAGTTATTGGTCCAGGTCCAACACTCTTTTTTGCTACTCACTACTGCCCTTCTGGCTCAGTAAATCAATGCTGATAATCAACAAGCCATTTCAACTGACAACAAGAAATATCCTTGAAGTGTCTAAATTCTTTCTATACTGGTAGAGGTCAAGGAGTCCTTAGGGAGAGCTTTGTTTCTCAGACAGTATATGAAGGGATTGACCACCGGAATCAGGATAGTGTAGAAGACCGACCATATTTTGGTAAGATCACTCACAGAGCAGAGTAGGCTGCTTATGATATGATTATATGGGCTGGGAGTTTGAAAGAAATCTAAAGGAAGTAGGTGACTGGCTCCTGGTGAATTTTGATGGAATATTTGACCAAAACTGCTCAATTTCAATTTCTCCATGAAAAATAATGAGAAAATATTTTATATTTCATTGAAATATTTTCACTTTTTCATTTTTTGGAAGATTTTTGTTTTTGTTTTGGGGTTTCCCATCTTCTCCTTTCCCTTTCAATCCATTTTTGAAAAAAAATTATGCCTTTTTCCCCCAAATATAAAAAAATTGGATTGGAGGGGGATAAAACAAAGAAAGTGGGAATTTTCCCACTATTCAATAAGTAAATAAATATATTCAATAAATAATTGCAACATTTTTTTCCAATTTAAAAAAGAGCATTCAAAATAGTTAATTACCTTTTTTCATGAAACATTTCATTTTTGACCATAACCAGAATTTTTGACTTTCAATTGAAAACTATATTGACCAATTCTAGATTTGGGTGCCTGTAGGATACCAAAATAACCTCCATTAAGTACTGCCATGAGTTAATGCAGTTACTCCATTCAAGAAAGAGATAGTGATCTTTGTTTCAGCATTGATTACCCATATAGGAATATGGGATTGTAAGAGTTACCTCTTTAAGAAGATTTTTCCAATAATTCTTTATAATAAATTAATAATTCTGGAAATTTAAGATTTTTCAGTTCCTGAAACAGCAATATTAATACAATAGGCTTTTGGACCAGTGTATATAGAGTAATAGAAATGTATGTTGGGAAGGGACATCAAAAAGACATCAAGTACAGCCCCCCTTGATCTAAGGCAGGACCAAAGAAACACAGACCATCTCTGAGAGGTGTTTGTCCAACCCATTCTTAAAACCCCTCTAATGACAAGGATTCCACAACCTCCCATTGTAAGCCTAGTCCAGAGCTTAACAACTGTTAGGGTTAGAAGATTTTTCTTAATATCTAACCTAACTCTCCCGTACTGGAGATCAAGCCATTAGTTCATTTCTATCTTCAGTGGAGAATGATTGATCACTGTCCTCTTTATAACCGCATATTTGAAGACTTATCAAGTTCTCATCAATCTTTTTTTCTGAAAACTAAACAGGTCTAGGATTTTTAAACTTTCCTCCTAGGTTATGTTTCCTAAATCTTTTATCATTTTCATGGCTGTTCTGTGGATTCTCTCCAATTTGCCCACATCTTTCCTAAAGTGTGGTGCCCAGAGTTGGAAACCATACTCCAGGAGAGGCCTCGCCAGGGCTGAGGAGAGCAGGAAAATTAGCTCCCATGTCTGACATATGACACACCTGTTAATATGATGGATGTTCAGTTTTGCAATCTGTGTCACTGCCTGTACATTTTCAAACATCATCCCCTTTGCAATGGCTGAGCTTAAATTTGTTACTATGTCAACATGCCATAATTATCCACCCTAACTGTCAGCTCCTTCAGGATCATGGGTACATGTGACATCATTTTTAAAAAAATGAGTGCAAAGTACTATTTCTAAAAACTTTAATGTGACTTCACTTTCTCCCAGGAATATTCAAATGGACCAGGATGCTGAATCAGTAAATTGAGTTATATCTCTCTGCTTAACCTCAGAAAACACTTATCGAGGATGCTTTACACTCTTTGGAAAGCTGTGCATTTACTGACAACTTTCCTCAGGTCCTCTTTGACCTCTTTGTTTCTCAAGCTGTACATGAGGCAGTTGACCTGGGGAGTGAGGACTGTAGAAGAAAGAGCATACTTTGCTTAGATCTCTCAGTGTATCAGTTGTTGGAAACATACAGACTATGAAGAGAGTCCCATAGGAAATTGTCACCATGAGGTGAGAGGAGCAGATGGGGAAGGCCTTTCTTCTCCCGGTGGTGGAAGGGATTCTCAGGGTGATACAAATGTTAAGATAACCAGATGAGTAGAAATGGGATGACTGAATATCAATGCAAGGATGCAAACCAAAACTTTCATCAGGTGGTGATCACTGCAGGAGATTCTTATTAGGGGGATAACATCACAAAGGAAATGGTTGACTGCATTGGGGCCACAGAAAGTTAATTGTGATAATGAAAATGTTGTTATGACACTAGCTAGAAATCCAATTAGCCCAGAGCCACCTCCGAGCTGGAGACAGGAAATGTCATTCATAAGGGATGCATAGGGGAGTGGATTACATATTGCTAAATACCAATCATACAACGTAATGGTAAGAATGTAGCATTCTGTACCAGCAAGGCAATTAAAGAAATAATATTATGTCATACAGCAGGTCTGTAAAATGGTTCTGTCCCCAGTCAGGAGACTGGCCAGCATTCTGGGCAGGATGGTGGAGGTGTAGCAGGTCTCCAAGCAGGACAAGTTTCCCTGGAAGAAGTACATAGGGGTGCAAAGGTGCTGATCAGCGACCAGTAACACAATGATGAGGATGTTCCTGGCCATGGTCACAGCATAGATCACTAGACTGAGGAGGAAGAGAAGAATCTGCACTTCAGGTTGATTCCCAAATCCCAGCAGGATGAATTCAGAGAGACATTTGATTTCCCCAATCTCTGTCTGCCATGGGCTGTATTTGTTAAACAAAAAGTACAATAGATTGTGAATGATCCAAAGTTAAACTTCAATACAATGTTATCTTTTTAGGGTGGAATTTCCAATGGTTTCTTACGGAAGTAGGTACCTGTGGTGAGAGTTGCAAAGGCAGATGTGTGCCTGAGTCCCAGAGAAAGCCTGATTTGCATCCGAGTCCTTCTTTCCCCCCGTTAGAGGGGGGAAGAGCCCTCTGGCATACCAGTCTGCCCCCCCAGTACACACAAGGCTGTGACAAGCTGAAAACCTCTCCAGGTCCTGCACTTACACAGCCTGTCAAGGTTTCTTCAACACTCTGAACTCTAGGGTACAGATGTGGGGACCTGCATGAAAACCTCCTAAGCTTACTTTTACCAGCTTAGGTTAAAGCTTCCCCAAGGTACAAACTATTTCACCTTTTGCCCTTGGACTTCCACTGCCACCACCAAACGTCTAACAGGGATATAATTTGGAAAGAATCCATTTGGAAACATCTTTCCCCCCCAAAATCCTCCCAAATGTTACACCCCCTTTCCTGGGGAAGGTTTGATAAAAATCCTCAATTTGCATAGGTGACCACAGACCCAAACCCTTGGATCTTAACAATGAAAAAACATTCAGTTTCTTAAAAGAAGTAAAAAGAATCACCTCTGTAAAATCAGGATAGTAAATACCTTACAGGGTAATTAGATTCAAAACAGAGAATTCCTCTAGGCAAAACCTTAAGTTACAAAAAGACACAAAAACAGGAATATACATTCCATTCAGCACAGCTTATTTTCTCAGCCATTTAAAGAAATCAGAATCTAATGCATATCTAGCTAGATTACTTACTAAATTCTAAGACTCCATTCCTGTTCTGTCACTGGCAAAAGCATCACACAGACAGAGAGAGAGACACTTTGTTTCTCCGTCCCCCCAGCTTTTGAAAGTATCTTGTCTCCTCATTGGTCATTTTGGTCAGGTGCCAGCGAGCTTCTATCCTAGCTTCTTAACCCTTTACAGGTGAAAGGGTTTTTCCTCTGGCCAGGAGGGATTTTAGAGGTGTTTACCCTTCCCTTTATATTTATGACACAGCCATACCCAGAGACATACCCAACTGCAGTTACATTAATGCTTCTCCTAGCCACTCAAGAACTAACAATAGAGAGGCTCCAGACAGTTCCCGCCAACTCCCTAGCCTAAGATCCCAGAGATGTACTGTGTTGCCTTGGTCAGAAGCCTGACCTGTGTAAGTTTATTTTCCAGTCCGCCCCTCCCTCAATGTGGAGAGGTCACTGCACCGCCTGAGCAGATTTTCCTTCACAGTTCAAACATACTGTTTTAGGTAAAAAATAAACCAGATTTATTAGCTACAGATTAATTGATTATAAGTAATATCTTAGCAATCAAAGTTTGTTACCTAAGAAATAAAACAAAATCACAATCTATGTTCCATACACTAGACAGGGTTTGAATCAAGCAGTGTCTCAACTTGATGGTACACCAATGGTACAGTCCACCAATCTTCCATACACAGGCTAGAAATACCTTCAACCTCAGACCAGACTAGTTCAGTCTTTGTTTCTAAGATGTTTCCAGGTGTTGAGCTGTAGGGGGAGTGGGGCCAAGTGATGATATCACCTGCCCCTTTTATAGCTTCTTCCATGTGGAGGGAACTTCATTGTTCCAAGCAAAGTCCCCAGCAGACTTTGTGGAAAAGTACAGGCACAAGATGGAGTCCAATATCACATGATCTAGTCCCATGCGCTTGCATGCTTCGATGATTCATAGCAGCCTGTAGTGAAGCAAGACTTACTGGTGCAGAGTCTCCTGATGGTTGTTCTGGGAATTAGCTCTTTCCAGACCCTCTGCTTGCTGGTGGCTCACCTGCCTCAGGCCCCGTGTCCCTCTCAGATCCCAGTGCCTCTTTACCTCAGGATTCTGCCCCAGCAGTACCCCCACACTCTGGGTCTCCCTTTTTAGGGGAATCCCCAACCCTCAAAACCCACCTTACCTCTGTGACTACAGCCAGTCATCATCCAGCCCCCACTCACTGGGGCAGACTGCAGTCTGTAATGGTCACTCATCCTTGGCAAGGGGTTAGGACCAACTGCCTCTTTCTATTCCCAGGCTGCACCTCTGTAGCCCCAGTACCTTTGTATAAAGAAAAGTAGTACTTGAGGCACCTTAGAGACTAACATTTATTTGAGCATAAACTTTCATGAGCTACAGCTACAGCTCACTTAATAGGATGCATTCGGTACTTTTGTAGGCCTTTAACAAGGCCTGCAGCCTGGGGGTTTACCAGGCTGGAGCTCCCCAGCGCCTCTGGTCTTTCCCCAGCTCTGCACCACTCCAGGTACCCTTTTCTCCAAAGCAGACAGGTCCTTCCCTCTCCACAGCTAGAGAGAGACTCCTCCACAGCTAGAGAGAGACAGCCAGATGCAGAACAAGAGAGAAAGGGGGAACCCAGCCTCACCTGCTACTCTGGGTCCTGACCCAGGGACCCTCTAGCAGCAGCCTCTCTGCTCTCCTTCTCTCCCCTTATCAGACTATCTTCCCTGAGCCACTTCCCCTTTTGCCCCTTGCACCTTCTTGGCCCTTCTAGTCAGGGGCCACAGCCTGGTAGGTAATGGGCCAGAGCTCTCCTCTGCTCTCCCGAGTCTGACCAGCACTGCTTTGTCAAAGGTGCTTACCTCAGGAGCCAGTCCTCCTCTCTTGTTAGTCAGGGAGAGATTTCCCTGTCCTTTGCTAGGCAGTCTTTATATATGGCCCAGCCTGGCCCTGATTGGCTGCCTCTTTCTCTGCGCTGATTTACTTTCCACAGGACTTTGCTGATTGGCTGCTGGTCTGCACAGCTCTTTGGCCTTTTCTAGCCCTTTTTCTCATGGAATGGGGCAGCCACCCCAATACTCAGCCATTACCATATACTGGCTGAAGTGTCCACAGGAAAACCCATCAGGTGGCGATAAGCTTCTTCTAAGGCCTATTCTGTTTCTTAATGGGCCATTATCTTAAATGGTTCATCCACAATGTGCTGGCTAGGCTGGATGTAAACTACCTTGTGGGTGTTACCCAGGGGAAACACACTTGAAATATTGGTACATAGTCAATATTCATAACTTTTGGTACAAAAATGATACATACATACAAATATGGTAATCATATTCAGCAAATCATAACTTTATCATTGATACCTTACATGACAGACTTTGTATAAAACATATCATAATCATATCACCATGGTAAATGTGGGGTGCCAGGGTGTTGCTTTGGGGGTACAGAATGTGACATTGTTAATGTCAGACTCATAGACTTTAAGGTCAGAAAGGCCCATCCTGATCATGTAGTCTGACCCTCTGCACATTGCGGGCCACAGAACCTCACCCATCCTCTCCTGTAATAGGTCCCTAGCCTCTGGCTTACAAATAGGGTGAGGAGCTGGGATTCATACAGTGGAAGTTTCTGACTTCTGAAGGTGGATGAGGAAATCAGGCAAACATGTTACAATCAACCCCAAAGTGCAGTACTGTTTAGTGATACTGATGCACCTGGGTGACAGACAGGATGCAGTATTGTCTATAATGATTACAAAAAGGTGTAGTGGGGAGCATTTGGTGTTTGTCTGTGTGTGTGGGTGTGATGGGATCTCCAGGATACAACATGAAACTGAGGGATCACTGTGCCCCCTTAACTCTCCAGCCTGGGGTGCCTCTCACAATGCTTTGCTAATCACAAGCAGCAAATCTCCAGGTTCTGTTATCATTCAGCCACCAGAATGCAGAAACACACCCAGCTAAGTTGCATGAATACTGTCCAAGCCACTCATGAACTGCACAGAGGGAAACACCAGTAAATCCCCCCAAGTCCTCAGCCTTGCACCCCCAAAAATGTACCATCTTACAGTGCTCAAGACCTTCTCTTGAACAATGCAAGCTCATTAATTAATTCACCACTTTGTCAAAGGCTAGTGGGCATGCACCGGCCTTTGTAAACTGAGCAGATTCCCCAAGCACTTTAGACAAACTCACTTGATTAAGATAACACATTAAAATAAGTTTATTAACTACAGAAAGATGGATTTTAAGTTATTATAAGTGGTAAGTATGTAGGACAAAGATGGTTACAAAAGATGGTTACAGACAGCTGTAGCGACACATGGGCTAGGAAACAGAGCTGTAAACAGGGGAGTTTCAGTGGGAGTTTGAAAGGGGAGTTTTTATTGTGGTACTTGTTTGGGGTTTGCTTTTGCTGTGGGTGGAGGGTTTTGGTGTGGTTTGTGTTTCCCAGATTAACAGGATTTACATGAAGAAAAGGAGTACTTGTGGCACCTTAGAGACTAACAAATTTATTAGAGCATAAGCTTTCGTGAGCTACAGCTCACTTCATCAGCATCCGATGAAGTGAGCTGTAGCTCACGAAAGCTTATGCTCTAATAAATTTGTTAGTCTCTAAGGTGCCACAAGTACTCCTTTTCTTTTTGCGAATACAGACTAACACGGCTGCTACTCTGAAACCTAGGATTTACATGGGAAGGCTATGACAGATACAGAGGCAGCAGTGCGAAGAACCCATGTAGTGGAAGACACAATAAAGATGACTGGATGAGGAAGCTGTGGTAAGTACATGAGCCTGGAGGGGATACCTGGAAAGAGTTTTGTCTGAATGAAATGCCACCTGATAGAGCTGATGGAGGAAAAGATCCAAGGATTGGAGATGCAGGTGGAAAGTCTGGTTGAGTTTAGAAGGGGGTTCAAGCAGATTATGGAGCAAAGACATGAGTTAGCTGAAGGGAAAAGCTCAGACTTGCAGATGGAAGCAGGACTGAGGAATTCTGAGGGACACTGCTGGGTGAGGAAAGTGGACAGAGGAAGCATGTGACTAAAAGAACCAGGCAGAGGAAAAAACGGGCTAGAGAAGAAGAAATGGAGCTCAAAAGTAGGTTTGCAGAGTTGGAAAATGAAGAAGTGCTCAGCAGGTGGTCACTGACAGTGGAAGGGCAAGAAAAAAGAGAAGAGCGGCTAGTCCTTTAGGAAAAAGGGAAGAGTCAATGGAGACTACACCAAATATGAGTCCCAGGAGGATACAGGATGGGTTGAAGAGGATTACAAGGGAGAATAGGAATAGAAAGAACTTACACCCAGAGAGAATAGGGGAGAGTCTGGAGAAGAGCACAGGCAGGTCTACGTGATCGGTGACTCTTTACTGAGAAGGATAGACAGGACTGTAACCAGAGCTGATCCAGAGAATAGAAGGGTGTGCTGTCTTCCAGGTGCTAAGATATGGGATGTAGACCTGAGGTTGAAAAGGATCCTAACGGGAGCGGGAAAGAATCCCCTAATTATCCTTCATGTGGAAACAAATGATACCAGTAGATTCTCGCTGGAATGTATCAAGGGAGATTATGCTAGGCTGGAGAAGAGGCTCAGGTGATCTTTAGTGGGATTCTGCCTGTTCCTAGAGAAGGGCAACAAAGGTGTGACAAGATTATGACTATCAACAAATGGCTTAGGCAGTGGTGCTATCAGGAGGGCTTTAGAATGTATGGCCACTGGGAGGCATTCATGGACAGAGGACAGTTCTCTCAGGATGGACTTCATCTGAGTAGAGAAGGAAATAGACTTCTAGGATGGAGGCTGTAACAACTGATTAAGAGAGATTTAAACTAGGAATTTGGGGGAGATGGAGATGTCCAGGTAATGTTCACGCCGGATTTTAGCATTGAGAGGGAAGAAAACAAAGTAAGAAAGAATATAGCCGTGGGTAGGAGAATGGGCATGAGGAGAAAGGGCAGTGTAGATACCAGTCTAATAGGTCATACTGGCTGTAGAATGACCATGCCTAATTGGGTACAGAATGTGAGCGAGGCCAAACAGCAAAAATTAAAATGTTTGTACACCAAAATGAGGAGCCTAGGTAACAAAATGGAAGAACTAGAGCTATTGGCTCAGGAAGTGAAACCAGATATGATAGGGATAAGAGAAACATGATGGAATAGTAGTCATGACTGGACTACAGGCATTGAAGGGTATGTGCTGTTTAGGAAAGACAGAAATAAAGGTAAAGGTGGTGGAGTAGCATTGTATATCAATGATGAGGTAGAATGTAAAGAAATAAGAAGTGATGCAATGGATAAGACAGAATCCGTCTGGGCAAAAATCACATTGGGGAAGATAACTACTAAAGCCTCTCCTACGATAGTGCTTGGGGTGTGATATAGACAGCCAGGATCTAATTTGGATATGGATAGAGCCCTCTTCAATGTTTTTAATGAAGTAAATACTAATGGAAACTGTGTGATCATGGGAGACACTAACTTCCCAGATATAGACTGGAGGACAAGTGCTAGTAATAATAATAGGGCTCAAATTTTCCTAGATGCGATAGCTGTTGGATTCCTTCGTCAAGAAGTTGCTGAACTGACTAGAGGGGATGCCATTTTAGATTTGGTTTTGGTGAGTAGTGAGGACCTCATAGAAAAAATGGTTGTAGGGGACAATCTTGATTCAAGTGAACATGAGCTAATTCAGTTCAAACTGAACGGAAGGATAAATAAAAATAAGTCTGCGACTTGGGTTTTTGATTTCTAAAGGGCTGAGTTTCAAAAATTAAGGAAATTAGTTAGGGAAGTGGATTGGACTGAAGAATTTATGGATCTAAAAGCAGAGGAGGCCTGGGATTACTTTAAATCAAAGCTACAGAAGCTATCAGAAGCCTGCATCTGAAGAAAGGGGAAAAAATTCATAGGCAAGAGTTGTAGACCAAGCTGGATGAGCAAGCATCTCAGAGAGGCGATTAAGAAAAAGCAGAAAGCATACAGGGAGTGGAAGATGGGATGGATCAGCAAGGAAAGCTACCTCATTGAGGTCAGAACATGTAGGGATAAAATGAGACAGGCTAAAAGTCAAGTAGAGTTGGACCTTGCAAAGGGAATTAAAACCAACAGTAAAAGGTTCTCTAGCCATATAAATAAGAAGAAAACAAAGAAAGAAGAAGTGGGACCTCTAAACACTGAGGATGGAGTGGAGGTTAAGGATAATCTAGGCATGGCCCAATATCTAAACAAATACTTTGCCTCAGTTTTTAAAAAGGCCAATGAGGATGTTGGGGATAATGGTAGCATGACAAATGGGAATGAGGATATGGAGGTAGATATTACCATATCTGAGGGAGAAGCGAAACTTGAATAGTTTAATGGGATTAAATTAGGGGGCCCAGATAATCTTCATCCAAGAATATTAAAGGAACTGGCACATGAAATTGCAAGCCCATTAGCAAGAATTTTTTAATGAATCTGTAAACTCAGGGTTTGTACCGTATGATTGGAGAATTGCTAACATATTTCCTATTTTTAAGAAAGGAAAAAAATGTGATCCGGTCAACTACAGGCCTGTTAGTTTGACATCTGTAGTATGCAAGGTCTTGGAAAAAATTTTGAAGGAGAAAGTAGTTAAGGACACTGAGGTCAATGGTAAATTGGACAAAATACAACATGGTTTTACAAAAGGTAGATCGTGCCAAACCAACCTGATTTCCTTCTTTGAGAAAGTAACAGATTTTTTAGACAAAGGAAACGCATTTGATCTAATTTACCTAGATTTCAGTAAGGTGTTTGATACCGTGCCACATGGGGAATTATTAGTTAAATCGAAAAAGATGGGGATGAATATGAAAACTGAAAGGTGGATAAGGAATTGGTTAACAGGGAGACTACAGCGGGTCATACTGAAATGTGAACTGTCAGGCTGGAGGGAGGTTACTAGTGGAGTTCCACAGGGATCGGTTTTGGGACCAATCGTATTTAATCTTTCTATTACTGACCTCGGCACAAAAAGTGGGAGTGTGCTAATAAAGTTTGCAGATGATACAAAGCTGAGAGGTATTGCCAATTTAGAGAGAGACCGGGATATCATACAGGAAGATCTGGATGACCTTGTAAACTGGAGTAATAGTAATAGGATGAAATTTAATTGTGAAAAGTGTATGGTCATGCATTTAGGGATTAATAACAAGAATTTTAGTTATAAGCTGGGTATGCATCAATTAGAAGTAACGGAGCAGGAGAAGGACCTTGGAGTATTGGTTAATCACAGGATGACTATGAGTGGCCAATGTGATATGGCTGTGAAAAAAGCTAATGCGGTCTTGGGATGCATCAGGCAAGGTATATCCAGTAGAGATAAGCAGGTTTTAGTACCGTTATACAAGGCACTGGTGAGATCTCACCTAGAATACTGTGTGCAGTTCTGGTCTCCCATGTTTAAAAAGGATGAATTCAAACTGGAACAGGTACAGAGAAGGGCTACTAGGATGAGCCAAGGAATGGAAAACCTGTCTTATGAAAGAAGACTCAAGGAGGTTGGCTTGTTTAGCCTATCCAAAAGAAGGCTGAGGGGAGATATGATTGCTCTCTATAAATATATCAGAGGGATAAATACCAGAGAATTATTAACCATCAGAGGAGTGAAGTTTTGGAATAGCCTTCCAAGGGAAGCAGTGGGGGCAAATGACCTATCTGGCTTTAAGATTCTACTCGATAAGTTTATGGAGGAGAAGCTATGATGGGATAACATGATTTTGGCAATTAATTGATCTTTAAATATTCATGGTAAATAGGCCCAAGGGCCTATGATGGGATGTTAGATAGGATGGAATCTGAGTTACTACAGAGAATTCTTTCCTGGGTATCTGGCTGGTGAATCTTGCCCATATGCCCTGGGTTCAGCTGATCGCCATATTTGGGGTCGGGAAGGAATTTCCCTCCAGGGCAGATTGGAAGAGGCCCTGGAAGTTTTTCGCCTTCCTCTGTAGTATGGGGCACGGGTCACTTGCTGGAGGATTCTCTGCTCCTTGAAGTCTTTAAACCATGATTTGAGGACTTCAATAAGCTCAGACATAGGTGAGAGGTTTATTGCAGGAGTGGGTGGGTAAGATTCTGTGGCCTGAGTTGTGCAGAAGGTCAGACTAGATGATCATAATGGTCCCTTCTGACCTTAATATCTATGTATCTGTAAAAGAAATAAAAGTAAAATTGCAGTCTAAATGCTCAACTTTTAGACTAAGCAAGATCTGAATCATATAGCTTTTCTCACCCACTGGATGTTGCAGGACGATTACAATTCTTAATACCCAGGGTGAATTTCCTTTTCAGACTGGGACCAGTCTCCTCAGTTCAACGTCTTTGTCTTTCTAGCATTCTTTTTGCCTTCAGCGTAGATGGGGGAGGAGAGAGGTGGTCTCATGATGACACTGTTCCTTATTTTATACTCTCAATTCATGTCCCAGGAAAGATATTGGCACAGGCATGTCCTGATGGGCCTTGCTGAGTCACATAGTTGAGCAATCCTTATTGTGTGGTGCTTGCACAACTATTTCTTACAGAACTGTAAATTTGTTGTTTAAAATTCCCCTGCTGGTCAATAGTGCATGGTGATCACTTCGCGCCTATTTGGGTGTGGGTGACCACCTTTGTGGTCACTGGAAAGCTAGCCGTGGGTGTCTCCCAAACTCACAACATATTTCAATAACAACTATCTGGGAAAATCTCATGGCTTCCTATTCACTATCAACATACATATTTTGAATATTTTTGAACTCTTGGAAATAAACTCAGACTCCTTCTCTGTAGGGACGTCGGCCACCAGGGTCCCTGGGTACTGAGTAAGGCAACTAAGTGCCCTGCATTCTGCAATCCAGTACTGGGTTGTGACTGGAACTTTGAAAGCCACTGGTCTTAATCAGGGATGGGCAAAATTTTTGGCCCGAAGGCCACATCTGGGAATAGAAATTGTATGAATTGCCATTAATGCTCACAAAATTGTGGTTGGGGTGCAGGAGTGGGTGAGGGCTTTGGTTGGGTGTGTGGGATTTGGAGTGGGGCTGGGGATGAAGAGTTTGGGGTGTCAGAGGGTGCTCCGAGTCGGGACTGAGGGGTTTAGAGGGTAGGCTGTATGGGAAGATGTCAGCAAACCAGTAAAGTGCCTGAAACCACTATGGCTATTGCTAAAAGCAGCCAAGTCAGCACTCTTAGCTTAACAAGGAAGGAGGAGATGGGATTTTGGGTGCCACAAGAAAGGGCAGCTTGACCCTGCGTCCTTCCTGATAAGAATTGTGTTGAAGTTGCTGATACATGCATTTTAGAAGAGCAGGAGGTGCCCCAGGAATGTCTACTTAGGCCTCAAAGCTGCAAACTCTGGAAAAACCCACATCTGGTTAATCAATAATCAGAAGGAACCTCTTTGCTTGACCATTGAAACTGCTTACTTAACAAGTTTTCTTTAAGGGACATGTCATTCTATTACTAATGTATAAATAAGGGGGAAAAGTTTGAGGTAGATGGACTTTTCTGGACTCTCACTCTGGATATATCTTGCAGTCCCCAGCGGCAGACGGGCTGCCACTGTACCACTTGAGAGCCACACTCAGCTTTAGTAATTATCTAGGGTTGGTAGTGTTTTACTAACCTGTTGCGGACATGTGTAAGTGCTTGAGACTAAGTAAAGTGTGGCTTTAAGTGAAAGCACTCTTGTCCTGTTTGTGCCAGACATCTATCGGTCGGATGACTGTGTCTCCCCTGATTTATTTCCTGACACTACCTTGCATAGAGTAAAAGTTACCAGGAGCTTTGGGTTGAAAGAACCCCAGGTAACAAGGTGGGGGATCAGGGCTGGGGCAGGGGATTGGGGTATGGGGGCATATGAGGGCTCCAGCTAAGGATGCAGGCTCTGGGATAGGACCAGGGATGAGAGGATTGGCATGCAGGAGAGGGCTCTGGATTGGGATCGAGGGGTTTGGAAGGTAGGAGGTGGATGAGGGGTGGGCCAGAGGGTTGGGGCATGGGGAGAGGCTCAGGGGTGCAGGCTCCAGGTGGCACTTACCTGAAGTGGCTCACGGAATCAGTGGCATGTCCCTTTTCCAGCTCCTAAGCAAAGGCACAGCCAGGTGGCTCTGCACATTGCCCTATCCACAGGCACCACCCCTGCAGCTCTGTTTGGCTGCTGTTCCCAGCCAATGGGAGTTGCAAAGGTGGCACTTGGGGTGGGGTCAGCGTTCAGAGCAGAGCCCCCTGGCTACCCCTACGTGTAGGAGCCAGAGAGGGGCCATGCCGTTGCTTCCAGGAGCCATGGGGAGTGGCCCCCGACCCTGATCCCCGGGCCATGAATGCTCACAAAATAGGAGTTGAGGTGCAGGAGAGGGTGAGAGCTTTGGTTGGGGGTGTGGGCTCCGGGATGGGGAAAGAGTTGAGGAGTTCAGGGTGCGGGAGGGGGCTCTGGGCTGGGGCACGGAGGGTGCGGGGGGAGGGCTCTGTCTGGGGTTGTGGGCTCTGTGATGGGGCAGGGGAGTTTGGGGTATAGGAGGGTGCTCTGAGTTGGGACAGTGGGGTTCAGAGGGTGGGCGGGGGATCAGGGCTGGGGCAGGGGATTGGGGCATGGGGGGGTGAGGAAGAGAATATTTATTTCTGTAATATGCAAGGCAGCTGCAGTGGAGAGATTCAGGGACGGCAATTACAAAATAGAACCACAAGCAAAGCAAAGGAAGGTTATTTTAGCAACTGAAATGTGGAGGGATTGGGGAGTAGTGCAGGGGGGTGGGGGCGGATACACTCTGTGCATTAGAAAAGCTCTAGAGAAGCTCACAGTGAATGCAAAGAGAGATGGTGGAGCCTGGGAAAAGACTTTTAGGCAAATAGTAAGTTTAGAAGGGATACATTGTAGATATATTCTGTGGGAGAAATTGGCAAGATATTGATGCAGCCCAGTAGAAGAATTGAGTCTACTGTATAATAGATGGTACATTTCTAGCACTTTTTTACTTTCTTATGATACTTACAACCTGCAGGGAATGTTAACTTGGCCTTAATCATTGTACCCTGAATGTTGTGTTCTAGGTGATTGCATTATTGTCAATGACAGTGTGCAGTGACCAATAACCGAAATATATTTTTCAGATACTAAGAACAAGTGAATTACTGAAAACATTAAAAGCGGAGTAGGTAAGACAGTCTAATTCCCCATGCATTGAGTTTGAATCTCTCTTGCCCACTGGCTTCATAAGGAATGATTGGCATCTTTGTGAGAAGAGACTCAGGCCCAATGTAGTTCAGAATTAAACAAATCCTTCAGCTCTTGTTCCCCCTGCCTCACAAATAATAATTCTCATGTCGTCCTTTTTTGACAAATGTCTGCTGAGGACAAAGCCATTCCGGAATAGTCCTATATATATTCAGGGTTTTCTGTCATGCCCTTTATGAAACTTTCTGAGCCCCTTCACCAATATTGATGAATGTGTGTTTTTAAAGTGTCCATTTCAGCTTTGGCAATGTGATTATTCCTGCCTTGCAGATGTGGATCTGAGGCACCATGACAGATGTATGGTGGGGTTTTCAAAGGGCATTTAAAGGAGGTCAGAGAACAATCCCTGTTGATTTGCAGTGGGATTTATGTGTCTAAATCACTTAGCACTAGATTTGCAAAGGTATCTAGGTGCCTAATGGTATTTTCAAAAGCACTTAGGCATCTAAATCCCATTTTGTATTGACCAAAATGTTTAGATTGTCTCAAAATGACTATTTGGGGGTCAGTTTTATTTTGATTTTGACTATTTCAGGTGTTTTGGCTGTGTGTGTGTTAAAACTCATCAGATTTAAAATTGAAATGCTGTTTCAGATAGATGAGTTGAAATGAAATATTTTGACTTTTTCAAAATCATACAGCCACAATTAAACATTTTGAAATGGACAAAATAAAATGTTTACTCTCTTTACATTTTTTCCCCAAGAAAAGCTATTTGCCAAATTCAATCTGAATTCAGCAAATAATTTGGGGCCATGAAAAATGCTTTTTTGAATGGGGAAAAAACCTATCTACCCAGCTCTGTTTAGGAGTCTTATTCTTCCTCTAAGGTAACACAGCTGACCTTTGGCAAATTAACTTCTCAGTAATTCCAGTAAGTATTGAGTGGTATATGTGGGATAGTCCTCAAAATTTCCAAACAGCTGTGATAATTATTGACAACAATGGAAAGCTGTGTGTCATAAATATAAAGGGAAGGGTAACCACCTTTCTATATACAGGGCTATAAAATCCCTCCCAGCCAGAGGCAAAACCCTTTCACCTGTAAAGGGTTAAGAAGCTAAGGTAACCTTGCTGGCACCTGACCAAAATAACCAATGAGGAGACAAGATACTTTCAAATCTGGAGGTGAGGGCGGAACAAAGGGTCTGTCTGTCTGTATGATGCTTTTGCCGGGAACAGATCAGGAATGCAGCCTTAAAACTTCTGTTAGTTAGTAAATAATCTAGCTAGAAATGTGTTAGATTTCCTTTTGTTTAATGGCTGGTAAAATAAGCTGTGCTGGATGGAATGTATATTCCTGTTTTTGTATCTTTTTGTAATTTAAGGTTTTGCCTAGAGGGATTCTCTATGTTTTGAATCTGATTACCCTGAAAGGTTTTTACCATCCTGATTTTACAGAGGTGATTCTTTTTACATTTTCTTCAGTTAAAATTCTTCTTTTATGAACCTGATTGCTTTTTCATTGTTCTTAAGATCTAAGGGTTTGGGTCTGTGTTCACCTGTACAAATTGGTGAGGATTCTTATCAAGCCTTCCTCAGGACAGAGGGTGTAGGGCTTCGGAGGATATTTTGGGGGAAGATATCTCCAAGTGAGCTTTTTCCCTGGTTCTTTGTTTAAGACGCTTGGTGGTGGCAGCATAGGGTTTAAGGACAAGGCAAAGTTTGTACCTTGGGGAAGTTTTTAACCTAAGCTGGTAAGAATAAGCTTAGGGGGTCTTTCATGCAGGTCCCCACATCTGTACCCTAGAGTTCAGAGTGGGGAAGGAACCTTGACATTGTTTCCTCAGTTTAATTCAATTCCAATGGAGAGAGGGGAACTCAGCACTAGAAGCGGGTGAAATTTTTCAGCTGATTTGGGCAGACACAAAATGTCATGAATATGTGTTGAATTTGCTGAACTGTTTATTTTACAACAAAAACAAATTAAAAAAAACAAAACATACAGAAATTTTCAAAGTGAAAAGTTTTGATTTTTTGGTTTCAAACAACTTTTTATTTAGGAATTTAGTTCAATTTCACTTAAACATTTAAAAACTCAAAATAAATGCAGTTTTTCACTGTAAGTCAAATCAAACATTTAATTCTACACTGAAAATTAAAAGAAAAAATAATTTTTTTTTCATTATAATTTTTTGTTTGGCCATGGAATCAAAAAATTGGTTCTCTGCACAGCTCAACTCAGCAGCTGAAAGAACTGGGCCATATATCTCACATGGTGGAATGTAGGAAATGATTTATTACTTCCATCGATTGTTCTGTGCAGGGGAGAACTTGGCAGCTGACATGTCTCAATCCAGAGAAGCACGTGTGGGTCATTCTGTGGCATAGTGGGGGAATCCAGGATGCTGAGAGTACCACAGCTTCTCTCTGACTCAGTAAAGAGTTCCCTTTACTTTCCTCACAATCAGCTTTGCTTTGCAGTTTTTGCTCCATTTACAAGACACTGGGATTTTCCCCACAGCTCTTTGTCTGCACAAGCAAATAAGAAATAAGAGAAACTCTGCTCATTTTCAGAAGTTCCTGAACATATTTAAGTATTTAGATCTGATATTTTAATTCTGCTTTGTGCCCTCTAACAGGCTTGGCAGTGGATTTAGCAAGGATGTGGCAAAAAAACCACTCAATATCTCTTGAACTGGAAGTGGGGAACCAACAGTAACTTTCTTTATGGATGCTGTAATTAAAAGAGGGGTTAGTAAGTCTGTGGTGTGCATGTTTCCTTTTCCTTCAGTTTTGTTTTGCCAACAAATACATCACAAAGAAACTTATGGGAAAAAATCATCTTCCTATACAGTATTTTTAGGGTTGGAAAAATTCAATTTTTTAACTTTGACAGACGATATCAATGCTTATTTTAAGCATTTTTAAGATTTTTTTTAAATATAAATGTTCACAGTTGCATGAAATTATGGATTTTAAGCATTTTTTATTTCTTTTTATTTAAATCTGAACACTTAGGGGAGAATCAAATGATTGTTTCATGACAGCAGACATGGAGAGTCAAAAAGTTAAACTTTAAACCATTAAAACACAAATTGTCAACATCACATGTCAAAATATACACACTAAATATTTTTAAATCAACAAATCATAACTGTGTTTAATATTCATTCACTAATCTATTTTATAACTGCTCTAATTCAAAAGGCTAAGTCACTGAATTTTGACTTTAATTTCTCAAGAAGCATTTTTCTTATTTTGCTCATCAGTAACTTTTGATTATCAGTGGAAATAGTTTTTCATTGGTTTGTGTATATCGGGTGAAATCCCTGTTTATTGACCAATAAAAAATATAATACTTCCAAGCCAAAGTATTATGTACTAAATACTATGTTAAGATTGCAAAGGCAAGCACTCAAAGGTCAGGACAGATCAGAATTAGACTTCCCCATGAAATTGTCATAAAGATGCCTTCTGCATAGGCATTATGATATAGCTTTAATTACATGATTACTCATTTCCTCTCCACAGGACTCATAAGAAAATTGAAAACAGGGTAATGGGAACTGTCAGGCAACCTTAATTATCAGTATTGATTCTACTAGTGCCTATAATTATGTTCCATAGATGAGAGCAGAAGCTCAGGAATGAGAAAATTGTGGTTGGATGGATCAAGAATAAGATGGGATGAACTATACAGTATAACCGGCATTAGGAGCAGCAGAGAGAGAGAGTGAGTGGTGGGGAAGGGGCAGCTATACTGTATAATGGGCACTAGGGGCAGCAGAGGGTGGAGGTGGGGAACGGGCACAGGATACAGACCCTTTACCAAAGCACAGCTGCAGTGAATAATGTTATTAATCTTGTCTATGTGCCACTGGTCAAGTGCAAATTCTAAACTCTATTTTTGGATATATTCCTTTAGCTGCTTTTGACTCCACTAAGATGAATAGGGATAAAGTCATCTCCTTGGTTGATGCTGGAATAGCCATTAACTGTACTTACCCCTTGGTTCTCCACCCAGACAGGAAAATGCAACTGATCCTCTCCTTTGACTATAGCCATGCAAACTCATTTGAGGTAATGTCTATCATTGATCCATTTTTATAGTTGCTCCAATTAGGACTGAGGGCCCATTGTGCCAGGTCATGTTTGAAGACAGAAAAGTCCCTGACCGCAAGAGATAAGAGTCCAACAAAGGAATTTAGAATCTTTAAAAAAACATTATTTTCTTTACTTAGGGTTAGGGTTAGGGACAAAAGGATTAGGGTTGACTTAAGTGTGTTGACCAACTTCCTACTAAACATTTCCCCATCAGGTTAGAAGGGTCTGGGATTCTTTGCTCCCTTTCTGTCCTTTCTGTCCTGATGGGCCTTGCTGAGTTACAGAGTTGAGCAATCCTCATTGTGTGGTGTTTGCACAACTATTTCTTACAGAATTTTAAATTTATTTTTTAAAATTCCCCTGCTGGTCAATGGTGCATGGTGGTCACTTCACGCCTATTTGGGTGTGCGTCATCACCTTTGTTGTCACTGGAGAGCTAGCAGTGGGTGTCTCCCAAACTCACAACATATTTCAATAACAACTATATGGGGAAATCTCATGGCTTCCTACTCACTAACAACATACATATTTTAAATATTTGTGATTTCCTGGAAATAAACTCAGACTCCTTCTCTGTAGGGAGGTCAGCTTCAAGGGTCTCTGGGTGCTGAGGAAGGCAATCCAGTGCCTTGCATTCCATTACCCATTACTGGGTCATGACTGGAACTTTGAAAGCCATTGGTCTATATCAGGGGTGGGAAAACTTTTTGGCCTGAAGGCCACATCTGGGAATAGAAATTGTATGGTGGGCCATGATCGCTCACAAAAGTAGGGTGGGTGCAGTAGAGGGTTAGGGCTTTGTTTGGGGCTGGAGGCTCTGTGGTGGGTCCCGAGATGAGGAGTTCAGGGTGCGGAAGCGATCTCCTGGCTGGCAGAGGGGGTGTGAGGGCTCTGACTGGGGTTGTGGGCTCTGGGGTGGGGCTGGGGATGAGGAGTTTGGGGGGTAGGAGGGTGCTCCAGGCTGGGACCAAGGTGTTCGGAGGGTAGGAGGGGGATCAGGGCTGGGACTGGGGCTTGAGGCATGGGAGAGTGAGGGCTCTGGCTGGGCATGCATGCTCTGGGGTCAGACTGGGGATGAGAGTTTTGAGGTGTAGGAGTGGGCTTTGGGGTGGGATGGAGGGGTTTAGAGAGTGGTAGGGGGATCAGTGCTGGGACAGAAGGTTGGAGCATGAGGAGAGGCTCATAGGTGCAGGTGCTGCGCTTACGTGAAGCAGCTCCCAGAATCAGTGGCATGTCCCTCCTCTGGCTCATATGTGGAGGCCCAGCCAAGTGGCTCTACACTGACCCATCCACAGGCATGGCCCCTGCCACTCTCTTTGGCTGTGGTTCCTGGCCAATGGGAGCTGTAGGGGCGACGCTTGGGGCTGGGGCAGCGTTCAGAGCAGAGCCCCCTGGCTATCCCTATGCTTAGGAACTGGAGGGGGGCCATGCCATTACTTCCAGGAGCCGCGTGGAGTAGCCCCGGACCCTGCTCCCCGGCTGGAGAGCCAGAGCAGGGCAAGCCCCAGACTCTGATCCCTAACAGGCGCTTGAGGGCCGGATTAAAACAGACAGCCAGACAAACTCAAGCCTTGACTTCTAATAGATGCTACAGTGATGAGCGTGGCATAAGAACCTATGAACTGTATATGGATTAAAATCTGTTGCTTAATACAAAATAAGGTGGGCCTGGGGCAAATTAAAAATCTAAATGGAAAAAAATAACGGTTGGTAACCGTGGATGTTAAACAGGAGCAGTAGGGGGCATAGTGCTTACATGAAACTCCAGGATGTTTGCAGCTTGAAGTGAAGACCTCTCATTTCTCAGGGTTTGATGGCCAGGATTCAGGTGTCACAGCTCAGATTTAACTATGATTTTTTTTTTTATGTTGTGCTAAAGAGCCCCATGTGCCAGAAGCTGGGATGGATCACACACAAATTTCCCTGTTCTGTTCATTCCCTCTGAAGCACTTGGCATTGGCCACTGTCAAGAAGATCAGATACTGAGCTAGATGGACCATTGGTCTGATGCTGTATGACTGTTTTAATGATGAGCACAAGCCACACTCTCATGTGGTGGAACATGCTTCCTATGAAATGGAGATGCTTGCTCATATTTGTACCTTTTCAGGAGAAGGCTGTCTCTCCCCTGACAGTGCTTGTAAAAGAGATTTAAATGACTGAGTCTGGGGAGTTATTTCTGTGTCCTCTGTGTCAATGGCACAGACAAGAGCCCTGATGCAGACAACTTTCTAAATCACATGAGATCTCCCTGCTTACACCTCATGACTGGGGCTGGTCACAAAGTTTCTATGAAATCTTTTTCTGAAGAAAATTTGGAATCTTAACTAATGAACAATTTCATACAAAATGTCAGCTTTCCTCAAAAGATTTTGATTTTTTTAATTGGAAAACCTGAAAAAAAGAATCTGAAAATTAGTTTTTCAACTAATGGTTGGTGAGAAATACATTTCCAGCTAAAGTTTTTTTCTTTTCAACCACTGGGGGTATTTTTGTCGTTCATTTTGTTTTTTAGTTTTCAGCAGAAACAAATATTATTTTGATTAAAATTTCAAGTTTTGATCTAAAAATGTTTTATGGGACAAAAGAATTCCTGCTTGTTTTACTGCTGACATTACAAATATAATTTAGTATTTGCATTGTACAATCAGCTAAGGTCCCCAGTCATGGCCTAGGATCCCATTGCTCTAGGTGTTGTACAACAGAGGATGAGCTGGTTGCTCTGCATGGCTGAAATGTAACACTGAGTCGCTTCATGTCCCAGTCCAGGCTAGCCAGCCTCACTGCAGCAGTCCTTATTTATACCAACACCTCCACGGCATTTAACAGTACCACTTTCCTGGGCATGGGTTATACACGGGAGTCAGGCAGAAGAGAGGCTGGTGCCATATTTAGCACAGGCCTGTGCTATAGCTGCCACGGTTTGGATAATTGCTTCTTTCCCAATTCTTGTAAAGTTCCAAAGGGTCTCAGAATCATGTGGAGATTCACTCTGAGTACTGGGAAAAGGAGGAGCCCAGGAGCAACCACAGCCATCTCCATGGACGCTTGGGAGAGGCAGCTGGTCTGGGTCAGGGCTGTAGGGGGTTGTCCCACATCAGCTAGATTGGCAGAGGAGCAATGTTCAGCTGTGGGTATGGGATAAAGAGAAGAAAGTGTCAGCATGTCTCTCTCATACTCCTGGGAACCAAGAGAGCTGGAGGTGCTGGCAGTTTGCACAGCAAGGCCTGAGCCCTCAGATGAGGGAGAAGATGGAGTCAGAGCAAAGGAAGAGTGAGTTAGAGGAGACAGTGAGATCCTCCAACCGACCCTCCAACCTTAACATTGTAAGTGCCTAAACACACTAGGTGCCTAAATTTCTGCAGTAAGATGTTATCTGGACACCAAAGCCCCACAGTTATGCATGAACCCAGGGAAAATTGGCATCCCTCCCCCTAATTAACCTGCAAAGTCTGATGAGGAAAGCATGCTCAGAGCTTGCTTAAAGACTGGCCTCTGGATGCAAACTCACAAAAAACAGGCCCATGGGATGGGAGGTGGGGTGAGAAGGGGAGAATCTCTCTCATAACTTTTAACCCTGCAGTGAGGGTGCTCAGTCCCCCACTGCCTAAGGAGCCAAAGAGATTTGAACAGGGATCTGCCACCTCTCAAGAAACTGCCTGACTGACTGGGCAAGGATCTCTCTCAATTTCTCCTGTTGAAGCTGTTCCACAGTGGAAAAATACTTTGAAAAGAAAATCACTGGTATAGAGGCTCTGGATTTCCAGTCTCCCACCTCAATGCTCTAAGTGAGCCTCAGGATCCCACCAAGGGCAGTCAGGACCAAGGGTCAGAGCAGGGGCAAACCTGAGGTTAGGTGTAGCCGAGGAGTTTCTAGTTAGTTCTAGGTGAGTGTTGATACCTAGAGTCAGAGTCCAAGTTAGGTTTCAGGGTCCAAGTCACGAGGCAGAATCTGAAAGAAGTCGAGGTCAGTCCAGGAGCTCTAGAGTAAGGAGAAGAAACAGTCTTAGCAACAACAGTAGATCCACACTGTTGCCTGGATGCTTCCCAGAAAGCCCATTGGCTTTATATAAGGAAGGGACCAAACAGGAGCCATGCCTGTCAAACCCTTAAGGCGGGATTTCCCATGGTCGTTATTCACAGCAGGTCATGGGAAGTGGAGCGTAGGCTGGTTACAGTTGCTGACTGGCCTGGAGTCCAGACCTATGGGGTCTTACAGGAAATCTCTTAGTGGTGGTTATGTCTCTCTTTCTGGCACACAGGCATTTTATTTATCCACAGTGGAATAGCTTGAACAGGAGAGATTTCATTGGATGTTGGATCACAGCCAAAGTGAAAGGAGAGCCATGGCCACTGGTTTCAGTGAAGTTAACTACTGGTTTATTTATGTCCAATGAAAAGAGTCTCACACATGCTCAGTTTTACTGTTTGATATTTTCTCCTGCTCACTCTCACCTGCTGCTTTACCTGGAGGAACACAATGCAGGCTGGGCTCATCCAAAGTGGAAAGGATCTGTCCCCCCATCCCCCTCTGGAGATCAGTTTAAAATAAGTTGAAATACCAAAGTCCTGAGAACAATCCGGGATCTTTATTCATTGGCTTTTCAAACAGATTTCATTCAGCTGACAGGGTGTTTCTGAAAGCTACGTGTTGGCTCACCAGTGCCAGATCTGTAAGCACACGCCATACTGCTGGTGCTGAAGAACCAGCTCCCATAGCTGAAAGTCTTCAAAAGACTCATCATTTCTATGTGATCTAGTCACTACAGGGGACATACAACCAGGCAGGGCTACCATGGGATATGCAATGCTCCAGCTGAGGAAGCTTGTCCCAAGCAGCACAGATCAATGTCAGTTCAAATCCCTCTAGGGTCCAGCAATTTGTCACTCCGCTAGCTCCTTCTCTACCAGCTGGATTAAGAAATTTGAGAGTTTGCAACATGTGGCTCTTCTAAACTAGTTTATCATTTTTAATCCCTCTATGCAGAGGTTTTAAGTTTTTGGGGTGCACCACACTAGAGGGATGCAGAGTAACAATCGGGGGGCATGACTGGGGGCCAGACTATCTTTCACAGGGGGCGGAAAGGGAGCTGTCTGCCCCATGCTCGGGGCTCCATGCCTGGCCATGGCTGCAGGCCTTGGACTCCGGAAGAGTGTTTGCTCCCATGCCCACTCCCAGCTGTGGCCCCAACCTCAGGCTCCTTAGCTCTGTCCACGCCCTTCCCCCTGGAGCCGCGACCCCACTCCCAGCTCTGTGGGGCAGGCACAGACAGGGGAAAGGTGTAGTAGTAGGATTTTATGTTTGTATTTTGTATAATTTAGAATGAAGAATAAAGATAATAAGATAATAATGTAGCATTATTAAATGTATT
Organism: Dermochelys coriacea; assembly: GCF_009764565.3. Lineage (NCBI taxonomy): Eukaryota > Metazoa > Chordata > Testudines > Dermochelyidae > Dermochelys > Dermochelys coriacea. The sequence continues at coordinate 35,729,561 of NC_050080.1, forward strand.
GATGTATGATTTTACCATATTCTACCAGACACCTTTTTTGAATAGCAGAAAGGAATGGCCTAATGGGCCATTTGGTAAAGATGCATCAGCCAGAACCTGTGTCTGCGATGATTTCAAGGCAGTAACAGACCTTTTAGGGTCATCACTTTGTTGTAGGTTTAGCATTTTAAAATAAGTAAAAGAATGCAATGATTAAAAACATTGCATTACAATTTGATGTTCCTTGTTCAAAATGTTCTGTGTAAATTAGTTCTATTCTGTGTGTCAATGAGGAATGTAAAAAGAAAAGGAGTACTTGTGGCACCTTAGAGACTAACAAATTTAAAATGAGGATTGTGTGTGTTAAGAGAAGTGTGAAGGCCATCACTGAACCAGATGTTCTAGTGAGGAACCGAAGACAGACACAAGAGTGCCAGGAGGCTGCAACACGCCCCCATTGAAATGTCGGAGGGCAGATTGATGACTCTAAAGATGAGACAGGCACCTATCAGTGGTGACAAGATAGCTGTGATCAAAACCAGCATGGGATAACTCCCTGAGGAACTTGATAAAAGAACAAGATAAAGGATGAGAAGGACAATTTAAGAAAACAAGCATTCGTCAAAAAACAATTGATTACAGCATGATGATGCAAAAATCATTGGTCCCAATTAAGGAAAATCACTTTATAAACAGGGTGCCTTGCCATAGAACTTTGGGTTAGTCCTGCCAAGACTTTCCCAGAGCATCGTGTCGCAACCAACAGAACCCAGCTCCTACCTACCTGTGATCAACCTAGCTGGCCACTAGATTGATCTGGACTCTTGACTGATAATGATAACATTGACTGGCAGGACGGGGGTGTATTTGAATGCATATGCTAATTATTGTATCTTCAATAAAAGTGGCGTATTGCCGTTTCCCCTGAAAAAGATCCCTTGTGCTTCTTATAAGCATAACAAATGTGGGGCATGAGGTAAAGTTTGGGGACCACTGTCTCTATGTATCAAATGCCCTATAGTGTGATAAGATCTATGGGAGATAACACCTGTGGTAAAAGCTAGGTGCTTGCGCTTTTGCAGTCTATTTCTAGGACGGAGGCACTGTGTGCAAATGGTGTAATTTTTATAGGCTTTATTCATTGAACATTAATTGTGCATCAGGAGACAAAAGGCATCTGGCATCACACAGAGCAGAGAGTGATTGAGCAATAATTCACAACAGCAAGCAAAGAATGATTTATACCAAGAGAGAATTTTTCTTTGATTAATGTGCAGAATCAGAATTGCTGAACTAAAGTGCAGTCAAGTTATGGGGTCAACTCACTAACTAGGTACTAGTGCTTTCATAGCAGAAGCTGAGACTGTCTTCCCCACTGTGATCCCAAATAATGACATTTTCTAACCAAGTGACAATTCTGTAGTTCACAAAATCTACAGGGTGGCTTTAATATATGCAGGGCATAGATGAAACAATCTCCTTAAGACCTTGCCTTCTTGTTGGCATGATCCACAATGAGTTTGATCTCTTGCAGGATCTTGTCTTTATTATTCGACACATTCAGTCTGGCTGACTGGAGGATTTTCTGAACATCTCCCTCATGGTAGAAAAAGCGAACAGTGTTGAATCTAATTCTCCATTCTGTCACAGGCTGAAAGCAAAGAGAAAAGATATGAATATATTTTTAGGATGAGGATATTAATATTACTTATGTAGTGTCAATAACAAGTACTATCATTATGATTGTATTCTAGGGTTCCCAGGCAGTCGAGAGAAGGATATCTTGATTCTGAGACATAAGGAGAAGAATCAAGTGAGTCTTATGTATGGGGAAAGGGGTTTCACAAATGCTCTACTCCCAGTCCCAAAGCATCTGGCTGTTTTGTCCACAGCAATCAGCAATCAGTGACATAGTTCATATAGTTGGGTTAGCCGTCATCTTTATAGTTAAGAGTCAACAACCTCTTGAACTGAAATGGATACTTTGCACTTCTCAGAGCTATTGAATCAGGTTGTCTGCAGACTCAGACACTTTCCTTTAATTCTATCAAACTCATTCTCCTATTTTCCCCATTTCCTACTCCTCCCCCAGCTATTCTTTTCCCTACTTCCTTTTCTGTGTAGTGTCCCACACCCAGAATGTTTGTGAAAAACAAGGAGCAGATTCTGTTCATTTTCACTAAGGTAAATTAGCTAGATAGATTGCACACTAGGTTATCTACCTAAGTGTTTCAATGGAAACAATGGTGTTTGGATGCCTAATTCCATTAGGTTCCTTTAAAAATATTGCTCCTAAGTTCTTATAAGACTCCAATCATTATAGGAGCCAAACACCTAATGGTGTGACACTCTGCATTCATAGTGGATGAAGAATAACAGAACTTATGCAGAATGTATGTGAGTCTCAGCTGGTGTAACTTACATGCCCAGACTGCTGACAGAAGGTTAAACGTTTACTATCTTTTAGACTCATTTGCATTCCTCTCTGAATTTGTCCTAATATGCCAGACTAATCTCTTTATTGTACTAGTACAAATCTACTAGTATTCCTTTGACTTTACATGTGTAACAGAGAGAAGATTTGGCCCCTGTGTCTTTACTGGTGCTAAAGAAAGAAGGTGCCTGATTCTGAGCTCAAGGAGTCATTTGATGAAACTGAAAATCTGCAAATGTAAAAATCATAAAAGCAAAAATAGAAAATAACTTGTGAAATACACTGCACATATGATTAAAGCCAAGAGCCTGGTAGGATTCCAAACACAGGTAGGAATGTTTATGAATATTTTGAAGATTCACATGTAGTGATTAGTTAATTAAAACAATGGAAGGGACATAGGCCCAGATTTTCAAATGTATTGAGGTGTGTAAAGGTGAGATTTTCAATGGACCTGAGTAGGTTAGGTACCTAATTCACCTAGGCACTTTGTAAATCCCACTAGGTGCCTACCTGCATCTGTAGGCACCTAAATATCTTTGAAAATTTAACACAAAAAGGTTTACAAATCAGAGCAAAAACAAAAAAACAAAAACCAGAGGCTAGTAACGAACATCCCCTATGGGCAGATAACTCCATAACTACCTACTCTGTCATTTCTCCTAACTTCCACTTAAGTTTCTATCACTGGATACCCTCTAACATAAGGCACTGGACTAGACTGATCTGAAGTTTTATCTCAATCCCTATGCCCTTTTGCTATCTTACCCCAGAGCAAACCAGACTCAGCTGTATTTAAGTTACCCAAGCAAGTGAAATTAGAGTGAGTTCAGGAGCCTTTAAGAAAGTTGGCATGAAATTAAAGTTACCCAGGATATTAGTTACCCATTAAAGTTGCTCTGGGGTAAGATAGGAAATTCACTCTGTTTAAAAGTAGGAAATGCATGATGGTAGCTACACCCTCACCTCTGAAGATGAAGCAGTCGGAGGGGTTATCTGGCTCTTAGAACAATTTCTAGTCTATATGAGGAAATGGCAGGCAGTTTTCTTTACAGTATTTGGCAGCTTTCTTGAGTGCCTAAGAATAAGGGAGAGTCCTGATTATTTTATTTAAAATAACTGCTGTCCACAGAAGGTCAAATATTCAAGACCAGGTAGCTCACAACACAAAAAGTCTAACTTTCTCTCTGAGTCCTCTAATAAATTGACTAAGCAGTAGCCCTCCAGTGGAAACCATACCCTCTGCTCTTGGAATAGGAAGAATAATTGTGTAGCAACCCATTTCTATCTACATAGGAAACCCAGAAAAGCTTAAAAGAGCATGATTTTCCCTCCCTGGAAAAGCCAATATGAGCTGGTCACTTAACTCACTTAAGCACCTTTAAAAATCTCAGCCTACAGACAAAACCATGCATCAAACATGGCACATTGAGTCCAATACCCCAGCTCAGAGCTAGAAGATTCAAAGCAGCCCATAGCTGTTCCACAGGGATAGATCTGAGTGATTCAGTAGGACTCAAAGGAGAGCTCTGTATAAGCTCGAAAGCTTGTCTCTTGCACCAACACTAGTTGGTCCAATAAAAGACATTACTGACCCACAATGGTTCAGTAGGAGACATTTTCCTCTATGGGCCAATATTCACCCTGCTACTTGACACATCAAAGCTATCAAGGCTACCAAATGTTCATCTTTCAGTTAAGGTTTAAAATAAATTTATTTTGCTGTGATCTATTTTCTATTTTCTAAGGCACACATGGACATTTGTTGCCCAACTTCAATTGATGAAGGCACCAAACTGTCCATTGTGCATTTGAAATTCTCCTTCTGCAGAGATCCATTGAGCCCTGGGACATGTCACAAAAGGAGTAGCCATTAACCTGCCTGGGCCGATATCTTTCCTCGGATATCAATTGAGAGTATAAAATAAGGAATAGTGGCATCATGAGGCAACCTATCTCCTCCCCACCTACGCTGAAGACAAAAAGAATGCTAGGAAGACAAAGACTTTAAACTGAGGAGACGGGTCCCAGTCTGAAAAGGAAATTCATAGATTCATAGATACTAAGGTCAGAAGGGACCATTCTGATCATCTAGTCCAACCTCCTGCACAGCGCAGACACAGAATCTCACCCACCCACTCCTACGAAAAACCTCACCTATGTCTGAGCTATTGAAGTCCTCAAATCGTGGTTTAAAGACTTCAAGGAGCAGAGAAGCCTCCCTCAAGTCAAGGATACTAGTCTATACTAGTTATACTGGCTGTAGAATGACTGTGCCTAATAGGGTACAAAATGTGAGCGAGGCCAAACAGCAAAAATTAAGATGTTTGTACACCAATGCAAGGAGCCTAGATAACAAAATGGAGGAACTAGAGCTACTAGTGCAGGAAGTGAAACCAGATATTATAGGGATAACAGAAACATGGTGGAATAGTAGTCATGCCTGGGACTACAGGTATTGAAGGGTATGTGCTGTTTAGGAAAGACAGAAACAAAGGTAAAGGGGGTGGAGTAGCATTGTATATCAATGATGAGGTAGAATGTAAAGAAATAAGAAGCAATGCAATGGATAAGACAGAGTCCGTCTGGGCAAAAATTACATTGGGGAAGATAACTAGTAAAGCCTCTCCTACGATAGTGCTTGGGGTGTGCTATAGACCTCCGGGATCTAATTTGGATATGGATAGAGCCCTCTTTAATGTTTTTAATAAACTAAATACTAATGGAAACTGCGTGATGATGGGAGACTTTAACTTCCCAGATATAGACTGGAGGACCAGTGCTTGTAATAATAATAGGGCTCAGATTTTCCTAGATGCAATAGCTGATGGTTTCCTTCTTCAAGTAGTTGCTGAACCGACTAGAGGGGATGCCATTTTAGATTTAATTTTGGTGAGTAGCGAGGACCTCATAGAAGAAATGGTTGTAGGGGATAATCTTGGCTCAAGTGATCATGAGCTAATTCAGTTCAAACTGAACGGAAGGATTAATAAAAATAAATCTGCAACTAGAGTTTTAGATTTCAAAAGGGCTGACTTTCAAAAATTAAGGAAATTAGTTAGGGAAGTGGATTGGACTGAAGAACTTATGGATCTAAAGGTAGAGGAGGCCTGGGATTACTTTAAATCAAAGCTGCAGAAGCTATCAGAAGCCTAAAGAAAAGGAGTACCCGTGGCACCTTAGAGACTAACAAATTTATTAGAGCATAAGCTTTCGTGAGCTACAGCTCACTTCATCGGATGCTGTAGCTCACGAAAGCTTATGCTCTAATAAATTTGTTAGTCGCTAAGGTGCCACGGGTACTCCTTTTCTTTTTGCGAATACAGACTAACACGGCTACTACTCTGAAACCTATCAGAAGCCTGTATCGCAAGAAAGCGGAAAAAAGTCATAGGAAGGAGTTCTAGACCAAGCATCTTAGAGAGGTGATTAAGAAGAAGCAGAAAGCATACAGGGAGTGGAAGATGGGAGGGATCAGCAAGGAAAGCTACCTAATTGAGGTCAGAACATGTAGGGATAAAGTGAGACAGGCTAAAAGTCGAGTAGAGTTGGACCTTGCAAAGGGAATTAAACCTAATAGTAAAAGGTTCTATAGCCATATAAATAAGAAGAAAACAAAGAAAGAAGAATTGGGGCCGCTAAACACTGAGAATGGAGTGGAGGTTAAAGATAATCTAGGCATGGCCCAATATCTAAACAAATACTTTGGCTCAGTCTTTAATAAGGCTAAAGAGGATCTTAGGGATAATGGTAGCATGACAAATGGGAATGAGGATATGGAGGTAGATATTACCATATCTGAGGTAGAAGTGAAACTGAAACAGCTTAATGGGACTAAATCAGGGGGCCCAGATAATCTTCATCCAAGAATATTAAAGGAATTGACACCTGAAATTACAAGCCCATTAGAAAGAATTTTTAATGAATCTGTAAACTCAGGAGTAGTACCGAATGATTGGAGAATTGCTAATATAGTTCCTATTTTTAAGAAAGGAAAAAAAAGTGATCCGGGTAACTACAGGCCATTTAGTTTGACATCTGTAGTATGCAAGGTCCTGGAAAAAATTTTGAAGGAGAAATTAGTTAAGGACATTGAAGTCAATGGTAAATGGGACAAAATACAACATGGTTTTACAAAAGGTAGATCGTGCCAAACCAATCTAATCTCCTTTTTTGAAAAAGTAACCGATTTTTTAGATGAAGGAAATGCAGTGGATCTAATTTACCTAGATTTCAGTAAGGCATTTGATACCGTGCCACATGGGGAATTATTAGTTAAATTGGAGAAGATGGGGCTCAATATGAACATCAAAAGGTGGATAAGGAATTGGTTAAAGGGGAGACTGCAACGGGTCCTACTGAAAGGCGAACTGTCAGGTTGGAAGGAGGTTACCAGTGGAGTTCCTCACGGATCGGTTTTGGGACCAATCTTATTTAATCTTTTTATTACTGACCTTGGCACAAAAAGTGGGAGTGTGCTAATAAAGTTTGCAGATGATACAAAGCTGGGAGGTATTGCCAATTCGGAGAAGGATCGGGATATTATACAGGAGGATCTGGATGACCTTGTAAACTGGAGTAATAGTAATAGGATGAAATTTAATAGTGAGAAGTGTAAGGTTATGCATTTAGGGATTAAGAACAAGAATTTTAGTTATAAGTTGGGGACGCATCAATTAGAAGTAACAGAAGAGGAGAAGGACCTTGGAGTATTGGTTGATCATAGGATGACTATGAGCTGCCAATGTGATATGGCTGTGAAAAAAAGCTAATGCGGTTTTGGGATGCATCAGGAGAGGCATTTCCAGTAGGGATAAGGAGGTTTTAGTTCTGTTATACAAGGCACTGGTGAGACCTCACCTAGAATACTGTGTGCATTTCTGGTCTCCCATGTTTAAAAAGGATGAATTCAAACTGGAGCAGGTCCAGAGAAGGGCTACTAGGATGATCCGAGGAAGGCGAAAAACCTCCAGGGCCTCTCCAATCTGCCCTGAAGGAAAATTCCTTCCCGACCCCAAATATGTCAATCAGCTAAACCCTGAGCATATGGGCAAGATTCACCAGCCAGATACTACAGAAAATTCTTTCCTGGGTAACTCAGATCCCATCCATCTAATAGCCCATCTCAGGGGATTAGTCCTATTTACCCTGAATATTTAAAGATCAATTATTTACCAAAATCCCATTATCCCATCATACCATCTCCTCCATAAACTTATCGAGTAGAATCTTAAAACCACATTAGATCTTTTGCCCCCATTGCTTCCCTTGGAAGGCTATTCCAAAACTTCTCTCCTCTGATGGTTAAACCTTCGTCTGATTTCAAGTCTAAACTTCTTGGTGGCCAGTTTATACCCATTTGTTCTTGTGTCCACATTGGTGCTGAGCTTAAATAATTCCTCTCCCTCTCCTGTATTTATCCCTCTGATATATTTATAAAGAGCAATCATATCTCCCCTCAACCTTCTTTTAGTTAGGCTAAACAAGCCAAGCTCCTTAAGTCTCCTTTCATAAGACAAGTTTTCCATTCCTCGGATCATCCTAGTAGCCATTCTCTGTACCTGCTCCAGTTTGAATTCATCCTTTTTAAACATGGGAGACCAGAACTGCACACAGTATTTGGCAATACCTCCCAGCTTTGTATCATCTGCAAACTTTATTAGCACACTCCCACTTTTTGTGCCAAGGTCAGTAATAGAAAGATTAAATAAGATTGGTCCCAAAACCGATCCCTGAGGAACTCCACTGGTAACCTCCCTCCAGCCTGACAGTTCGCCTTTCAGTAGGACCCGTTGCAGTCTCCCCTTTAACCAATTCCTTATCCACCTTTTGATGTTCATATAGATCCCCATCTTCTCCAATTCAACTAATAATTCCCCATGTAACATACCCCCAAACATTTTTTGTTGTCCTTCTCTGTACCCTTTTCCATTTCTAATCTTTTTTGAGATGTGGTAACCAAGCCTGCATGTGGTGTTCAAGATCCCTAGTTCTCAAGTGAAAACTGACAAATACAGAGCTGAAACCATTCTGGCTCACTTGTGTGTTGGTATTGTTAAAATAGACATTCGAATTATAAGAATGTGTTTAGTGTTTAGACTTTATGAAATGCATGATAAGTTGCTGCCTGCATTAACCTCACCTGTAATATTTGTATATAAGGTAATATATAAGTGTTTTCTCTGTAACTGTAAATCACCAGACAGGAGAGAACCATTAACAAGTGTTAAATAGTTTCCAACAGGAGTGTAATCTTCTGCTCAACAAAGAAGGCCCATCAACACCAGACTAATCATTGTGGAACATCTGAAGACAAAAGACTTGTTGATTGCTCTCCCCATGTCCCTAAAGAACAGATCTGCAAGCAAAGTCCTTATAACAGCTGAATTTGCAACTTGAAGCAGAACGGAGGAAGGAATAAAAAGGCCTAACAAGGTGGAACTGTATCTTTTATGTTGTTGGATTCTGAGGGGCAAGGATTACTCAGCATGAGCAAAAGATCCCCAGTACTTGGCCTGGTTAGCCCTAAAGAACATATAGAACTTGTTTATGATAGAAGCTCCCATTAATTTTCGAATCATAAGAATGGAACTCATTTGTATGTATATATTTTACCTGCTTTCATCTTGTAAATAACTCTTTTATTTCCTTTTCCTAGTTAATAAATCTTTATATAGTTTATTATAGGATTAGCTACAGGTGTGGTCTTTGGTATGACATCTAAGTTGCAATTGACCTGGAATAAGTGATTGGTCCTTTGGGAGTGGAAATAACCAATACTTGTGATTTTTGGTGCAAGGCACCATCTATCACAAAGACAAGTTTGCCTGGATGGCAAGATAGACCAGAGTACCCAAGGGGACTGTCTGTGACTGTTATAGTGGTTGAGGCGTTTACACTTGATAATTGGTTGTTGAAATCTAAGTATAGAGCTCACAGCCAATTTGGGGTTTGTGCCCTGATTTGTAGCTCTGAGGTCGGTATGCATGCTCTTGAGCCACGACAGGACAGCTTGACAACATCAGCCTGGGAGGGGTTGCTAGCACATAGGGCAGGTCTCCACTTAAAACACTGCATTGGCGCAGCTACACAGATGCAGCTGCGCCACTGTAGCACTTCAGGGAAGCTGATATTGTGCTTATAGGAGAACTTCTGTTGGCGCAGCTAATCCACCTCTACAACAGGTGGTAGCTTTATTAATGGGAGATGCCCTCATATTGACAATCTACACCGGGGATTATGTCAGTATAACTATGTCGCTCAAAGTAGGACTGATTTTACACACCTCCGAGCAACATAATTATACCAAAGTAGGTTTATAGTGTAGGCCTGGCCTTAGGAGGAGAGAATAAGAATTCAAAGTGGTCTTGGCAAATTAGAAAATTGGTCTGAAATAGACAAGATGAAATTCAGTAAAGAAGAGTTCAAAGTACTACACTTAGGATGGAAAAGTCAATATGAAAATACAAAATGGGGAATAACTGGCTAGGTGATGGTACTGCTGAAAAGGATATGGGGGATATAGTGGATCACAAATTGAATATGAGTCAACAGACAAGGTCAGCGCTGTCCTTGGCAACACAGTGTGGGGAGGAGGTGAGCAACCTTCAGTGGTGAAAGAACAGGTCAAGGACTATTTAGAAAAGCTGGATATGCACAATTACATGGGTCCAGATCTAATGCATCTGAGGGTGCTGAGGGAATTGGCTGATGTGATTGCAGAGCCATTGACCATTATTTTTGAAAACCTGTGGCGGTCGGGGGAAGTCCATTAGAAAAAGGCAAATATAGTGCCCATATTTTAAAAAGGGAAGCAGGAGAACCTGGGTAACTACAGACTGGTCATCCTCACCTCAGTCCCTGGAAAAACCAAGGTCCTCAAAGAATCCATTTTGAAGGACTTGGAGGAGAGGAAAGTGATCAGGAACAGTCAACATGGGTTCTCCACTGGCAAGTCATGCCTGACCAACCTGATTGCCTTCTATGATAGGATAACTGGCTCTGTGGATGTGGTGAAAGCAGTGTACATGGTATATCTTGACTTTAGCAAAGCTTTTGATATGGTCTCCCACAGTTTTCTTGCCAGCAAGCTAAAAAAGTATGGATTGGATGAATGAACTATAAGGTGGATATAAAGCTGACTAGATTGTCAGGCTCAAGGTGCAGTGATCAACAGCTCAATGTCTAGTTGGCAACTGCTATCAAGGGAGTGCCCCAGGATTGGCCCTAGGGCCGGTTTTCTTCAACATCTTTATTAATGATCTGGATGATGGGATGGATTTCACCCTTAGCAAGTTCACAGCTGACATTAAACTGGGGGGAGAGGTAGATATGCTGGATGGTAGGGATAAAGTCCAGAGTGACCTAGACAAATTGGAGGATTGGGCCGAAAGAATCTAACGAGCTTCACAAGGACAAATGCAGACTTCTGCACTTAGGATGGAAGAATCCCATGCAACGCTACAGGCTGGCTAAGCAGAAGTTCTGCAAAAGGACCTGGGGATTCCAGTTGATGAGAAGCTGGATATGAGTCAGCAATGTGCCCTTGTTGCCAAGAAGGCTAACAGCATATTACACTGCATTAGTAGGAGCATTGCCAGCAGATCGAGGGAAGAGATTATTCCCCTCTATTCGGCACTGGTGAGGCCACATCTGGAGTACTGCATCCAGTTTTGGGCCCCTCACTACAGAAAGGATATGGAGAAATTGGAGAGTGTCCAGCAGGGGGCAATGAAAATTTTTAGCGGGCTGGGGCACATGACTTATGAGGAGAGGCTGCAGGAACTGGGCTTACTTAGACTGCAGAAGAGAAGAGTGAGGGGGGGATTTGATAGCAGCCTTCAACTACCTGAAGGGGGGTTCCAAAGAGGATAGAGCTTGGTTATTCTAGGTGGTGGCAGATGACAGAACAAGGAGCAATGGTCTCAAGTTGCAGTTTGTTGCATATTGTTAGATATTAGCAAACACTATTTCACTAGGAGGGTGGTAAAGTATTGGAATGGGTTACCTAGGGAGGTAGTGGAATCTCCATCCTTAGAGGCTTGACAAAGCCCTGGCTGGGATGATTTAGTTTGTGTTGGTCCTGGTTTTAGCAGAGCATTGGACCTCTGGAGGTCTCTTCCAAATCTAATCTTCTATGATTCTATGATCTGCCTGAGTCTGCAGAGAACCTGATCCACTTGCTGGTGTGGGGGGAGCTGTCCCCACTGTAACCAATGCAGTGATATTGCTTGAGTCTGCAGATAGCTTGAGTCAGTTTCTGCGAGTGGGGGAGCTGCCACAAGTGTGAGCAATGCCGCATTGAAAGTTGAATCTGCAGAGAGCCCGAGCTAGAGAGAATGTTAACTCCATAAGACTGAGGTACAGGCTGCCCTTTCGGGACTGCGCTCACCATCAGTGATGGGGTAATTACATGTGATACAACCCAGTTTATTACTGAAGTGACACCACTTTTCCCCACTCTCTCTTGTGGTGCCTTTGAGGTGTCTGCATCCCACTGGAGTAAGTCCTTCCCCTGGGTAGGTGTTTCTGCTGGGTCCTGTCTTTGTCTCTGCTCCCTCTCCATCCCTGGTATAATTTCTAGTGGCCCAAGGCCTTGTGTTTCTATATTCATTTGTCCGTTTCCTACTGTGTGCACATCTTGCAGATTTCTGTCTGTTAACCACAATCTTAAGATCTCAGAATCCTCCATGGGTATTAAAATGGGATGGTGGTGCTAAACAATAAGAATCTCAGATACAGGAACAAACCTAAAAATTGATATCACAACACAGATACTCAGCTCATAGAAACTGGCATAGCATTTGGGGTACCACTGAGTTCAACAAAAGTACAGCCGATTTCCACAGCTAAGGAGCTGACCCATTGACTCCAGTGGAGCTATGGCTGGTTTATGCCAGCTGGGGATCTGACTAGCCTTTCATATTTGTGCAGTCTGTCTCACATAGCTGCTGAGAAAGAAAGAAAGAAAGAAAGAAAGAAAGAAAGAAAGAAAGAAAGAAAGAAAGAAAGAAAGAAAGAGAATAAATTTGGGCCATTCATCCTAACAAAAGCTGAAGATCAGATACAGAAAATCTCCCCAACACTGAATTCCTCCAAAGTTCTGTACCAAGTGGGAATGAACTATTCAGTAACCATTAACAGTTACTCTCTTGTAATTAATCCCATGGGACAAAGAGCTAACCAAGTGCGGATTGTTTAGGAATTTTTGTCCCATCTTTGTTTCAGATTGACAGGCAAAGAATATGGATTTGAAACTGCATGGCAGGCCAGATCCCAAGCTGGTGTTAATCAGCCATAGCTCCATTGGAGTTCATGGGCTAGATCCCCAGCTGGTGTAAATTAGCTGTAGTTCCATGGAAATCAAAAAGCCAGATTCTTGGTTGGCATAAATAGCTCTACCTACTCTGAAGTCAATAGAATGGTGTTAATTTGCACCAGTTCAGGACATGACCCTTTATTTTTAGTGTTTGCCTTTGGGTACCTCTTAAGTAACCATCTCAAACAGCCAGAGCAGCCTGAGCTGTGGGTTTCTGCTGCATCCCAAGAGCTGCTGATGCAATGTAGGAGAAAAACATCTCTCCTCCCCCAGCAGTAATTATGTGGAATTAATGAAGAAGAGGTTATTCCAGGCCAGTTGTGCTTCTGGTGCTGCTAGGCTCTGAGCTATTGTAGATCACATGTGTCATAAAAATAAAGGGAAGGGTAACCACCTTTCTGTATACAGTGCTATAAAATCCCTCCGGGCCAGAGGCAAAACCCTTTCACCTGTAAAGGGTTAAGAAGCTATAATAACCTCGCTGGCACCTGACCAAAATGAGCAATAGGGAGACAATATACTTTCAAATGGGGGGGGGAGGGGGAAAGGTTCACCTGTCTGTGTGATGCTTTTGCCAGGAAAAGATCAGGAATGCAGTCTCAGAACTTCTGTTAGTTAGTAAGTAATCTAGCTAGAAATGCGTTAGATTGATTTCCTTTTGTTTAATGGCTGGTAAAATAAGCTGTGCTGGATGGAATGTAGAGGTCCAACTGCAGAGAGACCCAGGAAAACTGGTGACGTGACATGGAAACAGCTGCTGGATAACACAGTGATGTGTTCATGAGAGACAGAGATAATGACCAATGATTCGTAGTACTGGAGGATTAAATGTGTTATAAACTGGGAAAAATTCCACAAAAACTACCACAGTAAGTTTGCTATTTCAATTAAATATGTTCAGGAATTAATTGGGAAAATTTAAGAGTTCAAATATGAATTGCAATTGGAACTCTTTAAGACTTTTACTGTCAATTTAATCAATATGCCTAAAGCCTTTCAGATGTTTTGTTTTTCAGAAGGAAAAAAATGGTATCTGGGAACTGAGAACCAAACAAATTCAGCTAAAAACTGCTGAAAATTGGGGGGGGGGGGAGGGGAGTTAGCCATAGTAAAAATAGGTTTAAGTTTTGTAATATATATATATATATATATATATATATATATATATATATATATATATAGGTTTTTTGAGGATAGGAGAGACTTCAAATGAAAATTGAAAACCTAGTTTTCCTTTGAAATAATTAATGCAGAAAATATCTGATTACTCCAAACTGGAAATTTAGTTTTAAGCCAGGCTGAGGACCATTGATATTGTCCAATGTCACTACAATTTCAAACCCATTCACTCTTTTGCAACCATTTTGATGTCTGTTTCAAAGGGCAGCTGCAGGATGGAAAAATTGAGTACATAGGAAAGTTGATTCCCCACAGAATATATATTTAAACATCCAAGTGCCTTGAAGATGAGACACAGAGAGATGAAGCCCCCAGCCAAAGCCTGTCTATCCTCACCCTGCCCAAGAACACAAAGGAGGTCTATGGGACTAGAACCCAGATCTCCTGTCAAAGCACCATATCCTCTGTCCCACACTGCTGCCAGCAAAATAAAAATGCTGCTGACAGATGCACAGAACATACAAAACTAAGACAAAGAGCATCCCCCAAGCAGCTCACAGTTCTAGGAGACAAGGCAGAGAAAGAGAGGCAGGAAAACAGAGGCACAGAGAGGAAAAGTGACTGGCCCAAGGTCACAGAGCAGGTCGGGGCAGAACCCAAGTCTCAAGAACAGAACCCAAGTCTCCTGAAAGCCTCTGACCTGCACAGCACAGACATTAAGTCATAGAGGGAAAATGATAAAACAGCACTAAATGAGCGATAGTCCTAACCAATCATGACCCAGAGAGGGGAGTGTAGCTGGGATCCAGTGCCATAGATCAGTTTGTCACCAGGCACCAGGCTATCTATGTGTCATTGGTGTGGAACTATCGCAGATGACCTGACACGTAGGGTGCTCATGTGTCCGTGCCATATTTCCCTGTAAATCAGGCTGTGTTTAGTATCATCGTTTCATGCCAAAGTGGTCAGCTTGCTGTTTGTCACCACAGGAGAAACAGCTTGACTAGCGTTGCTGGATTTGGGTTGTACTTTGTTCAATCCTTCATATTGCATTTGATCAAGCCACAGCCTGATCACATCTGATCCTCAGAGGGTATAAATATACTCTGCTCCATTAACTTTCCAGGAGCTATACCAATGTACGCTTGTGTGAAAACACGCCAGAGTAGTGTTCTGATTGTCAGGGGAGCACTCACCATCCCTTGTCAATGGAAGTGATGTGTGCGGTGAGCCTCCGACATTCACATCACTCTAATCCTGACCACTGCCCTTCTCCTTCCCTCCACAGGCAGCACATGATGTACTCCAGAGGAAAATGTCCAACAGAACCACTGTGACTGTGTTCTTTTTCCTGGGATTCTCTGATATTTGGGAGCTGCAAATTTTACATGTTGTCATGTTCCTAGTAATTTACCTGGCAACCCTGACAGGGAATCTCCTCATCATTATGGTTGTAGTCCTTGACCACCGTCTTCACACTCCCATGTATGTCTTCCTGATGAATTTGTCCATCATAGATCTTGGCCCAATCACTGTCATTGTCCCCAAATCCATGGTGAATTCCCTCATGAACACCAGATCTATTTCCTATTCTAAATGTGTCACCCAAGTCTTTCTCTTTGTTATCTTTCCTGCAGCTGAGCTTCCCTTACTCACCATCATGGCATATGACAGATATGTGGCCATCTGCCAGCCACTGCACTATGGGACTGTGATGAGCAAGAGAACTTGCATCCAAATGGCAGCCAGTGCCTGGACCAGTTGAATTCTCTACACTCCACTGCACACTGGGAACACTTTTGCGTTAACTTTTTGTGGTGCGAACACAGTGGATCCGTTCTTCTGTGAAATCCCCCAGCTACTCAAACTTGCCTGTTCTAATTCAGATCTTGGTGAAACTGGGATTATTGTCTTTAGTGCATGTTTAGCCTTAATCTACTTTGTTTTAATAATTGTGTCATATGTCCTGACCTTCAAAACTATGCTGAGAATTCTCTCTGAGCAGAGCTGGCATAAAGCCTTCTCCACCTGCCTCCCTCACCTCATTGTGATCTCCTTGTTTATTTGTACTGCCACCTTTGCCTACATGAAACCCACCTCCAGCTCAACATCAGCTCTGGATGTCACAATGGCTGTTCTCTGTTCCCTGGTGCCTCCAATGGTGAATCCAGTAATTTACAGCACAAGGAACAAGGAGATCAAAGCTGCCCTTTGAAAAATGATTGGTTGAAGCAGTTCCCCTGGAATATAATGTCCATTTTTATTCCATGACCATATACTCATTCTGTGTTTTGTTATAAATATAATCTACCTCTAGGGGAATTCTGTGCCACTGCGCACATGCAGAATTTATATCTGGCACAAAAAAAAGTTCTGCAGAAAATGCATTCTGACCAAGAAATGTTGCAGTTCCACCTTTCACAATCTGGTAGTTACAGGGAGGAATAAATATCCAGAGAACCACCACTCAAATCATTGGAGTTATTCTATGTTTACATCAGGCTAAATATGATCAACTCTATCTAAGACTTTATATTGCCACCCATCACCACAATATCTGAGCACCTTGTACATAAAATGAGTAGCCATAACAAAGTCCCTAGTGGACTTTCTGGAGTCTCTGGCTCTTCTATTTGGGGATAAAAATTCTGCTTGGGATACAAAAATTATTGTTTCTTTGCTTGATTGTCTCAATTTTGTTTCTTTGTTTGCTCTGTTTTGCTTTACTGGTTAGGTGGTTGATTTTTTTGGGGGGGGAGGGAGTTTGGAACAGTGGAGTATGCAAAATATTTGAGAACCATATTGTATTAAGATTTTGTATCACACTGTGGCTTAAATTTTTAGTTCCAAGTTTATTGACTCTTAGTCACTTATGCAATTTTTTTTTTTACTGAAATCACAGGTTTTGTATTAATTCCTGTCCATTTGTAATTCCTTATCATCAGCTGCCATCTAATGATCATAAGAAAGAATACATAGAACACTGACCATATTAACCTTGGCTTCTCCATAGTGCCCATTATACACCATAGCCACCCCTTTCCCAGCCTTCATTCTCTGCTATCCCAAGTATCCATTATACAGTGAAGTGTGTTTTTCTCATTCCCTCACCCTTGCTAACCACAATGCAGAGTTCAGCAATGCTGCTCAAGCACATCTGGTTGCACAGGGCACATTCTTGCTTGATTAGCCGGCCCTGAAGCCAATACTGTGGTTTCCTCACTTGTATTTTTTGCAAGCTAGCTAAAGTAGAGCTACAGTAATGATGCCTACTGTCCATTCAATGCTTCCCTCCCCGCCTCCCACCCCCACCACTGCAGTGTAGACATACCCCAAGTGCCTAGCTGTGAATTATTCACTCAGGCCTCTTTCCATCACAGTCAGCCGCTTATGACTTGGCTAATCAGCGTAGATTAAAAGCATTCCATTTTAAGGCAAATCCAGTTTCCTTGGATTACCAGAGTACTTTTCAAAGCCATGAATGCACTGATGTATCTTCACCTGTGCAAGGTCTCCACACTGATTTTGCACCAGTATAACTATTCTGGTTAGTGGTGTGAGTCTGTTATGGAAATCATTCTACCAGTACAACCTCTAGTATGAACACAGTTTACCAGTGTTGAGGTACCTAATGCTGGTATAGCTTATTCTCCTTCCCATAGGGGGATCAACTATACTGATATCTGCAGTTGTACATCAGTATAATTGCAACCAGTCAGAGTAGATGAGTGGCCCCTTCAGGCATCCTCTAGAGGCATTAGGGCAGGCATGAATGTAGCCCCTCATCTCAATTTCCCTTCTTTGTTCCCTAAATAAACTCCACACAGGTTTGTCCAGTCTCATAACAACAGTCCCCATTTAGGATTCATTTATTTTAATTTATTAACTTAAATTCAAAACTAAACATGGACATCTTCCCTCCAGCTTCCTACACCCCAAACTGCCCCATCTCCTCTGAGTCTTGCCCACCTTAGCACACTTCTCCCAGCTCTTCCTAGATCATAGAATCATAGAATCATAGAATATCAGGGTTGGAAGGGACCCCAGAAGGTCATCTAGTCCAACCCCCTGCTCAAAGCAGGACCAAGTCCCAGTTAAATCATCCCAGCCAGGGCTTTGTCAAGCCTGACCTTAAAAACCTCTAAGGAAGGAGATTCTACCACCTCCCTAGGTAACGCATTCCAGTGTTTCACCACCCTCTTAGTGAAAAAGTTTTTCCTAATATCCAATCTAAACCTCCCCCATTGCAACTTGAGACCATTACTCCTCGTTCTGTCATCTGCTACCATTGAGAACAGTCTAGAGCCATCCTCTTTGAAACCCCCTTTCAGGTAGTTGAAAGCAGCTATCAAATCCCCCCTCATTCTTCTCTTCTGCAGACTAAACAATCCCAGCTCCCTCAGCCTCTCCTCATAAGTCATGTGCTCTAGACCCCTAATCATTTTTGTTGCCCTTCGCTGTACTCTTTCCAATTTATCCACATCCTTCCTGTAGTGTGGGGCCCAAAACTGGACACAGTACTCCAGATGAGGCCTCACCAGTGTCGAATAGAGGGGAACGATCACGTCCCTCGATCTGCTCGCTATGCCCCTACTTATACATCCCAAAATGCCATTGGCCTTCTTGGCAACAAGGGCACACTGCTGACTCATATCCAGCTTCTCGTCCACTGTCACCCCTAGGTCCTTTTCCGCAGAACTGCTGCCGAGCCATTCGGTCCCTAGTCTGTAGCGGTGCATTGGATTCTTCCATCCTAAGTGCAGGACCCTGCATTTATCCTTATTGAACCTCATTAGATTTCTTTTGGCCCAATCCTCCAATTTGTCTAGGTCCTTCTGTATCCTATCCCTCCCCTCCAGCGTATCTACCACTCCTCCCAGTTTAGTATCATCCGCAAATTTGCTGAGAGTGCAATCCACACCATCCTCCAGATCATTTATGAAGATATTGAACAAAACGGGCCCCAGGACCGACCCCTGGGGCACTCCACTTGACACCGGCTGCCAACTAGACATGGAGCCATTGATCACTACCCGTTGAGCCCGACAATCTAGCCAGCTTTCTACCCACCTTATAGTGCATTCATCCAGCCCATACTTCCTTAACTTGCTGACAAGAATGCTGTGGGAGACCGTGTCAAAAGCTTTGCTAAAGTCAAGAAACAATACATCCACTGCTTTCCCTTCATCCACAGAACCAGTAATCTCATCATAAAAGGCGATTAGATTAGTCAGGCATGACCTTCCCTTGGTGAATCCATGCTGACTGTTCCTGATCACTTTCCTCTCCTCTAAGTGCTTCAGGATTGATTCTTTGAGGACCTGCTCCATGATTTTTCCAGGGACTGAGGTGAGGCTGACCGGCCTGTAGTTCCCAGGATCCTCCTTCTTCCCTTTTTTAAAGATGGGCACTACATTAGCCTTTTTCCAGTCATCCGGGACTTCCCCCGTTCGCCACGAGTTTTCAAAGATAATGGCCAAGGGCTCTGCAATCACAGCCGCCAATTCCTTCAGCACTCTCGGATGCAATTCGTCCGGCCCCATGGACTTGTGCATGTCCAGCTTTTCTAAATAGTCCCTAACCACCTCTATCTCTACAGAGGGCTGGAGCAATTCCCCCAGTCTCAGGGTTTTCCCTCATTCACTCTCTAAAGTTTCTCTTTAGCCTCCTGAGTTTGCCTCTTCCCACATGCACATTCTGCCCTTTATTGGAAATTGCCTGATTCCCAAGGTGGGGACCCTTCTCTAACCAGGGCTGGGTTAGCCCCCGGCTCTGCAGCCCAAAGGCATGCGGCCCTATCAGAGGCAAGTTCCCCATAATTAGAATGTCATATCCCAGAACAGCTACCGAGGCTCCATTGCCTTGTCTGGTAACATGCTCTGTGCCTCATACCCTATTTGCAATGGGGAATGTCTTTTATGATTCATTATATATCCATTAGTGGGAAGGGGCAGTCTCCATCAGCCCAGTACTATCCACCTGTGGAATCTGATATGGTTCCTAAAACAATGGATGACAGGTTTTTAGAGGTCTCTCTGTCTCCACTTTCTCTAGGGCTGTGACTCTGTAAGTCCATGACATGAAACCCAATTAATATAACGGAAACAGGACCTTGAACTTCAGTACACTTTGGTTTAGGCCATATTCCAGCCCATATTATATCTATTTTATTTTAACCTAAAGCAATTGATCAGTTAGCATTATTCAACCACAAATTTCCTGCAAGCTTTCCTCAGGGCTTCCTTCACCTCTTTGTTTCTCAGACTGTAAATGAGGGGATTGACCAGGGGAATCAGGACAACAGAGACGGCAGAGAGAACTTTCTTGAAGTCTCTGAGGATGTCAATGGTTGGGAACATATAGGCTATTAGCAAAGTTCCATAATAAATGGTCACCATGATGAGGTGGGAGGAGCAGGTGGAAAAAGTCTTTTGCCTCCCGGTGGTGGACGGGATTCTCAGGATGGTGGCGAAAATGCAGATGTAGAACATCAAAGTAAGCAGGAATGGGACCAGTGAGAAAATCAAGCAGAGTGTGAAAGCCAACATTTCCATCAGCTCAGGGTCATTACAGGAGAGATTTATCAGGGGGATAAAATCACAAAAGAAATGGTCAGTACGATTGGGGCCACAGAAAGTTAACTGGGATATTGACAATGTTGTTATGCTATTATGTTATGCTCTGTAGCATGGGGCATGGTTGACGGGAGGGAGGCTTCTCTGCTTCTTGAAGTTTTGAACCATGATTTGAGGACTTCAATAGCTCAGACATGGGTGAGGTTTTTCATAGGAGTGGTGGGTGACATTCTGTGGCCTGCGCTGTGCAGGAGGTCGGACTAGATGATCAGAGTGGTCCCTTCTGACCTTAGTATCTATGAATCTATGAATTACCTACGAAGCCACCTATCCAAGAGCCACCTGCGAGCTGGAGCCAGGCCCTGCCACTCATATGGGTTGTGTAGTGCATTGGATTGCATATTGCTGCATACCTATCATAAGACATCACCGATAAGAGAAGTCATTCTGTGGCAACCAGAGAACCAAAGAAATATAATTGTGTGAGACACACATTGAAGGAAATTATCCTGTCCTCAGTAAGGAGACTGGCCAGCATCCTGGGCAGGACGGTGGAGGTGTAGAATGTCTCCAAGCAGGACAAGTTCCCCAGAAAGAAGTACATGGTGGTGTGGAGGTGCTGATCACACACAGCTAGTGCAATGATGAGGAAGTTCCCAGCCATGGTTGCCATATACAGCACTAGAAACAGCAGGAAGAGAAGAATTTGCAGATCAGGATGAGTCCAGAATCCCAGGAGGATGAATTCTGTGATGAGCGTTTCACAGAGGATTCCCCTCTAGACAAAACTTTAAAGTTACAAAAACCAGGGATAAACCTCCCTCTTAGCACAGGGAAAATTCACAAGCTAAAACCAAAAGATAATCTAACGCGTTTTGCCTTATTTACTTGCTCTTTTTGTAATATTGAGACTCATTTTAGGAAAAGAAGTTTTCTGACCTGATGCTTCTCTGCTTCCCCAGGGAACACACAAAACAAAGAGCACAAACAAAGTCTTCCCCCGCTCCAGATTTGAAAGTATCTTCTTTCCCCCTTGATCCTTTTGGTCAGGTGCCAACCAGGTTATTTGAGCTTCTTAACCCCTTACAAGTAAGAAGAAATTTTAGGCTACCCTTAACTGTATCGTTATGACAAGACTATCGTTATTGGACTAGGGAAATAAGGATTGAGTGGTAGAATCAGATTGTGCATCAGGTATGAGATGACGAGCAGCGGCTGCAGAATTTTTGGATTTGCAAAGCCACCTTCCTGCGACTGTGTGCAGAGCTCACCCATGCACTGTGGTGCGGGAACACCAGAATAGGAGCTGCCCTCTCAATGCAAAAGCAAGTGGCAGTCGTCGTGGGGAAGCTTGTGACTCTAGACTGCCACTAATGAATTTGGAGTTGGGAAGTCCATTGTTTGAGTTGCAGTGATGCAAGTGTGTAGGGCCATTAATTGCCTCCTGCTATGAAGGACTGTAACTCTTGGCAATGGGAGGAAATAGTGGACAGCTATGCGGCGATGGGATTCCCTAACTGCGGCGAGGCAATAAGATGGCAGGCATATCCCAATTTTGGTCCCTGACTATCTTGAGACAGAGTACATCAACAGAAAGTGCTACATTTCTATGGCACTTCAGGCACTTGTGGATCACGAGTGTCATTTCACTGACATCAAAATGGAATAGTCAGGGAAGGAGCGTGATGCACACATCTTCAGGAACACTGGCCTGTATAGAAAACTACATGCAGGCACTTTCTTTTCAGACCATTCCCAATAGGAGATGTGGAAATGCCCATAGTGATCCTGGGAGACCCAGTCTACACCTTACTCCCATGGCTCATGAAGTCTTACACTGGAAACCTGGAAACAGCAAGGAGAGCTTCAAGAACAGTTTCAGCAGGTGCAGAATGACCATTGAATGTGCATTTGGACGATTAAGAGGTCACTGGCGCTGCCTTTTTGGCAGTGAGGAAAATATTCCTATCGTCATAGCAGTCTGCTAAGCTGCATAAAGTATGTGAATCAAAGGGGGAAAAGTTTTCCCAGTGGTGAAGCATTGTGGTGGACTGCCTGATAGCAGATTTTGAGCAGCCAGGTACCAGGGCTGTTGGGGGGCTCAATGGGGGCTATTCAAATCAGGGAGTCTTTGAAGCATCCCTTTGACAATGAGCCCCAGTAATGTGTCATTCTTTCATGCATTCAGCCAGGCACTGTTCACTTGCTGCCTTGAATAATGACAGGTTTCAGAGTAGCAGCCGTGTTAGTCTGTATTCGCAAAAAGAAGAGGAGTACTTGTGGCACCTTAGAGACTAACAAATTTATTAGAGCATAAGCTTTCGTGAGCTACATCTCACTGCATCCGATGAAGTGAGCTGTAGCTCACGAAAGCTTATGCTCTAATAAATTTGTTAGTCTCTAAGGTGCCACAAGTACTCCTTTTCTTTTTGCTGCCTTGAATGACCTTGTAATAATTGCAGCCTAAGCACTGATTGTTGTCTGCAAATGTGGAAACTGCCACTGTGTATGAATTTATGTAGCAACGACAATGTGCAGGACATAAAGAATCACTGTATTTCTAAGACTAAATTTTTATTAAACAGCGATTCACAGATTTTAATTTCTAGCAAGGGACATGACACTGAGGAGTACTCTCTAAAATGAGGCTCTCACATCTGTTTGTAAGTTCAGCTTTCATTACGAAACATCTCCCTACGGATACAGTTCAAGGGTACTGCGACTGACCAGCAATAGTAGTAGTCTGTGAGCCAAAACCCTCAGTCAAGGCGGTGCACCAAACAGTTGGGCATCCTGGTTCTGGTGGATTGCTGACAAACGCAGGCTTCTTGGCCTAAAGATGGGGTGGCTGCCACCCCAGAGGAGGGCAAGGGGGTAGGGAGACCTGGGCCCACCCGAGTCCACTGGGTCCCAGCCCAGGGCCCTAACAGTGGCAGAATATTCCGTCACTGGGGCAGCGGGGATCCACCCGCAATACACTGACCTAGTATCAGGTCAACACTCAACCAGACGGTACTCTAGTTCCACGGTTCCCTGCATCCCTGGGGTTTGGTACCTGCATACTTTGATTGTCCTCTGTCTCCTCAGGGAGTTCTGGCTAGTCCTCAGGTGGCAGCCCCAGCAACTCCTCTGTGTCTCAGTGAGCTGGCGGCCCATAGATAATTGGCCAGTCCTCAGTTCAGCAGGGGTCCTCTGCAGGTTTCAGCAGCAGGCAGGATGCCTCTGTCTCCCTTGGATGCTCCAGCCCAACTGAGGTGCTGGGCTCGCCTTTTATATTTCCGCTTCCAGCTTCCGTCAGGGCGGGTATGGCTTTTATGGTTCGGCACTCCAGAGAGTGTGTTGTGGTCCCTCCCTATCAATCTCTGAGGGAGGCTACACCTCCTTGCTATAGTACAATATGGGACAAAGGATCAGGGAGGATTCAGAAAGGGGACACAACAAATGCCTAGGGACACTATTCTGAACACTGACAGTGTTTTCCACAGCCGGGGCTGACTGAAGCTGATACCGCACTATTGCGGGTAATGGAGGATGTAAGAGTGCAACTCCTGCTTGCATGCAGCTTCAGAATGGGTCTGTATGCTGCTCGCCTGTGTGCTGCTTTTGTTCCTGCTGAAGTAATTGCCTATTGGCACGACAGAGGTTCCTATGGTGGGGGAAGAAACAAAGCAGATCTTCCAAGGAGCCTTTGGCAGAGAATTGCAGAATACCTTCAGGAAAATTTCCTAGAAATCACAACGGAGGATTCCCGGGAGATCCTTGTGTGTATTAACAAACTTTCCTGCAGGGCCCCCAATGCATAGCT
Organism: Dermochelys coriacea; assembly: GCF_009764565.3. Taxonomy (NCBI): domain Eukaryota; kingdom Metazoa; phylum Chordata; order Testudines; family Dermochelyidae; genus Dermochelys; species Dermochelys coriacea. The sequence goes on from NC_050080.1 coordinate 35,753,791, forward strand.
GCGCTGGGGAAAGAGACACAGAGGCAAACAGTGCCTAGTGTTCTTAATTTCTATCCCTTGTTCCACGCTAGCCAGAAATGTATCCTCCAGTGCAAAAAAAAAAATCTGTATAAAATTCAAAATTAGTGAAAAATGTGCTATTTTCATATTATGAGTTTTGTGGAACTCATATTTCCATTAATTGGTAATTGCAGATTTTTCAAATGTTGGTTTTCATTCCAGTTTTGAGGCCAGGACTAAAATAGTGGGCCAAGCTTTGCTGATATAAAGCAGTTAGCAAAAGTCAGGCTGTAAGCAAACATAAGGCTCTGCTTGCTTGCAAATTCACAGAATCTGGCAAGAACAGGACTAACGTTGCAGAAACACACATTCCTAAGAAGTATTGGGCACAGAGTACTTATGCAAAAACATTCCAGAAGAATGGTACCAGAACATCCTGATATCGGGGATGGTACAAAAACATTACCCAAGGATAACAGGAACACATTGACCCTTCCTAAAAGATAAGGTCATTAGGACAGTGTGATCAATAGAGCCATTTTGCTTGAACCAACATGTACAAGGAGATGGGTGATAACTAGCCATGTCAGAGGTCAGTAACTATATCAGAGGTGCAGTACGTAACTTGTTTGTATCAGGGTATAAAGAGGTATCTCTGAGAGAGTGTCTTGGTTCAGCCGAGGAGGAAATGGAAAGTCCTGCCATTCACTGAGCTGTGTCCACTGTCATGGGCAATACATGTTTTAGTATCCTCATAGAGTCTGTCACTTGCTATTACCGTGCTTCATCAACAAGAAACCTGGCTGGGTGCCTTCGTACCTTAAGGGACCTTGTGGTCATTGGGCGCGCCACTCGAGGTCTGCTGTGCCGGCTGTCTGCATAGAGCTGGGGCAGCACACAGGGAGAACACACACATGCAGCCGAATATCTAACAACAAGTCCTAGCAGTGAGCTGACAGGTCTTTCATTTTCCTAAATTCAGTCATTTTGCATTGGGATGGGAATTTGAGAGAGATTAGTGTCAAATTCCCCTTGGATTCCCATAGGATTAGTTACCTAATAAACTTTTTTATTTTATATTACTTTTATGTTCTTTTATATTTTATTTGAATTTTATTATTTTATAATTATTTAAATGTGTTTTCTATTAATTTATTTTTCTATTATTTTATTTCCTTTTATATTATTTTATATTCAATAATGTTTTTCCTCCACAAAATTTTGTAGAAATTGATATCTTCCCATGGAACACTTTGATCACAATGAACTGACATTTTGATGGAAAACTTTTGTGTCAGAATTTTTTTTTCACCTCTACCTTCATCAGTGGTTAAAAATATTAATTCCTCTCTTTCTCTCTCTCTCTCTCTCTCTCTCTCTCTCTCTCTCTGTTTGTGGCTGTCTAGTCTGCCATTACTACTCCTTATTAACTACTAAATAGGGACCTGATCATGCACAGAGCTATGTGCAGAATTAATTTTACACCCCAGGAATAATTCTATTCAGACTCAGCTTCTCTCACTGAAGTCTAAACTAAAATATCCTCTGATTTGAAAGATGGGACCCTTTGATTTCAATGGGCTTTGGACAGCTAACACCTTGAGCCTTCTTTGAAGCTTATAGCTCAGTTTGACAGGAATCTATTTCAATCTATAGATGTCGGTAAATTTTGATATCAGCTGACTGAAATCAACAACAGAAAATATCAATATCATTTGGGCATTAGTGCAGCCTCTTCCCTTTGTCTTGCTCCTGTAAGGATGGTGTCACAGGCCCATTGACTGGCCGGGAATCCTCTGCACCCAGCGGTCATGGGAGTGACACCCTCATAGCCCTGGCCATGAATCTCTGCTCCACTGGGTCAGAGCATCCACCTTCCCTGCACCTTTCACCCTGGTGTCTTGGACTCCTTGGCTGGCAAGAAGCCACCAAAAAGAAAAGGAGTACTGGTGGCACCTTAGAGACTAACAAATTTATTAGAGCATAAGCTTTCGTGAGCTACAGCTCACTTCATCGGATGCATTTGGTGGAAAAAACAGAGGAGAGATTTATATACACACACACAGAGAACATGAAACAATGGGTTTATCATACACACTGTAAGGAGAGTGATCACTTAAGATAAGCCATCACCAGCAGCGGGGGGGGAAAGGAGGAAAACCTTTCATGGTGACAAGCAAGGTAGGCTAATTCCAGCAGTTAACAAGAATATCAGAGGAACAGTGGGGGGTGGGGTGGGAGGGAGAAATACCATGGGGAAATAGTTTTACTTTGTGTAATGACTCATCCATTCCCAGTCTCTATTCAAGCCTAAGTTAATTGTATCCAGTTTGCAAATTAATTCCAATTCAGCAGTCTCTCGTTGGAGTCTGTTTTTGAAGCTTTTTTGTTGAAGTATAGCCACTCTAAGATCTGTTATCGAGTGACCAGAGAGATTGAAGTGTTCTCCAACTGGTTTTTGAATTTATTAGAGCATAAGCTTTCGTGAGCTACAGCTCACTTCATATGCTCTAATAAATTTGTTAGTCTCTAAGGTGCCACAAGTACTCCTTTTCTTTTTGCGAATACAGACTAACACGGCTGCTACTCTGAAAGAAGCCACCAGTGTCCCTGCTGGGAGCCCCCCGCAGTCCCATTGCCCTAACCCTGACGACCCAAACCCTACCCCGCTGAATTTCCTGCAAATGTAAAAGTTAATATAGTGTGTGGGGGGGAAATAAAATCTTAGAGATAAAAATCCCCTCAATATTAATCCTCAAAAGGGCAAAAAGAAAAATCTATTTCTGCTAAGTCTATTTATAGCCAATGTCTGCACCCAGAGCACTGAGTACAGCAGCAAACATCATCTCACATCATCTCACTATGGCTCCCAGCGCCCCAAGGTTGGAGCTGCCAGCGGGGTCACAATCCTGTATGTAATCAGGACAAAAGTATAAAGTGGATAAAGTCTTACCCAGTGTTTTAGGAGCTCACCTTAGATTTAGAAGATGTTGGTTCAATACCCTGCTTTGTCACAAACCCCTTGTGTAAGCTGCCAGCCAGATTTTCAAAGTGTATTGAAAATGCAGGTTGGTGCAGTACTGATGCCTATTGATTTCAAATCCCACTAGGGGTGACTGTGTATTTAGGTGCCAAAATACCTCTATAAATCTGTCTCTTTGTGTGCCAGTGCCCCATTGGTAAAGCAGGGATAACAACACCTCAAAGGGTGGTGGAAGGATAGATACATTCAAGACAGTGAGGTAATCAGATACCATGGTGATAGGGGCCAAATAAGGTGCTAGAATATGAGTGAGCTGACAGGTCTTTCATTTTTCCAAATTCAGTCATTTTGCATTTGGTTTGGTGTTTGAGAGAGATTAGTGCTAAATTCCCCTTGGATTCCCATAGGATTAGTTACCTAACAAATTTACATTGCTTCCAAAACCTTGAGCTTCAAGGAACAAAGGGGGGAAAGGTTGATTTACCTCTAAGGTGGGTCTATGAGAATCCAGAGTCTCTGCTGTCTCCTCCTCACTCAGGATTTCAGGGACCAGGATCCAGATTATTCAGTCCACCTTCTCTCCACACCGCATTCACGTGCTTCCATGTTCCCATTCAATAGAACATCATAAGCCAGAACGTACCGAGTCTCCATCATCAGGTCTGGTAATGTGCCCTGTTAGCCTCTGCCAAATCGGGACAGTCTTTTCTGATTCATTATATATCCTTCTGTTGGAAGGTGCCATCTCCCGAGGCACATCTGCATGGCAAACATAATGAGCAAGGAATTGTTAATGTTTGATTCATTTTCAGACAATGTTGGTAGAGTCAAACTTCTAATCTCAAAGGGAAAGTCATGGAGAGAGAAAAACATTTAATCCAAAACCAAATCTCTGTTGACTGGGTGAATGCTATCGTGATTGTGAAGAAATAACTCACCAATTCTAGTAAAGTTTACGGTTGAAATTTTCAGAGCTACCTAAGTGATTTAGACATCACATTCCCTTTCAGCTCCTTTAGGCAGCTTTGAAAGTGTCAGCATAGTTAGCTGAGCTTGCACTCAGAGCAGGCACCAGGAAATTGCTTAGGTCCCTGAGAAGTTCAATGGAACTTGCTTATATTAGTATTGTGGGAGAAGCAGTGGTGAAATATTCCTACTTATGGCCCTCAATGGGCAAGCACCAGCTCTGCTTTCACTGTCTCTAAACAAACCTTTTGTTGCCCTCGGTGCAACCACACATGATGCCAGTCTCCTTCCAATAACCTTGGATATTCAGTTAACATGATTTAGGAGCCTAAATTCAATTTTCAAAAGTGTCCTAGTTACTAAGGTTTAGCAGCATAAGTCTCTCTGAAAGTTAACAGGACTTTGGCTCCTAAGTCACTTTTGATGTTTGCTTAAGTGTTATTGAAAATGTTACCCTGATTGTTGCTCAGATAAAATGCAGGAACAACAAGGTGCTTTTCACATTCAGGTTGGAATTTTCAGAAGTGGGGGGGAATATACACAACAAACACCCAACTCCCACCTAATTGTTATGATATTTTGGCATTTAGCTCCCTTGATTTTCTTGGAAAAGCTCAGAGCCTGCACGCATTGAAGACCAGTGACCTCAAATTATAAAAGTGCAAAAAGTTTCTTTCTAAATCCCTGAAATGTTTCAGGGTCATGTGGATCTTCAGTACCATAGCAGTTATACAAATTAGATAACCTTGTACCAGAACTGTAGGCCTCGAATTGGTCTATTGGAGTGTTTGATCACAAATAGAACAATACTGATACCATCTTGTTGAGGACAGTGTTATACACTGACAGTAGCCAGTTCATGGTTCTATATGGGTAAAGTGACTATAATCATTTCATTTGTGTGCATTGCAATCTATTCTACAACTTGATTAGAAAAACTATTTCTTCAGCATGAAGTTTGACATACTGTCACATCGTCACCTGAAGGAAATGTTTGTTGCAACCTTTCTAGAAGAGTACCAATATCCTCTTATTACTGAATGCAAAACAAACTATTGTAATGAATGGCTGGCAATTACATTATGTATATCACTGTAAATGGATTACTTGTGCATGCATAGGAAGTAGAATGTTAACTTCAAAGCAAGGGTCGTTTCGTGTTTAAGAATGGACATTCACAGTTCAATCGGCCGCTGCTACTCATCAAAATGTACATGGAAGGAGACACAACTCAGCTTGTTTGCTGTGAGTAAGATCTATAATATTGGCTTAACAGAGTAATCGTTCATCTCTGAACAGGGAACCCTAAACAATTGGACAGAAGATCTCAAAGCCATTTTGGGAAACCATGAGGAACTTATGGAAAACTAACCGGCACGACATGTCAGCATCATTTGGACTCCAGACTCGGAATCATCTGTAATGTATTTTATCTGCTTTAACCTCTCAATAACTCAAATTTCTTTTTCTTAGCTAATCCATATTATCAAAAGAAATTGGTTGCCATCATTGTCTTTGGTGAGATCTGGAGTATACTTTGATCTGGGGTAAGTGACTAGCCCGTTGTAGCTGGAAATAACCTAATGTGTGATGATTTTTGTTTTTAATAACCTGTTACCAGTAAGTCCAGTTCGTCTGGGTGGTAATATAGGCTGGAGTGTCTAAGTGGACCGGTTGTGGCTCTGTGGTAAACAATCATAGTGATCTGGAGCACACATTTGTTTCTGCTTTGATTAAATTAAATTATAGAACATACCACCTGTGTGGGGGTGTCTGCCCTGTTTTCTGACAGTCTAACCTAAGCTTTGTGCTTTCAGTTTTGAGCCATCCTGGACACCGTGACACTTTGCTAGACACAAAATATCATGGACTGATCAGAGACACTGGATTTATGATTTATTACAATATTCTGTAACCAACTAACCCTTCTTTTTTGTTCTATTACTGCAGAAGTGATAATGGGCCACTTCACCTTAACGGGTACCTTAATCTTGAGCTAGCTCCCCAGCCAGTGTAAATTGGCCATAGCTCCATTGGAGTCAATAGGCCAGATCCGCAGCTGAGGACCTTTCACAAGACATGTATCTCAATTTCACCCTTGTTAAATGGTGCTATTGACATGGACTGGCGCTGATATGGGAAGGTCAGGCTAAAACTGCTCATATTCACAGAGACAAGGTCGGTGAGGTAATACATTTTATTAAACCAATGCCTGTTGGTGAGGGAGACAAGCTTTCACGCTGAGTTGTGTGTGGCTCGTAAGCTTGTCTCTTTCACCAATAGAAGTGGGTTCAAGAAAAGATATTACCTCACACACCTTGTCTCTCCAATATTCTGGGACCCACAGAGCTACAATAAAGCTGCATACAATATTCACAAAGCACATTCATGCCCTTGTTTGGAAGGTGGCATAAAAATGTAGTCAGGAAGAGAGTGCGCATCTGTAACTACAGGACGGTTCAAGTTTCAAGTGATGAGATCTTATTTAATAGGGTTTGGTGGTAAGGACTCAGTTTCCACCTCTGAGGTTCTTGGGCCTCATTTGGATCTTCTCAGCAAAGACCCCTGCATCTACCTGAATGGATGAGTAGCTGCCATAATCTGTTTTAGAGCATGCTCCTCCCCCTCCATTCACAAAGCGTAGAGTCCTCATACTTGTATCCTTCTCAATGGAAGGCTGCATCTCCCTTGATTTCATCTCCATAGGGGCTGAGCCTGGGGAGTTAGCGCTGTGTTTTCTGTGCAGACAGTACAAACAACTGTCCTGATGGAACCAGCCTCCTACGCCCAGAGATATCTCTTTTCTGCTACCTGCTGTATGAAATCATCGTTCTGCATGGCTGAAATGTAATGCAGTGCCCATGGAGTGCATGGCCCAGCAGAGACTGACTCTACTCAGTAATCTTTGCTCATGTCAGTTGTCCGGTTGCATTCAATGGAAGAATTGCATGAGTAAGAATGGCTAAGATGAGTCAGGCCTCCCTGATTGGGTGCTGAAACCATGCAGTTTAACAAATACACAGGAAACTGAATGCAAAGTACATTTAATCCATACTTTGAAAATGAAAAATTTGGATGAAAGAATCTCTCACACAGTCTCACCCACAGTGGAAATATTTCTGCAAAGGAACTTTGATGTTATTAGTAATGACTAATGTTTGTTTATTTATCAAAATTCTCAGCCTTCTGCTGAGTGGCAGCCGAATTCAGGATCTTTCAGATTGGTTTTCCATTGGAGGAGTATCCAGTGATGTGGCATCTGGGAAATTTCTTAATGTAACTTGTTTTTTTACATTATATACACCAGTCCTGGAACAGAGGTGGCCAAAAAAAACATGCTGGGACTCTCCTTTTTAGGGATCTCAGCCCATAAGCCTGGATCAGGACGAGTGTGCAAGGGCGTTCCTCTACACAATTCTTTCAGCCCAGGACACTAAGGGTAAATGATAGATCTTCATTAGTGAGTGAGGGCTGGGCAAGGCAGGGTACTTCTCTGGATGACCCAGAAGCTGTGCTTCTCTCTAATGCTTTTGCATCACGAACTAACTGTTCACATATTTTCGATGCAACAGCTGTCTGGGCTGTATGCTAATAACTATTGCAATAGCTTCTCTACAGTTCCAGTATCATTCCTGGGATGTGCTCTATTTTTTGCTTGGCCATCCTGTGTGTTAGATTCTCATTTCTGAGAGATTCCTGTCTCTCTCGAAGCAACAGAAAGTAAATCATTGAAACAGGAAAAGAAATGTCCAGTATTTTCAGTCCTGAGGTTACTGGGGTTATGCACAGGGCCAACTTTTTGGGAAAACACCATTTTAAAGTGAACTTCTTAGATTTCCTGATCTCTTTGCTTCAGTGAATGTTCATCCCAAGTGTCACTGAGGTGTTCTCAAATCTTTACCTGCACAAGTTCCAGAGAGATTGTAGGGATGACAGTTGGAAAAGCTTTTCCATAAATGTGTCCTTTTATATTCAGTTCTTTTAGAGCCCCCCCCCCCCATTTATGCAATGGAACCTGGACATTTGAAGGTTGCCTGACTAGTTTCCCCTATCACTGGTTTTACTGACTCAAAAGATATGGAGTAGAACAATGTGATCAAACTCACATCCTAAATAGAAATAACAGAAGTAGTGAAAAGCAGAACTAAGCACAGAGTCCTGCACAGGGGTTATTCTAGGGTAACTATCCTGTGGGCACGTCAGAGTTATTACTAAGCTGCAAAGCATCACAGTTTGCAACGTGATGGTTGGTGGGAGTTATATGGTGGACAGATTATTCCATATCTGTCTCCTGCGGGGTTCTTCCACCTTCTTCTTACCATCTGGGTCTGGCCACTGTCAGACAGGATATTGGACTACATGGACCTAGTGTCTGATCCAGTCTAACAATTCCTATGTTGCTGTGGAAACCTAATAGGTAAAACTGGGGTCATTCTGCTCAAAGCACAGACAAGCATCTGAGTTCTGGAATACTTATTTTAGGTACTAGCAGAAAATGGCACATTGGAAAAGATCTAGTGCCATCTAGCAGAGGGCAGTCCCCTCCACGCCCCCTCCCCCCCAGTGGTTTAAATTATTTTGATATTGTCTATAGATCCATTCCATTTTGGCATCATACATTTATCCATATACCTGCTTTCCGGAAGTTGGCATACAAAAGTTCTGATTTTTTAAATGAAAGTTTTCTCATATGCACCCAAATAAAATTGTTGTTTCAGCCTTTGAGCAAGAAACCACTGTATTTATTTATTTATTTTATTTATTACTTTGACTGCAAAACAGATTGGGAAAACATTATTCCCACCCATTCTTGTTTTTTTTATTGTGATGATGTTTGAAATTTTTAATAAGACTCCTATTTCAACCTATCTTCCAGCTCACTAGTTTGCTGTCTCCAAAGCTTTGTTTCAAACATTGCCCAATGTGACTTATTGATTTATCATAAAAGAGAAAAAATATCATGGCGGAAAATAGTTCACAAAATGATGAAACACTAGGTGATGGCCTGTTCTAATATACTACCATAATAATAAATAAAATATTAATAATAATAATACATCTGCTGCCATCCACTGAGCATTTCAGAAAATAACGGCCCATTTCTCCTACTTAGAATATGCTGCCCTCTAGTGGACATCTTGCAGCATCACTGACCTTTCCACATTATTTTGTTGTGACATCTATTCCTTAATACGCCTGACTCTTCCTCATTTCTTCCAATGTGCTGCCACCTAGTGCCTATTATACAGCATGACAGTCTGTTGATGTATTCCTACCCTCTGCTGTCTTCTAGAGCTAGCTACAGTGGATGCTATAGCTGCCTTTTTCCAATTCTTGATGCTTTTGTGTCCCTGTTGATCATTATTCAGTGTAACAGCCCATTTCTCATCACTTAACATCTGCTACTATTTCCCATTCCTTGTTCCACCATGGTACACTTTTCCTATGTTTAGGTAGTGTTGTATCCTAGGCCTAGCTAGATTGGGTGTCTCTGATTCCCTTATGATCACTACTATAGAATTCCTCAATATCTACATATGTACATTGCTCACTCACATGTTCCTCACTTTGGTTTCTAAAGATTTTTCCAGATCCTTACATAGCATAGAGGTCCATTGCTTCATAAACTTATTTCCTCACCATTTACATTGACATCTCCTCTGTATTATACTGCTTCACCACTTCCCTCTGATGGTTGCTTGGCAGTATGACTTCCCCTTTCTTGTCCTTCTGTTTCTGCTGCTATCTATTGGCCATTGGAAAGAGTCACCGCACAATTCCTATTCCTTACATCTCTGCCCTCTAGATGCCTCAGGACACAACCTCTCATTTCTTATGTTCTGCCAGGTATTTTCTATTGCATAGTCTAGCTGCTAGGAAATGTTTTGTCCATTTAATGCAACAAATGAGCCCAGAGCGTCAAAGGTGTTCATATGATCCTGTCATCGTACAATTGTGGATTTTTCTTGCTATAGTTGCCTCTTTCCCATTCTTGATTCTCTTAGGTCACCTGGTGCCTATTATTTATATAACAGCCCATTTCTAACTCAACATCTGCTACTATCCACAGCTGATTACACAGAATAAAGATCCACTTCTCTGCCCTCCAGTAGCCCTACATAGCATAACTGTATTTTTCCTAATTTCCTACCTGCTGCTTTGGTGTGCACTATTCCAAATGAGAGCCATTGGCAACAGAATCATACAACAGACTGACTGCAACATTAGTGCTGCAACAGCACATACAACAGCAGCAGTTCTCAAAGATATAGCAGGGTTTTCCCATCAAGCCAGTGCCTTCCTGTTGCTGTGGGGTCTGTTTCCAATGAAATGCAGAGATTGTGACAGAAGCAAAGTGGCTATCCAGATTCTCAGAGGTGTCCAACCAGGGCTGTCTTTAGGCATAAGCAGAATACATGGCTGTGTAGGGCACCCGGAAATTTGGGGCACCCCTCGGTTTTAGTGTCCATCCTTCCACCTCTTCCTATCGCTGTTCTGACCCTTCTTGCAGGCTCCAACAGCTAGCTGCTGCAGCCTGATGACTCTTACTCAGGCCTTGGCTACACTTGCGAGTTACAGCACAATAAAGCCTCCCAGAGCGCTGTACCTCACTCCCCGTCCACACTGGCAAGGCACGTACAGTGCTGTGTCTCCGCGGCTACAGCGCTGCTGGTACTCCACATCCCCGAGAGGATTAACAGCTGTTGTGCATTGGCTGAGAGGCTCCAGCCCCAGTGTAAATGGGGAGTAAAGTTATTACGCACTGATTGACCTCCGAAAACTCCCCATAATCCTTTTAACTGAAGCGTCCTCTCTTGTTTTGATGTGAACTCCAGACACAGAAGTGCTGTTTGCTCCATTTAGGGGGCTTCTTATCAAAAAACCAAACACAGCTATTGTTTGCTTTGAATGAGTGAGAGGCAGGCAGGGGGGCTCCGTTTGGAATGCCGACAGCTATTGTTTGCTTGAAGGGGGGTCGGGGGGAGGGGTTGGAGGCAAGCAGCTGCTTAATCTGGTCTATGAGAAAAAAAGAAACAGCTGCTGTTTGCTTTCAGTGAGTGAGAGAGGGAGGGAGGAGGGTCTGTACTTACAAGACAGCATGCTGATGCACTCTCAGCACCCCAAAAACCCACTCTCTCTCCCTGCACGCTCCCTGTCACACTCCACCTCACCCCCACCCCGATTTGAAAAGCACATTGCAGCCACTTGAATGCTGGGATAGCTGCCCATAATGCACCGCTCCCAATGCCGCTGCAAATGTCGCAAATGTGGCCACGACAGTGCGCTGGCGGTGGCAGTGTGGATAGACTGCAGCACTTTCCCTACTCAGCTGTATGAAGGCGGGTTTAACTCACAGCGCTGTACATCTGCAAGTGTAGCCAAGGCCTCAGGAGGGGATCTAGTAGCTTAAAAGTGAAAAAGCCTTCCAGCCTGCCAGACCTATTAGCACAACACTGAAACTGTTAAAGAATCATTCAAGTGGTAATGAAGCCATTTAACAGGCATTTGCCAACCCACAGATATATATTGTCAGTTTCTGAATTTACTGACAAAAACAGTTGTGCATTACTGTAGTGCGTGGATCTTCAGACATACAATTTTTTAAATAAATTCTTCCAAAGACCACTCTTATCTAAAATACACATTTTAATTTTAATTACTACAGTACAAAAAACTTGCTTCCAAAGTCTTCCTGTCCAACCCTTTCTCCCTTCACACCCCTGTTGAAGAGAGCCCTTAAAGGGACAACACCCCTTTCCTTCCAGATAGCTGGACAAACACATTCCCCTTTCTTTATTTTTGATGAACTAGTTTTAAGAGAACCCTCCAGCAAAATCAATTCCTCAGTAAGGTATAAAATCCTTTGTTATGCCTAAAATCTTTGGAAACATATTTTTTAAAGTTGGTGAAATTTCAAAACATGTCTGCTTTTATGGCGATCACACAAAGTAAATTAGTGTTCCCTTTTTCTAAAAGCAATGAACATTGTTATGAACACACTAAACCTCTGTGACTGATTAATTTAAAATAATGTTGTTAGGATATAGATATTCAGGCCTGTCTGTAAAGGCCTGTACTCTAAGAATTTAGGTGTGTTTTTATCACTTAGCTAGTTATAGAGGTATAAAAGAAAGAATCAAAATCACTGTCTGCCGGTGTAAGGTCTTTCTCTCACTGTGACAGTCTAAGGCCCTGTTCTTAGGCTAAGGCCTTTGGCCAAGCAGCAGAGGCAGCCATAAGCTGGGAAGCGACCGGGTCACATCCTCACATTCCAAACTAGTCACATTGAAATCAGGTGCTATGGGGCTGTTAGGATACAATCCTGTCCTGATAATGCCTGTCGCCTACAGAGAAAGGGAAGTGCCTAGAAGATGTAAAAGGAAACTTAGTTTGATAGTATCCTGTCTGGCAAGAACTCACGTATCAATAGCTGGGATGTGAAATCCTCATTTCTTTGTTGTTTTGTCATGGTAGTCCCCAATTCCCTATTGTTTGTCTGTATAATCTCTGTCTGGTTCTGTGATTGTTTCTGTCTGCTGTATAATTAATTTTGTTGGGTGTAAAATAATTAAGGTGGTGGGATATAATTGGTTAAATAATCATATTACAATATGTTAGGATTGGTTAGTTAAATTTCAGGAAAATGATTGGTTAAGGTATAGCTAAGCAGAACTCAAGTTTTACTATATAGTCTGTAGTCAATCAGGAAGTAAGGGGGGGGAATGGGAACAGGGAATGGGGGTGAGGAAATTGGAATCATGTTTTGCTAAGGGTGGGGAATGGGAACAGGGACACAGGTAAGGCTCTGTGGTGTCAGAGCTGGGAAGGGGGACACTAAGGAAGGAAACTGTAATCATGCTTGCTGGAAGTTCACGCCACTAAACATCAAATTGTTTGCACCTTTGGACTTGGGTATTGTTGCTCTCTATTCATGCAAGAAGGACTAAGGAAGTAAGCCGGTGAAGGAATAAGGACCTAACAAATGTCTTTGTTTCGGTGAATTAAATATGTAGTAATCTGGAATGATTACTTTATGAAGGCTTAAGAGTACATTTAAAATATAAAATCGGCTTAGAAATACTGATTAAGAAAATGTAAAACAGAGAAGAGCTGCATCATGTATTCCATAATATTTAATGTTGTATTCAGCAGTACAGCTGACTTGCCCTTACCACATAGTTTTTGCAAATAAATCTCTGACAAACTTCAGGGTATATCAAAATACTTGTGACTGACGTTGCAATCAGTTTTGGGGACACTCATTGTAACAACTGGGGGGAGGGATAGCTCAGTGGTTTGAGCATGGGACTGCTGAACCCAGGGTTGTGAGTTCAATCCTTGAGGGGGCCATTTAGGGATCTGGGGTGAAAATAGGGGATTGGCCCTGCTTTGAGCAGGGGGTTGGACCAGATGACCTCCTGAGGTCCCTTCCAACCCTGATATTCTATGATTGAATTCCCCCCCACACCTTTGAACTGCTCTGTGCCGTGGGGAGCAGCTGGGTCCCTGCAGGGCCACAGGCCAGGTCTCTCCTTGGTGAACATTTGCCAAACTGACCACAGGTACAGCCTCAGTTTGCCTTGGCAAACCCAAGCTGGGTCTGCACAGTGCTAGTGGGCCTGGCTTGTGTGTCCACCTCTTTGTTCGCCCAACCTCCCTGCTTCCAAGGGGGTGGTGAGCCTGATTCTGGTGTTTTGCCAGAGCTGGTCCCAGCTGGGTTCAGCCCAGATACAAGTTATGAAGCAGTTCCTGGTGAAGTGTCCAGGGGTCACTGGTGGGGCCTGCTGTTTGTGTCCACCCAGTGTGAGTGCAAAGGAGGTGGCTGGTTTGCAGAGGGATATGGACTTATAGACTTTAAGGCCAGAAGGGACCATCATGATCATCTTGTTTCACCTCCTGCACACTGTAGGGCTCAGAACCTGACTCACCCACCCCTGTAATAGACCAATAACCTCTGGCTGAGTTACTGAAGTTCTCAGATCATGGTTTATAGCAGTGGTCTCCAAACTTTTTACACTCACAATCACTTTTTGAATCTAAGGGCAACTCAGGATCTATCCAGCCCCTTCCCCGAGGCCCCACCCTTTCCCCAAAGCCCCGCCCCACTCACTCCATCTCTCCCTTCATCTCCCACTCTCCCCCACCCTCACTCACTTTCATTGGGCTGGAGCAGGGGGTTGAGATTTGTGAGGGGGTGCGGGCTCTGGGCTCGGGCCGAGGGGTTTGCAGTGTGGGAGGGGGCTCTGAGCTGAGCCTGGGGCATAGTGTTGGCGTGCAGGAGGAGGTACAGGGTTCTTGCTCTGGGAGAGGGGTCAGAGCTGGGGCTTGGGGTGCATGAGGGGGTTTGGGGTGTAGGAGGGGTGTCATAACAATAGGGGTAGCCTAAATTCTTCCTTACCTGTAAGGGGTTAAGAAGCTCAAATAACCTGGTTGGCACCTGACCAAAGGAACCAATGGAGACAAAAGATACTTTCAAATCTGCTGGGAGGAGAGGTTTTGTTTTGGGTTCTTTGTTTTCTGAGGCCATTCGCTCTTGGGACTAAGAGGGACCAGACATCAATCCATGTTCTCCAGATCTTCCTGAACAAGTCTCTCATATTTCAAACTTGTAAGTAACAGCCAGGCAAGGCATATTAGTTTATTTTTGTTTTCTCAACTTGTGAATTTTTCCTTTGCTAGAGGGAGGTTTATCCCTGTTTTGTTGTAACTTTGAAACTAAGGTTAGAGGGGGTTCCTCTGTGCTCTTTGAATTTACTGCTACTCTGTAAGGTTAACTATCAGCCTAAGTTTACAGAGGTGATTCTTTTACCTTTTTCTCTTTAAATAAAATCCTTCTTTTTAAGAACCTGACTGATTTTTCCATTGTTCCAAGACCCAGGGGTTGGGTTTTTTGACCATTTTGTAACCAATTGGTTAGGCTATTATTCTCAAGCCTCCCCAGGAAAGGGGGTGTATAGGCTTGGGGGAATATTTTGGGGGAATAGGACTCCAAGTGGTCCTTTCCCTGATTGTTTGTTAAATCACTTGGTAGTGGCAGCGATCCCAAGGCAAGAAAGGAATCTGTGCCTTTGGGAAGTTTTAACCTAAGCTGGTAAGAATAAGCTTAGGGGATCTTTCATGCGGGTCCCCACATCTGTAGCCCAGAGTTCAGAGTGGGGAAGGAACCCTAACAAGGGGGTATCGGGTGCTGGCTCCAAGAGGGTGTTCAGGGATGGGGGTTGCGGTGCGCTCTCCCACTGGGCAGCACTTACCTCCAGCAGCTCCCAGTTGGTGGTGGGCGCAGTGAGGCTAAGGCAGGCTCCCACACCACTTCCATTAGGGGCCAACACGCCCCTGCGGCCCCTGGAGAGGGGTGGGGGGGCACGTGACTCCGTACGCTGCCCCTCTCTGCAAACACCACCCCCACAGCTCTCTGGACCAATGTGGGGGCGGTGCTTGCAGGCAGGAACAGAGTGCAGAGGAAGACCCCTGGCCCTTCACCCCTGGGGCTATGGATTGACCGATCAATCAGTTGGTGACCACTGGTTTAAATACTTCACATTATAGAGACTCCAACATTTACACTAGTTTAAACCTGCAATTGACCCATGTCCCACGCTGCAGAGGAAGGCAAACATCCCCCCAGGGTGTATGTCAATCTGACCCGGGGAAAATTCCTTCTTTACCCAAATATAGCTATCAGTTAGACCCTGAGCATATGGGAAAGACTCACCAGGCAGATACCTGGAAAAGAATTCTCTGTAGTAACTCAAAGCCCTCCCCATCTACTGTTCCATCATTAGCCATTGAGGATTTTTGCTCCTGGAAGTCACAGATTGGCTACATGCCATTGTGTATGCAAATGATGGCAATAAGCACAATTTATGGGGTGGCAGATTTCCCAGGCTTACAGCCCCATCTATACTGTACCAGGAGTTAGTAATTTTATTGTAAAAACAATGAGGAGTCCTTGTGGCACCTTAGAGACTAACAAATTTATTTGGGCATAAGCTTTCATGGGCTAAAACCCACTTCATCAGATGCATGGAGTGGAAAATACATTAGAGAGGTATAAATACACATCATATGAAAAGATGGGAGTTGCCTTACCAAGTCTCTAAGGTGCCACAAGGACTCCTCATTGTTTTTGCTGATACAGACTAATACAGCTACCACTCTGAAACCTATTTTTATTGTCCAGATATTGATTTTGATCAAAAATGGCTTTATTATGAAAATAAAAAATTGGTTAAAATTGTCTCCACTCTGCCTGGTGCCCAGTTAAAAACTCCATGATGGGACCATGGATACGACCACCTTCCTCCCTGGTCCTTCCACCTAGATGGACAACAGTGATCAGAGCTCCAGCTGGATTCTCCACTGTGTCCGTAGGGGCATAAGAAATTATCTGCAGCAACAAACATGATGTGACCAGTTGCATTCTGTTTGTATGAAACTGTCTGACTTTGATTACAAGTCCTTATTATCTAACACAGAGAAGAAATGAACAGTGATTTACTTGGGTAGTTAATGGATTTTTTTGCTTTATATAATGTGCATTTGAAGATGCTGTAAACACCGCTCATGTAGGGTGAACGGTTACCCAACAACATGGAGAAAATACCATCATACTGTGTGTATCAGTGCTGAACATGAGAGTGACAGAGCTATTCACATTCTCACTTTCCGATATGATGTGTAACACAGAGACAGCACGGCACTATAAATACTGTCTCAGTAATTCCATGCAGATCTCAGAGTAGCAGCCGTGTTAGTCTGTATTCGCAAAAAAGAAAATAAGTACTTGTGGCACCTTAGGACTAACAAATTTATTTGAGCATAAGCTTTCATGAGCTACAGCTCACTTCATCGGATGCATTTGGTGGAAAATATAGTGGGGAGATTTATATACACACACAGAGAACATGAAACAATGGGTTTTATCATACACACTGTAAGGAGAGTGATCACTTAAGATGAGCTATTACCAGCAGGAAGGAGGGGGGGGGGAAGGAGGAAAGCCTTTTGGGTGATAATCAAGGTGGGCCATTTCCAGTAGTTAACAAGAACGTCTGAGGAACAGTGGGGGGTGGGGGGAGAGAAATAACATGGGGAAATAGTTTTACTTTGTGTAATGACTCATCCACTCCCAGTCTCTATTCAAGCCTAAGTTAATTGTATCCAGTTTGCAAATTAATTCCAATTCAGCAGTCTCTCGCTGGAGTCTGTTTTTGAAGTTTTTTTGTTGAAGGATAGCCATTCTCAGGTCTGTAATTGTGTGACCGGAGAGATTGAAGTGTTCTCCGACTGGTTTTTGAATGTTATAATTCTTGACGTCTGATTTGTGTCCACTCATTCTTTTACGTAGAGACTGTCCAGTTTGACCAATGTACATGGCAGAGGGGCATTGCTGGCACATGACGGCATCTATCATATTGGTAAATGCGCAGGTGAACGAGCCTCTGATAGTGTGGCTGATGTGATTAGGCCCTATGATGGTGTCCCCTGAATAGACATGTGGACACAGTTGGCAACAGGCTTTGTTGCAAGGATAGGTTCCTGGGTTAGTGGTTCTGTTGTGTGGTGTGTGGTTGCTGGTGAGTATTTGCTTCAGATTGGGGGGCTGTCTGTAAGCAAGCACTGGCCTGTCTCCCAAGATCTGTGAGAGTGATGGGTCGTCCTTCAGGATAAGTTGTAGATCCTTGATGATGCGTTGGAGAGGTTTTATTTGGGGGCTGAAGGTGATGGCTAGTGGCGTTCTGTTATTTTCTTTGTTGGGCCTGTCCTGTAGTAGCTGACTTCTGGGTACTCTTCTGGCTCTGTCAATCTGTTTCTTCACTTCAGCAGGTGGGTATTGTAGTTGTAAGAATGCATGACAGAGATCTTGTAGGTGTTTGTCTCAGTCTGAGGGGTTGGAGCAAATGCGGTTATATCGTAGAGCTTGGCTGTAGACAATGGATCGTGTGGTGTGATCTGGATGAAAGCTAGAGGCATGTAGGTAGGAATAGCGGTCAGTAGGTTTCCGATATAGGGTGGTGTTTATGTGACCATCGCTTATTAGCAATGTAGTGCTACAGCTAAGCTCTAGAGACCTGAGAGTGGCTATCCTTCAACAAAAAAACTTCAAAAACAGACTCCAATGAGAGACTGCTGAATTGGAATTAATTTGCAATTAACTTAGGCTACAATTAACTTAGGCTAGAATTAACTTAGGCTTCAATAGAGACTGGGAGTGGATGAGTCATTACACAAAGTAAAACTATTTTCCCATGTTATGTTATTTCTCCCCCCACCCCCCACTGTTCCTCAGACGTTCTTGTTAACTGCTGGAAATGGCCCACCTTGATTATCACCACAAAAGGCTTTCCTCCTTCCCCCCCCCTTCCTGCTGGTAATAGCTCATCTTAAGTGATCACTCTCCTTACAGTGTGTATGATAAAACCCATTGTTTCATGTTCTCTGTGTGTGTATATAAATCTCCCCACTATATTTTCCACCGAATGCATCCAATGAAGTGAGCTGTAGCTCACAAAATCTTATGCTCAAATAAATTTGTTAGTCTCTAAGGTGCCACAAGTACTCCTTTTCTTCCATGCAGATCATCTCCAATTATGTGTCACATAAGTGCTGAGTTATTCAATGTGGGTTTTCAGTATAGCGGAGTGAAGCCCTATGGAGAGGCAGGACAGTTGGCTTTGGACCACGTAAAGTGCTCCTTAACTCACCCCCCCCCCCATTTCCACCCAGGCTGGGAGGTAAAACTCTGCAGATAAACTTTCAAACTCTGGGGCTGCACTGACCGGGGGCAGAGACTTTTGGGTTGTTGGACTTAACTTCAATGGGGGTTAATTGCTTCAATCACCCTGGCAGCTTTGAAATCCTCAGGTTAAGTTAGTGTAAGCAGAATCAGGATGAGCTCTACCCTGACATCTGGTGGTGAGTTGTGATGGGTTGTGGAAAAGAACTTCAGGGACTGATCTCATTTGCATAGACACACCCACCCCACCTAGATGGTCACTTTGGCTGCTGTAGGAGCCCCAATTTCTCTGTTATTGGAGCAAGAAGAATAAACTGTTATTATCCTGATTATGTGAATCAAGGACAGTGGAACTGTACTTTGCCTTTTGTTATGATGGAGGGACTCACCATAAACTAAGCAGCACGCTCTAGGCAAGGGTCATGGGTTCCAAAAACCCAGTGAATTGAGAGAGGCTGGGGATAGGTATTAATACGTGGTATATGAGCCCCTGGTGAAGGCCCTGCATGCCAATTGCTCCTCTCTTCACTGTAGAATATTAGAGCTAGTTTTGTATCCTATTAGGAGCCTAGTTACAGGCTGCTGAGCTGAATTTGCTTTGGGCCAATAGTACACTAGCATTGAGGCTCCCCTTCTACAAGCTGAAATCACTGAGCGCTGTGTTAAGTAGTGGGGGGTCCTGAAGATATATTGCAGAGCAGTTTGCGGAATGGCTGGAGTGGCTCACGGTGGAGCATAGCAGAGTGGAGCCCTATGGAGAGGCAGGACAGTTGACTTTGGACCACGTAAGATGCCCCTTAACTCACCCCCCCATTTCCACCCGGGCTGGGAGGTAAAACTCTGCAGATAAACTTTCGAACTCTGGGGCTGCACTGACCAGGGACAGAGACTTTTGGGTTGTTGAACTTTTGGGACTTTGGGTGACTTTTGGATTGCTGTACTCAAGAACCAAAGGGAAAGGACACGGCCCAATTTGCTTGGGGTGGGTTTTTGCTCATGGGTTGTGTTATGAAACCTGTTGGTGGTGTTTCCCCAACATAATGCCACGTTGTTTCTCTCTGTTATTAAAAGGCTTTTGCTACACGCAGGCCTGGTCTACACTATGAGTTTAGGTCAAATTTAGCAGTGTTACCTCGATTTAACCCTGCACTCATCCACACAACGAAGCCCTTTTTTTCGATTTAAACGGCTCTTAAAATTGATTTATTTACTCCACCCCTGATGAGGGGATTAGCGCTGAAATCGGCCTTGCCAGGTCAAATTTGGGGTAGTGTGGATGCAATTTGGTGGTATTGGCCTCCAGGAGCTATCCCAGAGTGCTCAATTGTGACCATTCTGGACAGCGCTCTCAACTCAGATGCACTGACCAGGTAGACGGGAAAAGGCCCGCAAACTTTTGAATCTCATTTCCTGTTTGGCCAGCACGGCGAGCTCACCTGCACAGGTCACCATGCAGAGCCCATCAGCACAGGGAACCATGCAGTCCCAGAATCACTGAAGAGCTCCAGAATGAACCGAATGGGAGGTACGGGATCTGATCGCTGTATGGGGAGACGAATCCGTGCTGGCAGAACACCGTTCGAAAAGGCGAAATGCCAAAATATTTGAAAAAATCTCCAATGGCACGAAGGACAGAGGCTATAACAGGGACCTGCAGCAGTGCTGCGTGAAAATTAAGGAGCTCAGGCAAGCCTACCAAAAAACCAGAGAGGCAAACGGCTGCTCCGGTTCAGAGCCCGAGACATTCCTCTTCTATGATGGTACCTCTTCTAGGGGGCGCAGCCACCACTACCCCAACCCTGTGCTTTGACTCTGTCCAAGGAGTGGGAGACAACATGGAAGCAGGTTTTTGGGGTGAGGAATATGATGATGAGGAGGAGGAGGTTGTACATAGCTCACAGCAAGGATCTGTTTATCATCCTGGACTTGGAGCCAGTACCCCCCAAACCCACCCAAGGTGGGCTCCCGGACCCTGAAGGCAGAGAAAAGACCTCTGGAGACTGTACCTTTGTTAATATGGTTTAAAAGCCAGCATGTTTAATGATTAATTTGCCCTGGCATTCGCGGCCAGTACAGCTACTGGAAAAGTCTGTTAACGTGTCAAGGTTCCTTCCCCACTCTGAACTCTAGGGTACAGATGTGGGGACCTGCATGAAAACCTCCTAAACTTACTTTTACCAGTTTAGGTTAAAACTTCCCCAAGGTACAAACTATTTTACTCTTTGCCTTTGGACTTCCACTGCCACCACCAAACGTCCGGGTTTATTTTTTTGAGAGTTATTTGGAAACGTCTTTCCCCACAAAATCCTCACCAAAACCTTGCACCCCCCTGCCTGGGGAAGACTTGATAAAAATCCTCACCAATTTGCATAGGTGAACACAGACCCAAACCCTTGGATCTTAAGAACAATGAAAAAAGCATTCAATTTCTTACTAGAAGAATTTTAATATAAGAAAAGGTAAAAGAATCACCTCTGTAAAATCAGGATGGTAAACACCTTACAGGGTAATTAGATTCAAAACATAGAGAATCCCTCTAGGCAAAACCTTAAGTTACAAGAATATTCAAAGACAAGAATATTCATTCTATTCAGCACAGTCTAATTTCTCAGCCATTTTAAGAAATCATAATCTAACGCATATCTAGCTAGATTACTTACTAAGTTCTAAGACTCCATTCCTGTTCTGTCCCCAGCAAAAGCATCACACAGACAGACCCTTTGTTTCTCCCTCCCTCCAGCTTTGAAAGTATCATTGGTCATTGTGGTCAGGTGCCAGCGAGGTTATCCTAGCTTCTTAACTCTTTACAGGTGAAAGGATTTTTCCTCTGGCCAGGAGGGATTTTTAAAGGTGTTTACCCTTCCCTTTATATTTATGACAACATGTCTGTTAACCGCAGCCCCTCCTTTTAAATTGCCAACACATTTCAAATGGGCAACCCAACAGCTACTTCTTATGGGAAATGAAGGTGCTGCTGTTTGAAACCATTCCCACATGTTATGAAGGTTAAAGAAACCAAAAGACTTTGGCTTACCATGGCTACCTGCAAGCCAAATTCTGTTGCCTGGCCCTGCATGAGTGATCTCTCACACCGAACTGGCATACCCTCAATAAGAGGCAAAATGCCACCTTGTAATGAAAGCACATGTGCTATGTAATGTTAACAGCAAGGTTTACCGTGAAAGAGTGCACCTATTGTTCTATAAAAAGTGTCTCTTTAACTACCACTCTCCCCTTTTCTTTTTCTTCACCAGCTGCACATGTTTCAAGGATCACAGGATCTTATCCTTCCCAGAGGCTAGCGAAGATTAGAAGGTGAAAAAAATGCTTGTGATGAAATGTTCTCTGACCTCATGCTGTCCTTCCAAACTGACAGAGCATAGCAAAACATGTGGAGGCAGACAATCTCAGAGTGCAGGAAAGCACAATATGACCACGAGGAGAGGTGGCGGGCTGAAGATGGTAGGTGGCGTCAGTTTGCTGAAAGAAGGCAGGAGTCAATGCTCAGGCTGCTGGAGGATCAAACTAATATGCTCCAGCGTCTGGTTGAGCTGCAGGAAAGGCAGCAGGACCACAGACTGCCGCTACAGCCCCTGTGTAACCAACCACCCTCCTCCCCAAGTTCCATAGCCTCCTCACCCAGACACACAAGAATGCGGTGCGGGGGCCTCCGGCCACCCAGCCACTCCACCCCAGATAATTGCCCAAGCAACAGAAGGCTGGTATTCAATAATTTTAAAGTTTTAAAGTGCTGTGTGGCCTTGTCCTTCCCTCCTCCACCACCCCTCCTGAGCTAGCTGGGCAGTTATCCCCCTATTTGTGTGAGGAATAAATAAAGAATGCATGAATGTGACGCAACAATGATTTTATTGCCTCTGCAAGCAGTGATCAAAGGGGGGAAGGGAAGGTGCTTAGCTTACAGGAAAGTAGAGTGAATCTGGGGGGGTGTGGGTCCATCAAGGAGAAACAAACAGAACTTTCACACCATAGCCTGGCCAGACATGAAACTGCTTTTCAAAGCTTCTCTGATGCGCAGCGCGCCCTCCTGTTCTCTTCTAACCGCTCTGGTGTCTGGCTGTGCATAATCAGCGGCCAGGCGATTTGCCTCAACCTCTCACCCCGCCATAAATGTCTCTCCCTTCCTCTCACAGATATTGTGGAGTGCACAGCAAGCAGTAATAACAATGGGAATATTAGTTTTGCTGAGGTCTAAACGACTCAGTAAATTGTGCCAGTACGCTTTTAAACACCCAAATGCACATTCTACCACCATTCTGCACTTGCTCAGCCTACAGTTGAACAGCTCCCGACTACTGTCCAGGCTGCCTGTGTATGGCTTCATGAGCCATGGCATTAAGGGGTAGGCTGGGTCCCCAAGGATAACTATAGGCATTTCAACATCCCCAACGGTTATTTTCTGGTCTGGAAAGTAACTCCCTTGCTGCAGCTGTTGAAACAGACCAGAGTTCCTGAAGATGCGAGCGTCATGTACCTTTCCCGGCCATCCCACGTGATGTCAGTGAAACATTCCTTGTGATCCACCAGTGCTTGCAGCACCATTGAAAACTACCCCTTTTGGTTTATGTACTTGCTGCCTTGGTGCTCCAGTGCCAAGATAAAGATATGGGTTACATCTATGGCCCCACCTCAGTTAGGGAATCCCATTGCAGCAAAGCCATCCACTATGACTTGCACATTTCCCAGAGTCACTACCCTTGATAGCAGCTCAGTGATTGCATTGGCTACTTGCATCACAGCAGCCACCACAGTAGATTTGCCCACTCCAAATTGATTCCCAACTGACCGGTAGCTGTCTGGTGTTACAAGCTTCCACAGGGCTATTGCCACTCACTTCTCAACTGTGAGGGCTGCTCTCATTTTGGTATTCTTGCACTTCAGGGCAGGGGAAAGCAAGTCACAAAGTTCCATGAAAGTGCCCTTATGCATGCGAAAGTTTCGCAGCCACTGGGAATCGTCCCAGACCTGCAACACTATGCGGTCCCACCAGTCTGTGCTTGTTTCCCTGGCCCAGAATCGGTGTTCCACGCCATGAACCTACCCAACTGACACCATGATGTGCACATTGCAGAGGCCTGTACTTTGTGAGAAGTCTGTGTCCATGTCCTCATCACTCTTGTCACCACGCTGCAGTCACCTCCTTGCCTGGTTTTGCTTTTGTTGCAGATTATGGTTCTGCATATCCTGCTGGATAATGCGCATGGTGTTATTGTGCTCATAATTGCCACGGTGATCTGAGTGGGCTCCATGTTCCCAGTGCTATGGCATCTGCGCTGAAAAAAGGCGCGAAATGATTCTCTGCCATTGCTCTGATGGAGGGAGGGGCGACTGACAACATGGCTTACAGGGTTGGCTTACAGAGAATTAAAATCAACAAAGGAGGTGGCTTTGCATCAAGGAGAAACAGAATGGCCCCCTCAAGGATAGAACTCAAAACCCTGGGTTTAGCAGGCCATTAATTTCATGGAGGGAGGGAGGGGGAAGAAAATGAATACAAATGAATACAAAACACATCTGGTCTATTTCTTGTTTTGATCCACTTCATCTATCTTTATACATCTTAGGCTGGCAGCAGACGGTGCAGTATGACTGCTAGCCATTTTATTTCAGCCACCTCAGTGCCCATTAGGCTAAGGTGGCTACTCTGTTCTCCCCATATCTGGTGTAAGGCCTTCAGTTGGGGGTCAGCCCCATGGACACAAATGGAGCTACATTGATTCACACCAGAGACGATCCGACTATGTGTGTTCCAAATGGGTGAAGAGTGGTGACAGAGTCTTATTAGCCCTGATCACACAGGCCAGATTGTTTCTAGATTCCAAGTTCAGAGCCAGCTTCCGCCCCACCCCAGTACCATTTTGTTTCGTATTATAATCCCACAGTCATTATGGAGGGCAGAGAGTCACTCCCCAGTTAGGCCTGCACATCGGCCCAGTTCTATGTCTTACTAAGAGCCATCATCCAAAGAGCTGTATTTTATTACTGCTACATAGTGAACATCGGGAAACAGAAAAGGTGTTGCCAGTCCCTCAACACATCACCATCACCATCACATGAACAAAGGAAGAATTTACTCCACTTCATAATTTATGGCATAAACTGATCTCTTTTGAGGTGATGAAAATTGTTCCTTTTCATCCCAGGATAGAGAAATACTGAATATATCGGGATATATGGTTTGATTAATATAAGATAATTCTAGTAGAAGAATTGAGGACACCAGACTGCACTGAACATCTCAGTTCAAGATTTTTAGTTCATGTATTTATTGTTTTTGACCCCTAAAACATAGCATGATTCTAGCCATTGCCAGAATTGAAATACAGCATTTATGCATCATTATTAAGCTACAGCATGTCACTAGATTAGATATGATAGTAGATAAAGAAATTGTCTGATCTCTGCCATAGGGACTCAGCTACCAGAGAAATGGAATGGTCATTGCTGTGATATGGGAATGGATGGTCTGCAAGACTACCAATGACCTTTTCTTGGAGAGATATCCCCTGGCATTTAGCTCTGAAATCTACATTTAACCTTAAAACTTCAGGATGTAGCCAGGGGAGTTTCTGAATATTTATGGAATTAATTCATGAGATTTGATAAACTTTTAACTCTATGTTCTTCTGATTCAATTGCAGTGTTATTCTTCCTACGCTAAATCCATGGCAGATGCACATTGGAGAAACACTGTGTACATGCTACCTAAAAGTGGTACACTGAGAGACCTGAACAAAGTGCTCTCTCTTTGCTTCAGAGCCCTTGATTCATCTAAATCCTGAGAAACAGAGAGGTCACAGGAGCCTTGTGCAAAGCAGTCAGTAAATGTGACTTTTACAAAACCATGCAGAGACTCTGAGATACTAATGTAATGCTTCTGCCTGTCAGAGTTGGCAGCAACAAGGGCCGGGTTCAGTATCTAGGGGTTCCATTCCAATAACACAATGCAAAACCGGCTCAAGCCCCCATCCAGTGACCTGGGACAAATATATATAGCATCCCCCTGGGCGTCTCTAAGAGGCAATACTTCCCTTCTCACAAGCACAGAGTCTGATGTCTACATTACAAAATTAGGTAGAATTTATAGAAGTTGTTTTTTTAGAAAGCGTTTTTATACAGTCGATTGTGTGTGTCCCCAAACAAATGCTCTAAGTGCATTTAGTCGGTGGAGTGCGTCCACAGTACTGAGACAACCGTCGACTTCTGGAGCGTTGCACTATGGGTAGCTATCCCACAGTTTCCTCAGTCTCTGTCACCCATTTGAATTCTGGGTTGAAATCCCAATGCCTGATGGGGCAAAAACATTGTTGCGGGTGGTTCTGGGTACATATCGTCAGGCCCCCCCTTACCTCCCTCTCTCCCTCTGTGAAGGCAACGGCAGACAATCGTTTCACTCCTTTTTTCCTGGGTTACCTGTGCAGACACCATACCATGGCAAGCATGGAGCCCGCTCAGCTCACCGTCACAGTATGTCTTCTGGGTGCTGGCAGACGTGGTACTGCATTGCTACACAGCAGCAGCTCATTGCCTTTTGGCAGCAGACAGTGCAGTATGACCAGTAGCCATCGTTGCTGTACTCCTGGATGCTCTTTTAGCCGACCTCAGTGAGGTCAGTCAGGTGCGCCTGGGCAGACATGGGAGTGACTCAGCCAGGTCATTTCCCTTTCTAAGTTTCATCTCATGGAGATTCAGTCCTGCTGGCAGTCGTACTGCACCGTCTTCTGGTGAGCAGCCAGGAGATGATGATGGCCAGCTGTCATACTGCATCTCCTCCATTATAGCAAGGGTCGGGGGGGGGGCGGCGGCGAGGGACAGTTGCTTCTCCTTGCTAGGTGGCAGGCAGATGAGGAGAGGTTCAACAAAAGGGTCGGGGGAGTGGAAGAGAGGGAACAGGGCTAACCACTCCTCCCTGCTAGGCTGTATGCAGGGAAGGAGGGTACCAGCACAGTGGGGGGAGGAACTGCAAGGGGCACCAGGTGGAAGGGAAGAAGCATCCACTCCTCCCCGCTAGGCTGCAGCCTACAAGTTCATTGGAAAGGCTGTGAACTGTGGGAGAGCAACTGAAAGGGGGCACAAGCGCCCAGGGAGGGGACATGGGTGCACTAAACTGTGGGCTGGGTGTGGCCCGTCCACTTCTAAAGGCCTCTCCCCCAACCTAGTGGGAGGGACCACTGGACCTGGTTCCAACTGAATACTTGGGGCACCTAATGAGAAAACAGGGGTTGGAGTGATGGTAACAGGTTCAAAACAAGGGTACCAGATGAGAACCCCAGAGAGCGCCCACTGCTCTTCAAAGGTGTCTAGGGAGCCAGCAGAGGCTGCACAGAGGAACTCTGCAGATATGTGAGACCAAGTAGAAATGGAAATAGGCCCCACAGTCGCAGAGCACCCCCTCATCCAGCATGCTCCTCCTGGTATGGTGACTTTGGCCAGAGCCAGGAGGAGGTTGACGAGGAGGTCTTGTGACTTCATGGGGCCATGGATAGGGTGTGCCAAAATTGACAGGTATGGGAAAAATTGTAGCCAGAACCTCAAAAGAGGTTCTGGAGGAGCTGGAATAGGGGCAGCAACCTGGCCCATTTGAGATAGGCATGCACCAGGCTTTCGCTTATTCCATAAAAGGGGCAGGCATAGGGAACAGGGGTGAACCACGCAAGACACATGCCTGTGCTCACAGCTCCGTGAAGGAGCCGCCAACCAATGTCTCCAGTGGGCTGTGGGACCAAGGTGCAATAGCTGAGGGTGGCTGGCCCACAAGGACTCCTCACTCTCCACAGGTGGTAAGTAGTCCCATCACTTGGTGTCGGGACAGGACACGAGGGTGAGGAAATGCAATGTGTAGAGCATAAGTGTGTACAGTTGGACTCTGGGCACTGTCTGGAAGTAAACTGGCTGCAGGGTATGCAGCTGGCTCAGAGTACGGGAGCAGGGAAGCTGGGAGGGGGGCTCATGGAACAGGGGCCCAATAAAAAGGTCTGGAGGGCCCTGGGTGAGAGGTGGGTGGGGAGGACCCACCGTAGGAAGATGAGAGAAGTAGTGACAAGGCAGCCTCCACCTCCTGGAGTACGCACAGGGGAGTTGGAAGGGTGGAGAGCCCCATGTGCTGGCAGAGCACCCAGGAATCTACTCAGTCCTCTCTGTTGTAGTCCAGGAGGTCTTTGACCCTGGTGGTTTCTGCCAGGACCAACCTCTGGCACACCGAGGGAGACTCCGCCACCTGCACACATAGATCGGGATTGTGTAGCAGGGGCTTCGCAAGGAGGTCTGCCCCCTCGGTGGCCACATGGACCTGGTCACCAAAAAGAGCTTCCAGGTCTGGAGGAGGTCCTGGTAGAAGGCTGGAAGCTCTGAGAGGTCTTGCAGAAGACCCCTTCAGATGGAGAAAAGAAAGCTGCCGGTTGTATCAGAGCCCTCGGAGGTGGCAGAGGAAGGTGTGCGCCAATGTGCTCCACACCGGACGACCTGCACTGTAAAGGAGTCTTTGCAGGGCCTGGAAGTGGAAGACACGGACCCGGCTATGTAGACAGACCAGGCCCTTACCTCCCTCCTCCAGGGTAAGACTCAGGACCGCTGCAGAGACCCAATGTAGTCCTGGCCAGAAAAATGCCAGATCTGTCCTCTGGACCCTGGCCAGGATCCCTGGGGTTGGTTTCAGGGTGTTGAGCTGGTGCCAGAGCATGGACAGGACTAGCTGGTTCAGCATCAGTGCCGTCCCTTGCAGGGAGAGATTCCAGAGCAGTCCTGTCCATCTCTGCAGCCACTCACCCACTCTTGCCTCCAAATCCTGCCAGTTCTCCGGTGGAATGGGATGCTTGGCAGAAAGGTAAATGCCAAGATAGAGCAGTGGACCCATGCTCCACTGGATGGCTTGAAGCTCGGGTGGGAAGGAGTTTACCTGCCACCTGTCCCCGACCACTGGCCAGAGCTCTTGACCCAGTTGATCCAGGCAGAGGAGGCCACCGAGTAAACGGCCTGGCAGGCCTCCACCCGCACCAGGTCACCCTGGTCCTGGACCACGAGGAGCACATCATCGGCGTATGCCGACAGGACCAGCCACAGCTCCGGCTCCTGAAAAATTAACCCTGTCAAACTCCGGTAAAGTAGACAGAGGAAGGGCTCAATCACCAGAGCATACAGCTGGTCCAAGTGAGGGCACCCCTGCCATACTCCCCTCCAGAAGCTCACTGGCTCAGTCAGGGTCCAGTTGAGTCTGACCAGACACTCCGCCTTAGCGTACAGCACCTGAAGAAGGCCCACAAATTGGGGACTGAAGCCGAATGCATGCAGCGTGCCCAGGAGATACCCATGGTCCATCCTATCAAATGCCTTCTCCTGGTCCAGGGAAAGGAGGGTGAATGACAGACCATCCCTATGCCCCAGCTCTAAGAGGTCCCGGACCAAGTACAGATTATCGATGATGGTCCGGCCCAGGATGGTGTAAATCTGGTCGGGATGGACACTGTCTGCCAGCACGGACCCCAGCCAAAGTGAGATGGCCTTTGCTACAACCTTGTAGTCCATGCTGAGGAGCAAGATGGGATGCCAGTTCTGTAGGTCGTGGAGGTCCCCCTTCTTCGAAAATAAGGCAAGCATGGCTCTCCTGCACAAGAATGGGAGGACCCTGCTTTTCAAGGACTTGGCCCAGATGCTGATGAGGTCTGGGCTGAGGACGTCCCAGAACATGCAGTAGAACTCCATAGTCAGCCCATCCATGCCTAGAGATTTGTTGGTGAGCATAAGACGGAGGGCTTCCAAGAGCTCAGCCAGAGAGAGAGGCAACTCCAGCTGGTCTCAGTCACCTGCACTGACTGTTGGGAGTTTGGTGCAGAGCACCAGGCATGCTTCGGCGTTGGTCAGATCCAGGGAGAAAAGGCTGGCATAGAAGTCCCTGGCTCTTCCACGCATCTCCTCCAGGTCCATGAGGGGGGCGCCATCCTCTGCCAGGAGGCAGGTGACAAGCTTTTTGGCTTCTCTTTTTCTCGAGAGCATAGAAGAAGTGGGAGCCATGAACCATCTCACAAAGGAGAGGGATGCGGGATCGAAGGAAGGCCCGAAGCTCCTCCTGCTTCTCCCAGTATACTGCGCAGATGGGTGGATCCTCAGGGCTGGAGGCCAGCTGCCTCTCTAGCTCTAATACCTCCCACTCCAACTGCCCTATCACTGAATCCCTCCGCCAGCTGACACCCTGGGTGTAGTAACGGCGGAAGAGCCTTGCACGCACTTTCCCCACATCTCACCACTGCCTTGTCGAGGGAAAAGCATGCCACTGCCCCCGCCAGGCCAGCCAGAACTCCCGGAAGTATGTCACAAAGCCCACATACTCCAGCAAACTGTTATTAAAATGCCGATAGGCCAGCCCCAGCCTCTCCAAGATGAGAGAGGTCATCACAGTTGTGACATTGCACCCCATAATGCTTTATGGGAATATGACATAATGGGATTATGTTTTATGTTATGTATGCCATGTAGCATATCTCTGTAAAGGTTATGATCTACTGAATATCCTATTAGTATGCATGTGTCATTTCTGTATTCAAAGTTATGAATATTGGCTATGTACTTGCTTAATTTTAAATAGCCTCAGTGAAGCAGTTGCTCAGCTTCCTGAGAAAAAACTATTCTCAGTAAGTGCCCAATCAAGAAACACTTAAGCCAACAATGAACCTGGAGATGCTAATCCACATCTGAGTTTTTCCAGGAATGTGGCTTGGCTGGTAAGGAACTCAGTCATGCATGGACATGTGCTTGTCCATGTGATGCCAAAACTCTGTCTGGAGCTGGGATTGTACACGGGGGATGGAGGGGTGTC
Source organism: Dermochelys coriacea (assembly GCF_009764565.3). Taxonomy (NCBI): domain Eukaryota; kingdom Metazoa; phylum Chordata; order Testudines; family Dermochelyidae; genus Dermochelys; species Dermochelys coriacea. The sequence continues at coordinate 35,784,304 of NC_050080.1, forward strand.
CACCCACAAGAGAAAGTCTATTTAAACCCCTGGGAGACCCCTCCATTTTATCTTCAGATGGCTCAAGAGATAGCCTCTCCACCCCCCAAAGGATACCTGAAAGAAACTGGAACAAAGGACAGTAACTACAGGGGTGTGAGTGACTGCTGCACCCAGACTAGAAGGAGTCTAGTCTGTAAAGGAAGCTTATTGGAACACCTCTGAGGATGAGGTTTTTATCTGTATTCAGTTTCCTTACTCTTTTAGGCATAGACTTGCATGTTCTATTTTACTTTGCTTGGTAATTCACTTTGTTCTGTCTGTTACTACTTGGAACCACTTAAATCCTGCTTTCTGTATTCATTAAAATCACATTTTACTTATTATTTAACCCAGAGTATCTATTAATCCCTGGGGTTGGAGTGGGGGGTAAACAGCTGTGCATATTTCTCTGTCAGTGTTATAGAGGGCAAACAATTTATGAGTTTAACCTGTATAAGCTTTATACAGGGTAAAACGGATTTATTTGGGGTTTGGACCCCATTTGGAGTTGGGCATCTGAGTGTTAAAGACAAGAACACTTCTTAAGCTGCTTTCAGTTAATCTTACAGTTTGTGGGACGTGGTTCAGAGCTGGATCTGTGTTTGTGGAAGGCAAGCATGTCTGGCACAGCCAGGCAGGGCTCTGGAGTCCCAAGCTGGCTGGGAAGGCAGGGGCAGAAGTAGCCTTGGCACATCAGTTGGCAGCCCCAAGGGAGTTTCTGTGATCCAGCCTGTTACAACAGTCACCAAGTGGTGATCTGAGAACCGGGCCAGCCAAATGCCAGAGGTATAGGCCCTTGCCAGATTGAAACATGACAAATAAATACAGTAATAAAGTCCAACCAGTAGTGACACAATTGATTGTCTTCCACCCATACATAGGTAAAGGTACCTTTACAAAGATAAAGAGGGCAGTCCCTCCAGACGTGCCCCACTGCTCGTCTATATACTCCCCAGTTGTATAGTGAACCAGGTAACGGGCCCCCTGGTAAGGCACCAAGGACCCCTGGAGCTACACCCCGTCACGTGCTGCCGGCCGCAGTTGGATTTGCACCTGCCAGCGGAAGGATAGAATGTGACGGAGGGCAGGGTCCTTACAGCCCAGCAGGAGAGGGCTGATGATCAAGATGGGCTTCTCCATAGTGGAGAGGGTAGGCAAGAAGGCAGCATTGGGGAGGAAGGGTGGGACGGAGGTCAACACCACCCACATGCCCAGGTCCTCCAGGAGTTCTAGGGGGATAAACACCTCCCTCCCCCATCCAGGCCCTTCTACACCACCTGCTAAGCGGTGGCCTCTGACACTAGGGAGAACATAACTTTTCCATTCCTTTGGGAGGCCACCATGATGGCTGTGGGCCCCACCATCCTCGCCAACACCCGCAAGTAAGTTTCGACGTGGGGCAAGGAAGGCACCACAAGACAGCGGACACCATGCCTCCTGGTCAGCAAGGGGAAAGGACCCCAGCCACCAGGGATGGTACCGGAGGTGGCAGTTGGGGCGAATGGTGCAGTGGTGCATGGATGGGCATCAGCCACCTGGGTGTTCGCTCTAGGAGCCTGAGATGGAGCGCCCCCAGAGGTGGTGGAGGGGATGGAGGGGTCATGGCAAGTGTCGGGGCCACGGTGGGGAGCACAGTGGCACCCGCAGGACATTTTGCTTTCTGGGCAGGGCCTTTGCCCTTCTTGTTCCTATGGCCCTTTTTCCAGTGGAAGGGGGACCATGGCAGTGGTGGAGTCTGGACCAGTGGTGACCTAGAAGTCAGCCGCAGAGGTGGGCAAGGACAGTGGCAAAGTGGGGACTATAGGGTCAGCAGGAGCAAAGGTAGGAGCAGGAACAGGAGGAGGGTCCAGTGGGAGGGGTGGGTGGATGGGGAACAGGGTAATCACTCTTCCCTGCTAGGCTGTATTCAGGTAAGGAGGAAATCAGTGCGGGGGACTACAGGAGGCACCAGGGTAAAGAAAAGAAGCAACCACTCCTCCCTTCTAGGCTGCAGGCAGAGGAGGAGGGCACCAGCGGCGACGTAGGGGCAAAAATGTGGCACAGTTACAAGGTAGGGATACTGGCTCCTCTGACTGCACTAGGAAGGGGAGGAACTACAATACCATCAGGAAGGCTGTGAATAGTGGGGGAAGGAGACTGAAAGGGGGCACAAGTACTGATGGAGGGGGCAGGGAAGAGGGTCTGAGCTGGGGGGAGCAAGGGAGGGCATGGGAAAAAGTAGGGCCAGGCAAATCACAGGAGGGTAACCAAACCAAAACCCAAAGTTTGGGGCGGGGCAAACACCAAAGGGCTGGGGCGGGACAGGCAAACTAACAGTAAGGGAAACTCCCAGAGGGTCAAAGGAAGTGGCGGGTGGGGCAGGCTGCATGGGAGAAGGGGCAAACTAACACAGGGAGGCTGGGGGGCACAGCAGGGAGGGGGGCCCACCAGCCAAATGCAGCTGGGGGGAGGATAAGTCCAAGGTGGGGAGGCGCGTGTGCACACGTGCGCTTCTGTAACTCAGTCGTCACTGCTCACTGCTGCAAACAGTCCCAGGTGGTGAAAGGGGGAGAACAAACAGCCACATCAAGGGGTGAAGAGTGGGTCTAGTTGGTATGCGGGGTGGTGTTGGCAGTGGGGGTGGTGGTAGGGGGGAGCAGACGGATGAAGGGAAGGGCTCCGTGCTTCTCCCCCTTGCTCCCCACAACAGCTATGAAAGTCACCACCACCCCAGGAGCAGAGATGTTAAAAGTCATTCCCTTTGTGAACAAAGCCCCTCCACAATGTCCTGCAGCAGGAATCCTCCTCTTCCTCCTTCTTAACGGCAGCAGTGGCTCCAACACAGCAGCAAGCAGCAGTGAGCTGGCCAAGCAGGAGGGACCCATAGGTGGTGGTGGCGGGGTCCTTGCTTCTGTCTCCAGAGGCGGGGGAGGGGCGTGCTGGCAATGCCCCCCCACACTCAGCAGTAGCAGCAGCAGTCCAGGGAGGGAGAGCTCCAGCCAGCAGAGCAGCTGGAGCAGACTGACCAGTCTCTGTAGTGAGGCGAGGGGGCTCCCTCCCCATGGGAAACTGAGGGTCAATTACACTGCCCTTGTACGGTGGAGCCTAGATCGCCCCTTCCTCCTCACCGGAAGTACCGGAGCATGGCTGGAAGTATAAAAGGCAGGCCCTGCAGCACAGCTGGGGCAGAACCTGCGGAGGAGAAGGCGGCTCTGCCTGTTCTGCAGCCTCCTAGAGGGGAACCTATACCTGGCTGGTCCTGATCCCGAGATGCCAATGAGGACTGGCCCGGAGTGCCTGCCGCGGTGTATCCCAAAGAACCAGAAGAGGCCTTGATGCCACAGATATCAACCCCCGGGGAGGCAGGAAGTAGCCCGGGGCAGCTAGCTGTGGCTCAGTTGGCGTGTTGTGGCTGGATCCCAGATGGCCAACTCCCTACACTTCCCTGAGAAGCTCCTGCTCTGGAGAAGGACCCTTGTTATCAGTCTCCTGTAGACTGTTTGTTGCTGGCTGCCTGAGCCTCCTAAAGCCCAGGCCCGCAACGCAGTTATGGACTCTGTATAAGAGCTGGGACCTTGAGCCACCCAAACCCAGGCTAAAACCCAACTGTGAGTATTGATTGCCCAGCCCTATTGTGGGCTCTTAACTGTCCTGCGGACTCTGGTCCTGACCAGATGGGACCGGACTAAGTGGCCTCCCTCCTCACAGGAGAGCGAGGGACCATTACAAGATCACATCGTGAAATAAATCTTTCCCTAACCCTCACTTCTGGCTTTCAACAACCCCCCAGCCTTTCCAAGATCATCATCAGAAGCAAGTTTCCCACAGATCAGGACACACCAACTCAAAGTGGCATCAGACCCTGCCAGAACAACAGATGCAAAACCTGCAGACATATCTCTACTTTCACGATGAGCAACACTCCCCTCAGCACACCTTTCAAGACCCATGGGTCCTACAGGTGCCTATCACAACATATGCTGTACCTCATGCAGTGAATCAAATGCCTGGACAACAGCTATGTGGGTGAAACCAGACAATCACTGTGTTCTCAAATGAACTGACTGAAAAAATGATAAAAGGCAAAGCGATCACTTCATATCAGTCCCTTGAAATATGTGCTAACTACTTATGCTAAACAAACTATTCCAACTTGTGACACACTGAGTACATTTCCCAGACCTGAAGAAGAATTATACTGTAACCTTGAAAGTTTGTGTCTCTCACCAGGAGAAAGAATAGTGTTTTCTTACCCGCCTTGTCTTTGTAATATCCTGGGACCAACATAGCCACAACAACAGTGCATGACTCTTTTTTTTAACACTTTCCATCTGAAGGTTTTCAGATGTCAGTTGCCAAAAAGCAAAACTTTTTCATTTTTCAAGTTTCAGTTGTTTTGATGAAAAGTAAAAATCTTGTGCACACACACACATAGCTCTTGTATGTTGTATTTCTGTATCAGGGCCCACTTAGAACCTCCTTCTTTCACAACTGAAATCAGATTGATTGATCCTTGTTTCGTTCAACTAATATGAATTCTTTATGAGGGCCATACATTTCCTGACAGCATTTCTCAGGGCATCCTTGACCTCTCTGTTTCTCAGGCTGTAGATGAGCAGATTAGTCAGAGGAGTCAGAACAGTGTAGATGACTGACAACACTTTGTTCAGGGCTCTCAGTGTGTTGGATTTCGGTAGCATGTAGACAATCATGATGGTCCCATAGAAAAGTGCTACAATGATGAGGTGAGAGGAGCAGGTGGAAAAGGCCTTTTGCCTCCCAGTGGTGGAAGGAATTTTCAGGATAGTGCTGATGATACAAACATAGGATGTCAGGGTTAATAGAAATGGGAAAACTGCATCTAGGAAGGAAAATATATAAAGAACCAATGTGATGAGGCTGGTGTCACTGCAGGAGAGCTTTAGCATTGGAGTGAAATCACAAAAAAAGTGGACCATTTCATTGGGGCCACAGAAAATTAATTCTGACATAAAAGACATCATTATTGTACAAGGTATAAATCCACTTATCCAACACCCCACTGCTAGCTGCAGGCACAGCCTGCCATTCATACGGGATCCATAGTGCAATGGTTTGCATATGGCTAAATACCGATCATAAGACATTGCTGCCAGGAGATAACACTCTGTAGTTGCTAGAAAACAAAAGAAAAAAAACTGTGTCTTGCAGCCCCCAACAGAAATGGTTCTATCCCCAGTCAGGAGACTGTCCAGCAACCTAGGCAGGATGGTGGAGGTGTAGCAGGTCTCCAAAAAGGACAAGTTCCCCAGGAAGAAGTACATGGGAGTGTGAAGGTGTTGATCAATCATAACTAGAGCAATAATGAGGAGGTTGCCAGCCACGGTCACAATGTAGATCACTAGGAAGACCAGGAAGAGAAGGGTCGGCAGTTCAGGGAGATCCCCAAACCCGAGGAGGATGAATTCTGTGACGGCTGTTTGGTTTTCTCCTTCTCCTTTCTCCATGAGCTGTATCGTGTGACAGTGAAAAAGTAATGAGCATCGAAAGATTTGGGTGTACCATGAAATTAAGCAGATTTCCATAATTTGATTCCATAAGGGTTCCAACTGCAAACTGAGATCTGGTTTTATATTCTCTCATACCAGAGAAACTTCTTTACTTTGAGACTTTTTGAATAAAATTCCCCACCCAACTGTCACCTGGCTGTCATCTATTCTTAGATTTAAGATCAAAAGGGACCATTCTGGGATGGAGTTTGGCACAACTGATTAAAAGAGCTTTAAACTAGAAACTTAGAGGAGATGGTTGGGACATGCTCATGTAATCTCCACACCATATTTTAACCTTGAGATGGAGGAAAATCAAGTGAGAAAGGATACAGAAATGGAGAAAGGAACAACAGAGGGTAGGAGAATGGACTTTAAGAGGAAGGATAGTGCTGATACCAGTAAGACAGGTGATACTGGCAGTAGAATGACTGTACCCAAACGGGCGAAGCCAAGCAGCAATAACTACTACACTATAATAATTACTACACCAGTGCAAGGAGCCTGGGTAAAAAAATGGAGGAACTAGAACTACTGGTGCATGAAGTGAAGCCAGATATTATAGGAATAACAGAAACATGGTGGAATAGTAGTCATGATTGAAGTAGAGATATTGAAGGGCATGTGCTGTTCAGGAAAGACAGAAATAAAGGCAAAGGTGGTGGAGTAGCATTGCATACGAATGATAAGGTAGACTGTAAAGAAATTAGAAGTGATGATGTAGATAAGATAGAGTTTGTTTGGATCAAAATCACTTCGGAGAAGAAAGCTACTAGAGGTATCCCTAGAATAGTGCTTGGGGTGTGCTGCAGACCTCAAGGATATGATCTGAATGTGGAGAGATCTTTTTAATGGTTTTAATAAAAAAAATACTACTAGGAATTGTGTGGTTATGGGAAAAAAGAATTACTCACCTATTCGTAATTGTTGTTCTTCAAGATGTGGTGTTTATGTCCATTCCAACCAGGTGTATGCACGCCACGTGCAGGCCAGTTGGAAGATTTTCCTTAGCAGCATCTGTAGGGTTGGCCTGGACATCCCCTGGGAGTCACACCTTCCTGGCCTCCAATATAGCACCCTGACGACCCCCCCACCCCTAAGTTCCTTCTTGCTGGCTACTCGGACAGAGGGGTAGGAGGGTGGGTATTGGAATGGACATGAACAATACATCTTGAAGAATAACAGTTACTAGAAGTTGAATAATCATTTTTTTTCTTCGTGTGCTTGTTCATGTCCATTCCAACCAGGTGACTCACAAGCCAAAGTTCAGGAGTCATCCACTGATTAGAGCATGGCTTGCCAAAGGCTGCATCGTTTCGGATCTGTTGTATGATCAAAAAGTGCATCATAAATGTGTGTATTAAGGACCATGTTGCCGCTTTGCAGATCTCCTGCGTGGGGGCCCTGCACCAGGAATGTAGCGAGGAGGCCTGAGCCCTGGTGGAGTGAGCGGTGGAGCTAGCACCTGTACCAGGCCATAAGATTCCCAAATGTATGATGTGATCCACGACGAGATGTGCTGGGATGAGATGCAGAGGCCCTTCATCCTGTCCACCACCTCTATGAATAACTGCATGGACTTTCAGAATGGCTTAGTTCTCTCTATATAGCAGGCCAGTGCTCTGCAGACATCCAATGAGTGAAGTCTATGCTCCTTGTTGCAGGAATGTGGCTTAGGATAAAACACTGGGAGGAAGATGTCCTGGCTCATGTGACACTGGGAGACAACTTTAGGGAGAAAATCTGGGTGTGGTCTGAGCTTAATCTTGTCCTTATGAAATACTGTGTAAGGGGGCTCAGATGTAAGTGCTCTGAGCTCTGACACTCTCCTAGATGAGGTTATAGCCACCAGGAATGCCACCTTGTAAGAGAGAGAAAGCAGAGAGTACATCACCAGTGGCTCAAATGGAGGACCCGTAAAGTCTGGTGAGAACCAGCTTAAAGTCCCAAACTGGGACAGGCTGATGAGTTTGCGGGTAAAGCCTGGTGAGGCCTTTGAGGAAACGGCTAACCATGGGGTTTGCAAAGTCCGAGAAGCCATCTGCACTCAGATGGAAGGCGGAGATGATGGCCAAGTGGACCTTTACTGATGAGAAGAACAAAGCCTGTTGTTTAAGATAGAGGAGATAGTTCAGTATGAAAGGGTCGGCGACTGATGGTGTTGCTCCAACCAGAGAGAGAACCTCCTTCATTTGGCAAGGTACATTGCCTTTGTAGAGGGCTTTCTACTGCCAAGGAGAACTTGTCTGACTTGATCAGAACAGGACAGTTCCATGGCATTTAGCCATGGAGCATCCAAGCTGTGAGGTGGAATGACTCTCTGTGATCCTGTGTGATCAGGTCTGGGACCTGCTAAGGTGAGTGGGGTTGCCATGGACATTTCCAGGAGCGACGTGAACCAGTGCTGGTGTGGCTATGCTGGAGCTATCAATATGACCCAGTCCCGATTCCTGTGGACCTTCAGGAGCACCTTGTGGACCAGCGGTATCAGTGGGAATGTGTAGAGCAGATGGTCCCCCCACTGGAAAAGGAAGGCATCCATGATGGAACATGGGCTGTGATTCATGAAGGAGAAAAATAGTTGACACATCCTGTTGCCATGTGCGATGAACAGGTCTATCTGAGGAAATGGAAAATTGAGCTCACCACATCTGCCCCGAGGGACAACTTGTGGCCGTTAAAAGTTCGGCGGAGACTGTCCGCCAGCTCGTTTTGTACACAGGAGAGGTATGAAGCCTGCAGGTGTATCGAGTGCTCTAAACAGAAGTCCCACAGTGTGAGGGCTTCCCAGCACAGGGGAGAGGAGCGTGCACCATCCTGTTTGTTGACATAAAACATCATCATGATATTGTCCATGAGGAGTGATATACATCTGCCTGTTATGTGGGCTTTGAAAACCTGGCACACCAGGTGCACTGCTCTCACCTCTCTGACATTGATATGCTGAGCAAGGTCTGCCTGAGTTCAGAGGCCCTGAGTCCTGAGGTCTCCCTAATGAGCCCCCCAGGCCAGATCTGAGGCATCTGTTACTAATGAAAGGAATAGCTGGGGGCTGGTGAAAAGTACTCACACACAAACCACCTGTGGGTTGAGCCACCACAGGAGGGAGTCCAGTACAGGGTGGGGCAAGGTTACGATGCTGTCCAGAGCATCCTGGGCTGGTCGATAAACTGATGCCAACCATGACTGAAGTGGGCAAAGTCTGAGTCTAGCATGTTGTACTACATAGGTGCACACAGCTTTCCTTGCTGTAGTTGTTGGGAACTGCCTGAGGCCCCGTACGATGTTCCCTAGAGACTGAAACCTGGTTTCTGGGAGGTATGCACTGGCCTTGGTCAAGTCCAGTACTGGCACCTATAAACTCTATTCTCTACACTGGGGACAGAGTGGATTTGGCCTCGCTGAGAAGGAGACCTAGTTCGAGGAAGGTCCTTCTTATGAAGCTGACCTGATCATCCATTTGGGATCTGGAGTGGCCTTTGATCAGCCTGTCGTCCAGGTATGGGAAAACCTGAATCCGGTGCTTGCACAGGAATGCCATGACGACTCCCATGCATTTGGTGAAAACGCAAGGTGCTGCTGACAGGCCAAAAGGGAGGACGGTAAACTGATAGTGGCTGTTGTTCACCACAAATCTGAGGTAACATCTGTGAGGAGGAATTTTTGGTACGTGGAAATATGCGTCCTTCAGGTCGAGGGTGGCATACCAGTCTCATGGATCCAATGAGGGGATAATGGAAGTCAGCGAGACTATGTGGAACTTGAGTTTCTTTACAAACTTGTTGAGCTGCCACAGGTCCAGGATGCGTCTGAGGCCACCCTTGGTTTTTGGTATTAGGAAATACCGGGAATAGAATCCCTTGATGCTTTGCCCCTGTATTTACTACTGTCTTTATCAGTGGCAGGGCTACCCATGATGGACCTGAGGACTGGGAGGATGTCCACAACTGGGTCTGACTCCTCCACCACCTCCTCTGCCTGTATGACCAGGCTTTGGGCAGTCTGGTGCAGGAGCTGCTGGAGAACCCGATTATCCTCCAGAGCTGGAGCCACCGATACTCCTGTGACCGCTTTATATGATGAGGAGAGAACTGGCTGAGGACCTTGCTCATTGCCTTCAATGCCCCCTTGGGTCTGTGGTCGGCATGTGGTATTCGATGGGATGTGGTGCCAGGGCCACTGGCCCATGCTAAATCCGGCGGTGCTGACCTCGTTGAGGCTGGCAGTCTTGGAGCTGCAGCTGTCGGCGGTGCTGTTGATGGAAAGGTCAGTGCTGGAGTTGTTGTTTGTAACAGTGTGGCCAGCACTTTGGTAGGTGGTGCCAGTGTTGCTTACGGTGGAACAAAGGATGCTGAAGACACTGATGCTGACTGGGACCTTGGACCTGACCCTGGCTCTGGTGATACGTTCAGGGTGTCTAAAAGGGCCATTGGGATGATGGCTGCTACTGCTGGGTAGGGCTGATGACTCCAGAGCGACCTGGACCTCCTGCTCCTGGACCTGCTGGAGTGATAGGAGTCCACCTTCAACTCTGAGGCTTCCAAGTAGGAGGAACACAAAGGAGCTGTGCCCTGGGCCGCCGGCGACCGGTGCCAAGAGGCCGGGGATCAGTGCGGCTCCTTACATGTACTGGCCATGCTGGGGAGAGGTGCACCGGGGATGGAAATTGGTGAATCTCAGTGCTATTTTAACCCTGGATTGGAAGTGAGGTCACTCGCAGTCACTGGCGACTTGTCCCTCCTCTGTGGGGAGGTCAGCACCGGGAAGTGCAGCAGGTCCTTGGTCACCTCAAATGCCTTTGGCCTTGATGGGAGCTGGAAGTGGTTGCCTTGGCGATCCAGGGACCATGAGGGGTTCGGACTCGACTGGACTCCAGCGAGGGCAGGAATGGACGAGATTCTGGAGGGCTGTAGGGAGAAGGCAGTCAGTCCCGAGGCACTCGTGGATGCCACCGACCCTTTAGGTTTGGTGGGGGGGAACGACCACTCTCCAGCCCCTTCTTCTTTAACGGCGCCGGGGATTCAGAGCCATGCCACACCAAGGATGGCTTCTTATGACCCAAGCCGTGACTGTGCCAAGGGGCCTTAGGGTCCTTAGTCGGCACCGGTTCACACACTGTGGATGCCAGAGCACTGTGCACGGATGAAGAGGTACTCAGCGAAGATTTGGCAGATCCGGGATTAGAGTGTGGTCATAGCACGGCCTCCATTAGCAGGATTTTAAGTCTATGCTCCTGGTCTTTAAGGGTTCTGGGTCGTAAACCCTTACAGATCCTGCACCTTTCTTTCTGGTGACTCTCTCCGAGGCACTGAAGACAGGAAGAGTGAGGGTCACTCTTGGGCATAAATTTGCCATAGTCCTCAGAGCTTAAATCCTGGAGACCTGGGCATAGCCCAGAGGTGGGGAAACATTGGGACAGAACCCCTCCAAACAAAACTAAACTACTACAACTGTATCTAACTACTAACTAACTAAAGAAATATTTACACTGTATGTTCAAAAAACTACAGAAGACTGCCAAAGCACTTGCCACAACGGCGAGAAAAGTTCCAACTAGCGGTCACCAGCGGTAAGAAGGAACTGGGGGGGGTGGGGATTCGACGGGGCACTATATTGGGCACCATGACTGATCTGATTGCCTTCTATGACGAGATGACTGGCTTTGTGGATGAGGGGAAAGCAGTGGACGTGTTGTTCCTTGACTTTAGCAAAGCTTTTGACACGGTCTCCCACAGTATTCTTGCCAGCAAGTTAAAGAAGTATGGGTTGGATGAATGGACTATAAAGTTGGCTAGATTGTCGGGATCAGCGGGTCAATGGCTCCATGTCTATTTGGCAGCTGGTATCAAGTGGAGTGCCCCAAGGGTCGGTCTTGGGGCCGGTTTTGTTCAATATCTTCATAAACGATCTGGAGGATGGTGTGGATTGCACTCTCAGCAAGTTTTCAGATGCCATTGAACTGGGAGGAGAGATAGATATGCTGGAGGGTAGGGATAGGATACTGAGGGCCCTAGACAAATTAGAGGATTGGGCCAAAAGAAATCTGATGAGGTTCAACAAGGACAAGTGCAGAGTCCTGCACTTAGGAGGGAAGAATCCCATACACCGCTACAGACTAGGGACTGAATGGCTCGGCAGCAGTTCTGCAGAAAAGAACCTAGGGGTTACAGTGGACGAGAAGCTGGATATGAGTCAGTGTGCCCTTTTTGCCAAGAAGGCCAATGGCATTTTGGGCTGTATAAGTAGGGGCATTGCCAGCAGGTCGAGGGACGTGATCGTTCCCCTCTATTCGACATTGGTGAGGCCTCATCTGGAGTACTGTGTCCAGTTTTGGGCCCCACACTACAAGAAGGATGTGGAAAAATTGGAAAACATCCAGCGGGGGCAAAAAAATTATTAGGCGACTGGAACACATAACTTATGAGGAGAGGTTGAGGGAACTGGGATTGTTTAGTCTATGGAAGAGAAGAATGAGGGGTATTTGATAGCTGCTTTCAACTACCTGAAAGGGGGTACCAAAGAGGATGGATCTACACTGTTCAGTGGGAGCGGATGAGAGAAGAAGGAGCAAAGGTCTCAAGGTGCAGTGGGGGAGGTTTAGGGTTGCATATTAGGAAAAACTTTTTCACTAGGAGAGTGATGATACACTGGAATGCATTACTTAGGGAGGTGGTAGAATCTCCTTCCTTCGAAGTTTTTAAGGTCAGGCTTGACAAAGCCCTGTCTGGGATGATTTAGTTGGGGATTGGTCCTGCTTTGAGCAGGGGGTTGGATTAGATGACCTCCTGAGGGCCCTTCCAAACCTGATATTCTATGATTCTATGAAGGCACAACTCCACGGGATGCCCAGGCTGACCCTACGGAAGGTGCTAAGGGAAATACTTCTGGCTGGTATGCACACACCTGGTTAGAATGGACATGAACAAGCTCTCGAAGAAGAACTTTAGCTTCCCAATTGTTGATCGGAGGACAAGTGCTACTAATAATTGTTGGGCCCAGATTTTCCTGGCTGTCAAAGAAGACAGATTTATTCATCAAATAGTTGCCAAACCAACAAGAGGTGATGCCATTTTAGATTTGGGATTGATGAGTCATGAGGACTGTATAGAAGAACTGGTTGTAGGGGACAACCTTGGTTTGAATGATCATGAGCTAATTCAGTTTAAACTAAATGGGAGGATAAACAAAAATATATCCGCAACTAGAGTCCTTGATTTCCAAAGGCAAATCTTTCAAAAAGTAAGGGTATGAGTTAGGGAAGGGGACTGGACTGAAGAACTGAAGGATCTGAATCTGGAAGAGGCTTGGAGTTACTTTAAGTCAAAGTTGAAGAACGCATCTGAAGCTACATCCTAAGCAAGGGGGGAAAAATTTTAGGGAAGGGTTGAAGATCAAGTTGGATGAGGAAGCATCTCAAACAGGTGATTAAGAGAAAGCAGAAAGCCTACAAGGAATGGAAGATAGGAGGAATCAGCGAGGAAGCCTACCTCTTGGAGGTCAGAAAATTAGGGCTAAAGTGAGAACTGCGAAAAGCCAAGCAGAGTTGTACCCTGCAAAAGTAATTAAAACCAATAGTAAAAGGTTCTATAGCCATATAAAGAAGAAGAAAATAAGGAAAGAAGTGGGACCACTAAGAACTGAGGATGGGATGGAGATCAAAAGTAATCTAGGCATGGTCTGATACCTAAACAAATACTTAATCTTTAAGTCCAATGAAGAGCTTAGGGGTAGTGGCAGGATATTGCTAATATAGTTCCTATTTTTAAGACAGGGCAAAAAAGTGATCCAGGAAACTGCTGGCTTCCTAGTTTGACCTTAGTTTTATGTAAGGTCTTAGAATAAATTTTGAACAGAAAGTAATTAAGGACATAAAGGTGAACAATTAGGATAAAATAAAACATGGTTTTAGAAATGGTAGATCATACCAGACGAACTTGATCTCTTTCTTTGACAAGATAACTGAGTTTTTAGACAAAGGAAATGTAGTAGATTTAGTCTACCTGGATTGCATTAAGACATTTGATACAGTTCCACATGGGAAATTATTAGTTAAACTGGAGAAAAAGGAGATTAATATGAGAATTGAAAGGTGGATAAGGAATTGGTTAAAAGGGTGACAATAACGGGTCATACTGAAAGGTGAACTGTTAGGCTGGAGGGCAGTTACTAGTGAAGTTCCTCAGAGATCAATCTTGGGACCAATTTTATTTAACATTTTTATGACTGATCTTGGCACAAAAAGCAAGAGTATGCTAATACAATTTATGGATGACACAAAGTTGGGAGGGATTGCCTATATGGAGGAGGACTGGAATATCACACAAGAAGAACTGGACAACCTTGTAAACTGGAGTAATAGAAATGAGATGAAATTTAATAGTGCAAAGTGCAAGGTCATGCATTTAGGGAATAACAAAAATATTTTTTGCTATAAGCTGGGGATGTGTCAGTTGGAAGTGGCAGAGGGAGAAAAAGATCTGAGTGTATTCGTTGATTACAGAATGACTATGAGCCACCAATGTGATGTCGCTCTGAAAAAAAGCTATTACAGTCCTAGGATGCATCAGATGAAGGATTTCCAGTAGAGAAGTGTTAGTGCCACTGGTGAGACCTCATCTGGAGTATTGTGTGCAATTCTGGTCTACCGTGCTTAAGAAAAATGAATTCAAACTGGAACAGGTGCAGAGAAAGGCTACTAAAACGATCAAAGGAATGGAAAACCTATTTTATGAGACGTTTCAGAGTAGCAGCCATGTTAGTCTGTATTCGCAAAAAGAAAAGGAGTACTTGTTGCACCTCAGAGACTAACAAATTTATTTGAGCATAAGCTTTCGTGAGCTACAGCTCACTTCATCGAATGCATTTAGTGGAAAATACAGTGGGGAGAGAACATGAAACAATGGGTGTTACCATACACAGTGTAAGGGGACAGATAACTTAAGATGAGCTATTACCAGCAGGAGAGCAGGGGAGGAGAAACTTTTGTAGTGATAATCAAGGTGGGCCATTTCCAGCGGTTGACAGGAACGTCTGAGGAACATTAGGGAGTGGGAGGGGGGGATAAACATTGGGAAATAGTTTTACTTTGTGTAATGACCAATCCACTCCCAGTCTCTATTCAAGCCTAAGTTAATTGTATTCGTTTGCAAATTAATTCCAATTCAGCAGTCTCTCGCTGGAGTCTGTTTTTGAAGTTTTTTTGTTGAAGGATAGCCACTCTTACGTCTGTAATCGAGTGACCAGAGAGATTGAAATGTTCTCCAACTGGTTTTGAATGTTATAATTCTTGACATCTAATTTGTGTCCATTTATTCTTTACATAGAGACTGTCCAGTTTGACCAATGTACATGGCAGAGGGGCATTGCTGGCACATGATGGCATCTATCACATTGCTAGATGTGCAGGTGAACGAGCCTCTGATAATGTGGCTGATGTGATTAGGCCCTATGATGGTGTCTCCTGAATAGATATGTGGACACAGTTGGCAACGGGCTTTGTTGCAAGGATAGGTTCCTGGGTTAGTGGTTCTGTTCTGTGGTGTGTGGTTGCTGGTGAGTATTTGCTTCAGGTTGTGGGTGTCGAGCATGACCACCGGAGAACCACCTGCCGAAATGCTGCCGAGACGTGGCAACAGCAAAAAGCGTCGGCAGCATGTTGGCGGGTGGTTCTCTGGTGGTCATGCTCGGCACCCACATTTTAGAGGCGCGGTGTCCTGCGTGTGTACACAACTGCCCCAAAGGGCGCCATTGTGCCCACAGGCACCGCGTTGGGTTCACCTGCATTATATCATCCATTCTGAGATCCTGGCTAACAATAATCACAGAATTTCCCTACTTACCTGGCGTTGAGCTCAATAAGTTATGTTTGGCTAAGATATACCTTCCAGAAAGGCAGCCAGTCCTGATTTGAACGTATTAAGAGATGAGAATCCACAATTTCCCCGGTAGTTCATCTCACTGGGAAAAACCTGTGCCTTATTTCAATGTGTCTGAGTTTAGCTTCCAGCCATTGGTTCTAGCTGTGCCTTTCTCTGTTTGACGAAAAAGCCCTTTTCTAACCAGTGTTTTCTCCCCATGAAGGTACTGATAGTAATTAAGTCACCTCTCAGTCTTCTCCTTGATAAACTGAAGAGATCTTTAAGTCTTTCACTGTAAAATATGTTTTCCAGCCCACAGATCGGTTTCGAGACTCTTTTCTGCACCCTCTCCACTCTTTCAACATCTGTTTTAAAATGTGCTCCCCAGCACTGCACACGGTACTCCAGTATCAGTAGGACCAGTGTTCTCTGCAGAGGTGAAATCCGCTCCCTGCTCCTGTTCTCCACCACCCAGGTTACACAGCCAAGGATGGCATCAACCCTCTCCGCACAGCACTGTGCTGGGAGCCGATGTTGAGTTACTCAGCCACTGTAGCCACTACCCGTGCTGTAATTGGGGCCAGGGTTAGACATACGAGCTGCCCCGGAGAAGGGCAGGAGGGAGGTGGCACTATGTCAGTGCCTACGAGGAGGGAGTGACACTGACCAACAGTACAGACGGGAAAGTGACTCTGCCCCCAGCCATGCCTGTGGCACAAATCAAACCACACGCAGCTTCCTCTCACTCATAGCGCAGTAGTGACTGGTCCAGACACACAAAAACTGCTTAGAGGAATTACCAGCTATTAATTGTAACTATTAATTACTGACTTTCAATCGCTGATTGTTTATGTTGTGGCAGTGCCATGGGATCAGGTGTTTATTGTGCTGGGTGCTGTGTAAACACCAAACAATTAGTAACAATTCCAAACTGCTAGATGACTTGGAGGGCACTGGGTGAAACTGCAGGCAGAGTCTGTGCCGTATCCCAGCTGCCACAGGAAAGCCATAATTCATCACTCCCAGCCACTCTATCACTGCAGTGGTACCAGGGCCTCGGGTGGGAGATATGGGTGAAAGTCTTCCTGTGCCAGGTACTTAGCCACCCCTGTTACTGCAGTGTCCAAGCTCCTTACAATCTCTAATGCGTTGATCTTCACACTATCCCTATGACATAACATTAGTAGCCTCTGTGCTTCTGAAAATCCCACTAGGTGCCTAAATACCTTTCAAAATACGATCCAAAGTGACTTACCCTAGGTCGCCCGGAAAGGCTGCGGCTGAGGAGAGACGAGACCCCTCCCAGGTCTTCAAAGTTGTATGTTGGTGCCCTAACTGCTGTTAATACCCATCATCTGCAAAAATTAAGGTAGAGCAGTCAGTGCTTGGGCAAAAGTTGTGACACAGACACAGGTCAATGCTTCCTAATCTGTAAGGATTCCAGTCTCCATTCAGTATGTTTCTAAAATACACCCTTTCCTGGGGGGAGCTCAGTACTACCCAAGAAACCCTGGTAGCCTCTCTGCTTCCCACTGAAACCCACGGAGGAGACACTCAGCAGGAGACACTCAGAATGTCAGCATTGGGCTGGGAAGGTGCATTGGAATCTGCCTCCCCGAAAAGTCTGGAGAGCCAGGTGACAACCTAAGGGGCAAGGTCCCTGAGCAAATAATCAGTTGTCAGAGAGAGAGAGGGGGACAGCCAGCCAGAGAGCACAATAGTGTAGAGACAACAGACACTAAGGGCAGAGGTGAGAGCTGGGTCTCCTTTCTGATCCATCCGTAGCTCTAGCTGCAAACCACAAAGAACCTGACTCTGAAGTCCTTCCTCTGGCACAGCTCCCAGCACGTGCGGACACTGTCCAGGAGGGTGTCTCAGAGCAAGGGCTGCATAAGAACAAGGACCTGAAGATCTGACCCGAGGCTAGTGACACTCACCTTCAATCCTCAGTATGCAACAGCGTGCTCTCCAAGGCCAGGGACCGGGGCTGCTTTCAGACACCCTTCCTGTCCCAGGTTCTGGGAAGACCCCTGACTGTGGCTGCTGAGACAGGTGCCTCTTGCTGCCCAGGCTGACTGTTGGCATCACACAGACCCTTACTGCCTCCTGCTCTGGGTTCCTACAGGGTTTATGAGGGAAAGCAGCTGCCCCCGGCCCTTGCTGCTGCTGCTGCTGGAATCTCCCTAAGGACTGATGCCTGTGATGCTCTGGGTTCCTTTCAGAGGGGAGTTGATATTGTGTTACTTGTTAAAACAGTGTAAGAACAAAACAGGTGCAATTGGCATCCTAATCCCCAGGGAAATCTCCCATTTTCCCATGTGCTTTAATGTGTGTGAAGAGCCCAAGTGAATGGGAAATAAGTTACAATCCCTTTAATGATCATATTGAACTCCTACATACCACTTTCCAGCCATGGATGTCAAAGCAGATCTCAAAGGATATCAAGTGACATCATCCTTATTTCATAGGCAAGAAAACTGAGGCACACAGAAGGAAGGTAATTCCCAAATGTAACCCAGCCTAGGCATACCCAGGAATACGGCACTTTGACCAAGGCTTCCTCTGTCAAAATGCAATTGGCATCCTAATCCCCAGGGAAATCTCCCATTTTCCCATGTGCTTTAATGAAGGGGCTGTCACAAGAGGAGGAAGGTGTCAGGGTTTCTTCTCCACTCTGAACTCTAGGGTAAAAATGTGGTGACCCGCATGAAAGACCCCCTAAGCTTATTTCTACCAGTTTAGGTCAAAAACTTCCCTAAGTCACAACTGCAGTAGAAACATTCAAATGAACATCAGTTTGACTGAGCCCCCATTTAAAGAACAAAACAGGTGCAATTGGCATCCTAATCCCCAGGGGCCTGGGGAGGTATTTTGAGGAAATAGGGTTCTCCAAGTGGTCCTTTCCTTGATTGTTTGTTGGACCTAGCTAGAGACTGATGTGGATGGTGCTCAATGTGCAAGGAGTCTCTGTGCACCTTGTGAGATTGTTATTCTGAGGCTAAAGATGTTCTGTTCCCCCCAAAAAAATCAGACCTACCAATCCCCCCAAAAGAAAACTAAATCTAAAAGTTTCAACCCCCTGTACCAAAGCAGAATTTTTTCACCCCGAAAAGGGAAAAGAACTGGAAACGTCATGATGTCTATGAGGAGCTTTCTTATTGTCATCCATTTTACATGGAAGGTGCTTAGGTACTACATTGAAGGGACTTATAAAGCTGCCCTTCAATGTAGTACCTAAGCACCTTCCATGTAAAATGGATGACAATAAGGAAGCTCCTCATAGAAATCATGAAGTTTCCAGTTCTTTTCCCTTTTCGGGGTGAAAAAATTCTGCTTTGGTACAGGGGGTTGAAACTTTTAGATTTAGTTTTCTTTTGGGGGGATTGGTAGTCTGATTTTTTGGGGGGGAACAGAACATCTTTAGCAACAATCTCACAAGGTGCACAGAGACTCCTTGCACATTGAGCACCATCCACATCAATCTCTAGCTAGGTCCTGAAGTGCTCTGGCCTCCCAAATCAATCTTTAGTAAGGACCTTAAGTGTTCTGACAAACGGATAATTCTCTAGAGACGGCCTATCCGGATCCATATCTAGCGAAGCCCTGATGTACTCTGCAAAGACATGGGCCACGTAAGCCCTCCCCTCACTTCCTTCCCTGTGGCTGGAAGTAAATCCCATCCCTTCCCTCACAGTGCCGAAAGTCTGCTGCTGGCCACATTCTGGTGTGAACCATGGCAAAAATCTGGGGAGGGGGGCATGTGACCCTGCATGCCCCCAAACATGTCGCCTCAAGAAGATGTGGTATTCGGTATCAGGAGAGGCAGGTCAGTCCCCGGGGCCCAGTCAGGCATTGAGGGTGATAAACACAAGGCACGGAAGAAAAGGTCAGTTGGTCACCCGCACCCCACCCCTGTGGGAGAGAGGTGTATGGGCGTCTGTGTGTTTGTCCCCTCTTCCCGAGTGTGTGAGGGGGGGAGGGGAGGGTTCTGTGCGTCACCCCCCTTGTGTGAAACCTAACGCCTTAAAGACAAGAAGGTAAATAAAAAGAATCTAACTAGGCAGTATTTCCTTTTAAACGGGGGCTCAGTCAAACTGATGTTCATTTGAATATTTGTACTGCATAGTTCTGATTGATTGCCATTAAACGTCCCTAGGGAAATATGGTCACCCTAGCATAAACTGAAAGAGCTTTAGGACTAAAATGAAAAATTAAAGAGACAATTCACCTCTGGAGTAATAGAAAGAGGAGGGGGCTGTCACAAGAGGAGGAAGGTGTCAGGGTTTCTTCTCCACTCTGAACTCTAGGATAAAAATGTAGTGACCCTCATGAAAGACCCCCTAAGTTTATTTCTACCAGTTTAGGTCAAAAACTTCCCTAAGTCACAACTTGCCTTGGATTAGTTAAACGCTGCCACCACCAAGTGACTTAACAAACAATCAAGGAAAGGACCACTTGAAGTTCCTATTTCTTCAAAATACCCCCTCAAGCCCTTACACCCCCTTTTCTGGGGACGCTTGAAGATAAACAAGATGAGCATAGACCAGCCTTGGGTTTTTAAGACCCCAAAAACCTGAATTAGAGTCTTAAAAACAGAACTTTATTAGAAAAAAAAGATAAGAGAACAATTCTGTAAGATCAGAATGAAAGATAATTTTACAGGCAGTCATATTCAAAACACAGAGAATCCCTCTAGGAAAAACCTTAAGTTACAAAAAGACACAAAAACAGGAATACACATTTCCTCCAGCACAACAAATTTCACAAGTCAAAATAAAGAAAACCTAACGCATTTTCTAGCTAGATTACTTACTAACTTTACAGGAGTTGGAGGGCTTGCATCCTTGATCTGTTCCCAGCAAAGGTATCACAGAGACATTTCCAAACAGACTGTTTCCTAGGTTAGACGTTTGGTGGTGTCAGCGAAAGTCCAAGGGCAAAAGGTAAAATAGTTTGTACCTTGGGGAAGTTTTAACCTGAGCTGGTTAAAGCTGGTAAGCTTAGGAGGTTTTCATGTTAAAGTTCCGACATGTTGGTGGATGGGATTCTCAGGATGATGGTGATTATGCAAACATAGGATGTCAGAGTTAACAGAAATGGTGTCACTGTGATTATAAAGGCCATGATGAAAGTCAGAAGTTCAATGAGGGTGGTGTCACTGCAGGAGAGTTTTACAATTGGGGAGAAGTCACAAAAGAAATGGGGAATGTCATTGGAGTTGCAAAAAGTTAAGTGTGATGACAAAAATATCACTAAGCAATTGGCCGGGAAAGCACTTATCCAAGAAGCAACCTTAGCAGAAGACAACATTTGCTTGTCATAAGGGCTGCATAATGCAAGGGGTTACAAATTGCTAAATATCGGTGATAAGATTATGGCAAGGCAATAACTTTCTGTAGCTGCCAGAGAACCAAAGAAATAAAATTGTGTGATGCAACCACTAACAGAAATGGTTCTGTCTCCAGTCAGGAGACTGGCCAGCACCTGGTCAGGATGGCGGAGTTGTAGCAGGTTTCCAAGGACAAGTTCCCCAGGAAAAAGTACATGGGTATGTGAAGGTGCTGATCAGCCACAACTAACACAATGAAGAGGATTTCTTGATTTGGACAAAACTTCATTTTTCAATGGGAAAATGCTCTACCAACATTTTTTTCCCAGCTGTAAAATATAATACATTTGTAATGGAGTTGGAGCTGCCATGTAAGAACTGATGGATACTCTATGTTGACCTGGTTATTGAGATGTTTTCTGTGGATATGTCTACACAGCCCATGGCAGTGAGCCACCCAACTTGAGTTAGCAGACTTGGGCTTCCTGGGCTCTAGTGTCTGCACTCCAAATAGTTGGGTAGACATTCTGACAGCAGTTCTGAAGCCTAGGGAGTGTTGTGGGATCCAGAACCTGAGGCACAACTGGAAATCACTATCTAAACAGATATTTTTAGCGTGGTAGCTCAAGTCCCACTAGCCTGAGTCCGTTGACCCAGGCTTCCTGCAATGGACTGTGTATGAATAAATTGGTTCAACTCAATAGAACTTTGTTTGGAATACAGTCAGGAAGGAAGAGATGACTCCAGATAACCTCCTATCAACTGACGCAAGAACAATTAAGGGACAAGGCCAGAACCATTGGCTAGGATTGTAGCTCCATCTCCTGCTGAGGCTACAAAACAGGTTGGTCTAGTCCTGGTCTATCCTTAAAACTTAGGTCAAACTAATTTCATACCCCTAACTCCCACTGTAGTTAAGTTAGCCTAATTCCCACTGTAGATGCAGCTAGGTTAAGGGAAGAATTTCTCTGTCAAGTAGATACTCCCTATTGGGGGATGAATTGACTACAGCAATGGAAAATCCCTTTTCATAGCTTTAGCAAGTACAGTTCTTGCATTGTAGACATACCCTTAAAAACAGCCAAGGATAGGCCAAGAACAGAAACTACAACGACAACATATATCTGGCAAGATTTGAAGGGACACTCAAGAAAGAAGCAGTAGCTGCTTGGGGGAACCACAGTGAGAAATGGGAACCTGCTGGAGGTATATGAAGACGGTAGGCCAGCCTAGGTTGCCATCATGTATCCGATGAAGTGAGCTGTACCTCATGAAAGCTTATGGTCAAATAAATTTGTTAGTCTCTAAGGTGACACAAGTACTCCTTTTCTTTTTTGCAAATACAGACTAACACGGCTGCTACTCTGAAACCGATTTTCATAGAGTTTAAGGCCAGAAGGGACGATCAGGTCATCTTGTCTGACCTCTTGCATATCACAGGCCACCACATTCCACCCAGCTACCTCTCTGTTGCATCCCACAATGCTTTAGGGAAATATGCTTATAAATGCAAAGATAACATGACTGGAATATGTTTTATGTTACATATGCCATGTAATACATCTCTGCAAAGGTTATGATCTACTGAATACATTCATCATAATTGCATGAATATATCATTTTTGTATTGGAAATTATGAATATTGGCTCATTTAATTTTAAATAGCCTCAGTGAAGTAGTTGGAAAGACTATTCTCAGTAAGTGCCCAATCAAGAAACACTTAAGCCAACAATGAACATGGAGACACCAGTCGACATCTGAGCTTTCCCAGGAATCAGAGTAGCAGCCGTGTTAGTCTGTATTCGCAAAAAGAAAAGGAGGACTTGTGGCACCTTAGAGACTAACAAGTTTATTTGAGCATAAGCTTTCGTGAGCTACAGCTCACTTCATCAGCTGCATTTGGTGGAAAAAAAAGAGGGGAGATTGATATATACACACAGAGAACATGAAACAATGGGTTTATCATACACACTGTAAGGACAGTGATCTCTTAAGATAAGCCATCACCAGCAGCAGGGGGGGAAAGGAGGAAAACCTTTCATGGTGACAAGCAAGGTAGGCTATTAGACTAGAACACCTGTAGCCAATCATGAAGCTTCTAGAATCAATTAAGACAGGCTAATCAGGGCACCTGGGTTTTAAAAAGGAGCTCACTTCAGTTTGTGGTATGCGTGTGAGGAGCTCGGAGCAAGAGGTACTAGGATCTGAGAATGTACTGTTGGAGGACTGAGGAGTACAAGCATTTTCAGACAGCAGCAGGAAGGTCCTATGGTGAGGATAAAGAAGGTGTTGGGAGGAGGCTATGGGGAAGTAGTCCAGGGAGTTGTAGCTGTCACACAGCTGTTCCAGGAGGCACTCTAGATAGCGGCATTCCACAGGACCCTGGGCTGGAACCCGGAGTAGAGGGCGGGTCTGGGTTCCCCCCAAACATCCCAAGTGCTGATCAGACAGAGGAGGAATTGACCTGGACTTTGTGTTCACGAAAATGGCCAAACTGAGGGCTGCCGTGAAGCTTCAAGGTGAGTAAATACAACAATTAGTGAAAGACCCTCCAAGGTAGAGGTGGAACTTTGTCACAGTATCTGTCTATCTATCACTAAAATTCCCTGATACGCCGGTGAGGCATACCTGAAGGGTAAAATCTAGCACTGAGCAGTGAGGATGGAAGATCAGCTGTCAGGTCTTGTCCTCCTGCAATTCTTATACAAGTGAAATGTTTAATGAAACTTTATTTACCTCTATGATGGCTCTATTTGTATCTGGAATCATGTGATATGACCCCTTCGCTCAGCATTTCAGGACAAGGATACAGCTTCTTCAGTCAATCTTCATATACTCAATTTCCTTCAAAAAAGGGACCATCAGGTGCCAGTCAGGATGCGCTGATTCTGGTGCCATTCTTGGTGCTGTACATTGTGCCTTGTGTAAAAGCGACAGCCTCTGTGGGCTCATTATTTATCCTTCATGCAGAAAGGTGAAATATCTTGGACATTTCTGCAGATAGGAATTTTCAATTAATGTCAATGTCTTTCTCTCTCTCATGTAGAGTGAAATCAAGATAAAAACTGAATATTTCCAGGCCTAGCTGTAACTACCCCTCTCTTTCTCACTCATCATGAGTGGGAATGTGCTGAGACAAGTGATACCCCATCCATTCAAAACGGGCTGACTTTCTGACAGAACTGCTCACAAGGGCTTGAGGGAGATTCATTGGGTGAAGTTTTTTGCACTGTGTTATGAAAAGGGTCCAACTCAATGATCACAATCAACCCTTCTAGCCTTAAAGTCAATGAAGCTTTGAAACCAACAGGTGTGTGTCTGTGTGCCCCATAATTACCCAAAGGATAATTACCCAAGCTTTTTGGAAGAATGAGAATATGTATTTTTAACTGCAAAATAAACTGTGATAGTTATTCCCTCTTCACTTCCAACTGTTCTATTAGGTAAAACAGGGCCAGATTCAGAAAGGGAGTTAGGCACCTAGCTGCCCCTTTAGGTGCCCAACTCCCAGAATCAGGCACCAGTGAGATTCACAAAACCCACGATTGTGCTGCTGAACCCTCCAGGCACCAAAACTCACCCGGCACCTAAATTTTCACTGCCAAAATTCCCTGCTTACCTGTCCTTCTGCCTGTGTGCACATGTGTGGGTGCTGCATGCCAAGTGCTTGGATGCCTAAGCCTCAACATAATCCACAAAGCAGAGCAAGATAGGTATTCCTTTACCTGATTTCCCTGCGGGACTACAGGCAGTGATTATTGGTTTAGCCAGTGGGTAGTTCTCTCTGCCCACTCCCTCTTCTGTGCAAGCAGTAAGAGTGGCCTTGGAGGGCAGAGACAGAACAGGGGTGGGGCCTTGGGGGTGGAGTGCAGGTGGAGCCTCTGAGATGAAGAGGCTGAGTGGGGGGTGGGGCCACAATCTGGGCACTGGGGGGGGTCCACAAAAGATTAATCCAGCCCAGCAGGTGCTGTGCATCCCCTAGTTTTTTCAGTGGGTGCTTGAGCCCCAGAGCACCCACAGAATCAGTTCCTATGTGCGGGACCCAATCTAGTAGGCAAGCTCACAACTCACCTACCAGATCAATCCCCTTTCCAAATCTGTCTGGAGCAGGTGGCTCTCACCTTGTAACTTTTAGCTCAGTGGTTAGAATCCTCACCTGGGATGAAGAAGACCCAGTCCCCCTGCATCTGCTAATTCGAGAGTAAGTATTTGAACAGGGGTTATATATAGTTGGGCCATGGAGGCAGTAGTTTTCCTAGCATGAGAAAGGGGTATTTACAGGCAGGCCTGGAAAGATTCAGGTTTTGTCTTGATTTCACTGTACAAATACAAATATACTTCTATTGATAGATAACAACAGAAATGTAAAGATAGGCACCATACGAAAAATGCTGCTTGATACCTTATTCAAGCTTTATCTGAGGATATTTTGATAATTTGTGGTTTAATTCTTATAAAACTTTAACTTTTTGAATCTCAACATATTGGCATTAAGTAATTATTGTCTGACCCCCCTCTCAACCTGTTGTCTGGCCCCTCCATTATTTCCCGCAAGTATAAAAATTTAAATAAATGACTCTCCCATGACGCTTAAAAATAAGCGTTGATATTATCTGTCAAATTTATAAACATAAAAAAATTGAATTGTGCCAAGCTTTGTTATGGTATGTAATGGAGTCAAGGGGAAAGAAAGGATGACTGAGGTATTTTATGAACTGAAGGCTGCATACGAGGTTACATGAATGCTCTGTAAAGAGCATTATACAGCATATGTACCTACAGCTGATTAGTAATCATGTGCTACCCTTCAGAGGCCATTAGACAGTGTGTCACAGTAGTTCATTGTTTGTCCCAATCCTCTTGTGCGTGCTTATTACACTTTGTCACCCTCTAGTGGAAGCTATAGGCTATTATTAGACTTTTTTCTTATTTCTGAACCTCGTCTTCACTTGTTTGGATATATTTAGGCTTGGAAAGACTAGGTTTTTATTGCTCAATGTCAGTAAACCTTGGTTTCCCCAAACACACAAAATGATGATAAATACCTCCATCAATAATAGTCGAAATTTACAGGTTAGCAAGAAAAGTGCTGCCTGAGAATTTATTAGATTTGACAATTTGCTTTGTATATTTTGACATGTCATTTTGACAATTTTATGTTTTCATGGTTATAAACCTTTAACTTTTTATATCCCAGTGTCTCCTGTCATTAAATAATGATTGTCTGGCCTCCTCATTGTCTGACTCCCCGCAACTTCCCACAACTGTGAATTTAATGAGATAAAAAGAGAAAAAAATGCTTACTAATAAACATTGATCTTATCAGTAAAAATTACATATATATACACAAATATTAATTCTGCCAAGCCTACATATATCCTCCCCTTATAATACAGATACTGATGGGAAATATTGGGATTCCAGGCTTGTTTATTCTGTGGATGCTTTTTGTTAAAAACAGAAATGATGTCTCACCTCCAAGGCTGTTTAGAACTCTGTGCCTTCCACTGTTTTCCCTGCTCACGTGTCCATACTCCCACGGCCCGCTCTTCACCCATTGTCAAGGTTCCTTCCCTACTCTGAACTCTAGGGTACAGATGTGGGGAGCTGAATGAAAACCGCCTAAACTTATTTTACCAGCTTAGATTAAAACTTCCCCAAGGTACAAACTATTTTCCTTTTTCCCTTGTACTTTATTGCTGACAACACCAAGCATCTAACAGATATATAACTGGGAAAGAGCCCGCTTGGAAATATCTTTAGTCTCTAAGGTGCCACAAGTACTCCTTTTCTTTTACTAAATTCGAAGACTCCATTCCTGTTCTGTCCCAGGCAAAAGCATCACACAGACAGACAGAGAAGCACTTTGTTTCTCCCTCCCCCCAGCTTTTGAAAGTATCTTGTCTCCTCATTGGTCATTTTGGTCAGGTGCCAGCGAGGTTTTCCTAGGTTCTTAACCCTTTACAGGTGAAAGGGTTTTTCCTTTGGCCAGGAGGGATTTTAAAGGTATTTACCCTTCTCTTTATATTTATGACAGCACCCATTCACAGATCTTTGATGATCTGGTATGTGGTGTTATGTTGTACAGCTGAAAATGTTTTTGCCATTCCAACTGTAAAACCCCTTTTCCACAAGGTTACCTTTTCTTTCTGTCCTTCTGCTTTACTTTGTTAAATAAAGTAAATGGTTTCAAGAAATAAATGTTTTTTATTGAGTAGAAGCAGGGGGCTTAGTTGGGGGACTTGGCTTTAGGGGGACAGTGATACAAGCCAGGTGAAGATTTGGGAAAACACAATGCAGACAAGCAGCTCAGATTACTGTGACTCATTATTGAAATGGCTTTCAAAGCCTTACGGATACGCAGTGCCCCTTGCTGTGCTGTTCTTATTGCCCTGATGTCTGGCTGCTCAAAAATGACTGCCATATGATCTGTCTCAACTGTCGTCCCCTGCGGAAAATTTCCCCCGTTTTTCTCACAGATATTATGGAGCACAGAGCAGGCAGATATAACCATGGGGCTGTTCTCCTCACTAAGGACCAACCTTGTTAGTAGACTTCTCCAGCACCCTTTCAAACAGCCAAAGGCACATTCAGGCACCATTCTGCACTTGCTAAGCCTATAGCTAAACTGTTCCTTACTGCTGTCCAGACAGCCGGTGTATGTCTTCATGAGCCATGGGAGCAAGGGGTAGGCTGGATTGCCCGGGATAACTATAGGCATGTCAATATCATCAAATTTTGAAGTCTGGAAAGAAAGTCCCGGACTTCAGCTTTTTGAACCTTTCCCAACTATCCTACGTTGATGTCGCTGAAATGCCCCCTGAGCTCCATCAGCTCTTGCAACACCATTAAAAAGTATCCCTTTCGATTTATGTATTCTTTGGGAAGATGGGCTGGTGCCAAGATGGAGATATGCTTGCCATCTACCGCCCCACCGCAATTAGGGAACCCCATTGCGGTAAAACTATCCACTATGTCCAGCACATTTCCCAGACTCACTACCCTTTGTGGCAGATGTCGATTAATGGCCATGCACACTTGAAACACAGCAGCTCCCACACTTGATTTACCTACTCCAAATTGATTCCCCACTGACCAGTATCTGTCTGGTATTACAGGCTTCCAAATAGTAATCATCACTCGCTTCTCCACTGTCAGACGAGCTCTCATTTTTGTGTTGCTGAACTGCAGGGCAGGGGAGAACTTTGCACAAAGTTCCTGGATGCTGGTTTTCTGCATTTGAAAGTTCTGCAGCCACTGCTCATAATCCCATACTTGAAAAGCGATACAGACCCTCCAGTCAGTACTTGTTTCACAGGACCAGAAGTGGCACTCAACAGAGTGCAGCTGCTCTGTGACTGCCAGCAACAACTGTGAATTGTTTTTATCAATGGCTTCAGCAGGGTTGCTTGCAGGACATCGCTAGCTTCCACGCGGTGGGCCCTACTTCAGCTCTGGAAATACTGCAGAAGAAGGTGTGAGGTGCTTGAGATGCACACAGAGTAGGCTCCATGCTTCTGGGGTTATGGCGTACACATGGCAGTTTTAATTTGTGAAAAGCATTGTTTGCCGTTGATATTATCTATCCCTTTCTTAATGCCAACATTCTGTTCACTTTGACTTTTTTGACTGCTGCTACACATTGCGTGGATGTTTTCAGAGAACTATCCAAGATCTCTTTCTTGAGTCGTAACAGCTAATTTAGACCCCATCATTTTATATGTATAAATGAGATTGTTTTCCAGTGTACATTATTTTGCATTTATCAACATTGAATTTCATCTGCCATTTTGTTGCCCATTCACCCAATTTTGAGAAATCCTTTTGTAGCTCTTCGCAGTCTGCCTGAGACTTAATTATCTTGAGTAGTTAAGAGAAAATATTTAGGCAACTCGCTGTCCATCACACTAAAAACTTCAATGGGATCAAAATTTGTCTCATTATCCAGGGTCAATTTGACTTCTGGAATAAAATGTAAAACTTTCTCTTCAAAAGTGTCTTTCCACCATAACAAGAATGACACAACATTGATTGATTTATTTAGGTTCAAGTAATAAAAATGTGGTGATCTAAGACTCTATGTGCACTAATGTATCATTAATAACAGAATAAATCCGAGAAACATTAAAATAATCATTTCAGTAGGAACTCAAACATTCAGATATCTACGGAGCTTCTTTTCTATCCGTTCAGCTTTGCAGGAAGAAAAACTTCAACTCTGTCAGAAAATCCCATCAATGAGCCCATGACATTCAACCCCTAATACATAGGAAAAATTTACACCCCCCCCCATCTCAGCAAAGTCCCCCTTCCAAACTCCCAACCACAAATAATACCTGAAACAAAGAAACAAATTAATCTACTGATGAAAACACAAAACATAACATATGAATGTAACCTTTCCTGGGCATGGTAGCTGTCTGAACAACTGTATAAGAGGCTGGCCTAGGGAATGAACAGAACTGGGCCAAGGCTTGCATGCTTAGTACAATAGAGAGGTCACGGTTTGATAACATTGTGTCACACAAACAAAAAGAAACTCTCAGACTGCAAGCATATATTTTCTCCCAAATAAAAAAGTCAGAGATTCCATGAAGTCCACTATGGATTCAGTAATCGTTATTTAATTGTATGTGAAAGACACTCAGATAGCACAGGTATGATGGCAGTATAAATACCTAAGATACATAGAGAGATAGAAACAAAGATAGGTGCTGATGTCATTTAAAACTGGTATATCCCTATCATAACTCCACAGATTTCAGTGGAGTTAGTCTGGATTTTTAGTACTGCTTAAAGAGATTGCATTCTGGGGATAAAATTGAGTTGAGTATATCAATTGAGTATTATCAGTTGAGTATATCAATAAAGAAACTTAGAATAAAGTCTCGGTCATGGGAGAAACAGAGACATTTTATTCTTGGTGAAT
This sequence comes from Dermochelys coriacea, assembly GCF_009764565.3. Lineage (NCBI taxonomy): Eukaryota > Metazoa > Chordata > Testudines > Dermochelyidae > Dermochelys > Dermochelys coriacea. Next base: position 35,813,948 of record NC_050080.1, read on the forward strand.
ATCCTCCACACATTCAGTTTACACAGGGAATTTTTGAGCTCCTTTTTCCTCATGCTGTAGATGATCGGATTCATCATCGGACGCACCAAAGAATAGAGAACTGCCACCATGAGAGATCCAGACCCGATGGCGACCTGGAGGTGGGTTTCAGAGAGGCAAAGCAAGCAGTGCAAATTAATAAAAAAGAATACAATGAGGTGAGGTAGGTGGATGGAGAAGGCTTTAAAGAACACATTAAAGGCCATAAGCCTAGGTTCACCAAAGAATGCATCTGAGCAGGCAAGCTTGAGCAGCTGGGGGATTTCACAGAAGAATTGATCCTCCACAGAAGGAGACTGCAAATGTGTTTCTGGTATGCAAGGCAGAATTGAGAATTCCACTGATCCTGGCGCTGGCTGTCATTTGGTCACCATCTCTGCTTCTCATCACTCTCTCATAGTGAAGCGGTTGACAGATTGTGATGTATCAGTCGTATAACATTGACAGTCAGTAAAGCATCATCTGCTGAAGCAAAGATGATGAAGAAAAAGACTTGGACAACACATCCAGAATAGGAACTCAACAAAGTGTTCATGAGATCATTGAAAATGGATTTGGGGACAGTGACAGAGACAGAGTCAAGGTCTAGAATGGACAGATTCATCAGGAAAAAGTACATGGGGGTATGAAGATGGTGGTCGAGGGCTACTGCTGTCATGATAAGTGCATTCCTGATCAGGGCTGCCAAGTAAATCACTAGAAACAGCAAGAAGTGTAAAATCTGCAGCTCCCAAACATCAGAGAATCCCAGGAGAAGGAACTCAGTCACAGTGGTTTGGTTGGACATTTTCTTCTCAGTCATTGCTTCATGGCTGTGGAGAGAAGGAGAACGGCAATGATCAGGATTACAGTGACTGAGGGAATAATTTTAATTCTCTCTCTGTAACATATTATGATGTGACTGTCACAAGATCACCGCACTCATTATCTAGTTTAACTAGGAGAGGTGAGTGCTCTTCTCTGCTGGAGGATAAACTAGATGACCCTTGCAGTCCCTTCTAAACCTGTGATTCTATGTTTTTTTATTCTAATCAGACCACCAGTCAGGTGTGTTTTCACAATAATGTCAATCGGCATGTCTCGCTACAGCCAGAGGAGACATGTCAGTTTACTCCCTCTGAAGGTCTGCTCTAAGATGTGACCTGACACAGTCAAGCTCATGCTCCAATACGTCTGTTAGTCTATAAGGTGCCACAGGACTCTTTGCTGCATTGACACAGTGTGTGATATCTGGAACAAATTACATCCCAAATCCAACAATACTTGCAACGAAGGTCCCCTGTTTTGTGACAATCCACAGGCTCACAACCTGGGCATGACACTAGAATACTAAAATGCCAGCAAAATCTGGTTCCCACTTTGCAGGGAGATACGACATGGACCCTCCCAGCATCCTAAGCTGCAGCTCATCTGTAATGATTACACCCCGATGCCACATAACTGTCTGCGTCCTATGCCAACGTTGATTTAGGGCACCAAAACGTTCCCTTTCTTGTTTGTGTAATGATGGGCTAGTAGCATCACTTGGTTACTGTTCTGTTGTGTCATTTATGTTCCTAAAGTTATGTCTGTGTTATGTGGGTCAGTGGCACTCAGGAGAGTTGTGCTCTATCCAATGACCTGCTGTGAGACCTTCTACCAGTCATTTCCTTTTTCCATGCCTCTGTTGCCCCTCCCTCCCTTACTCTGCCTTGTCTACGTGACTGTGACCTCTTAGGGGGATGGGCTGTGTTGTATCATGTGCGTGTTCTGCACATCCATTTACAGCAAGTTATGGCTCAGCTGGTAACAGTGTTGTACACTGGTTATGGAGCGAGACCAAGAAGTCTGGTTTAGAGACCTTTTTTTTTTTGACCTACTCTCTGACCCTGGGCAGTCTCAGATTAAACAGGCTTTGGCCACTTGGTTCACCTCTTACGCTCAGTTCAGAGGAAGCAGTCTGTGTAAACATAGCCTGTGGGCTGTTGGCTTTACTGCTTATTAAGTTTTATCATCCTGCAGATATCCCTTTGAAACTGAAATAAAAATGGGTGCAATAGAATTAATGGGTTTGGAATTACAGTATTATTAGACAATATGAGTGTTCCTCAAACTTGCTTAAAGCAAGTTCCAATTAGGGGTACTTCCAATTAGGGGAAGAAATTTTCTACTTAAATTTTCTTCTTAAATTCTTTTCAAAGGAAAATTGGATTTTCAATTAAATTTTCATGGTAACTCTCAGGTATTATCATCATAAGTAGCATCTCTCTTTCTTTCTCTTGGAAAAGAGAAAAACATTTTTTGTTTGGTTTGTTTGTGGGGAATTTCAGTGGAAATTTTTCAGTTTTCAGCAATTTTTAGCTGAAAATGTTTATTTTTTGTTGCCAAAATCAAAAAATATGGGATTTTGGGGGGATTTCTCTGAACAGTCATTTCTTTTTTCTGCTAAAAAAAGAGTCTGCCGGGTTATAGATGCTGATTGAATAAATAGCAAATGTTCAAATTATAATTCATAATCATATGCTTCAATTTGCCCTGTATATTAATACCCTAACATATTTAATTGAAATAGCAAACTTACTGTGTTGGTGTCTGGAATTTTTCCCAGCTTGTGATGCATTTGGTCCTCCAGTGGTGAGAACTATTCATCATTATATAATCTAATCTATATATCTATCGGTCTATCTATCTATCATGCACCTACTACTGTATTATTGAGCGGCTATTACCATGTTCCTTCGCTAGTTCCTGGGTCTCTCTCCGGTTCCTACAAGACCAGGATCCACTCCACAGATGGGTACTCCCTGCTCCCCTCCTTGGGCAGGTTTGGCTGAGAGCTGAAGGACTAAGGGCTTTTCTACATGAACATTTAATTCATAGCAGGAAGGGGTGTGAGTCCACCCTGCACTAGCCAGCAGAGGACTAACTGGTACTGCACACTTACAGTTAGTGCACTTTGATCTAGTCCCATTTCAAAGAGGACCAGACAAAAGCACTTTAACCAGCTTCTAATTCTCCTCAGCAGGCCACACAGAGTTATTCCCTGGCAAACTAGTCTGGTGTAGAGTCAACTGACTGTTTATGTAGACAAGCCCTAAATGGAAACAGGGACTCTAGAGCTGGTCCAGGCTAGTGCAGTCTCCAAAGACAGTCACAGCCAAGGATTTCCCTGTTCTGGAGCTAAATAGTTGAATCTGTTATCCAGGGCTGTGGGCCCAGCTCTGCTCTCACCTCCAGAGCAAACCTCCCAGATAACCTGCCCTAGCTGAGCATACATCACCAGAGGGAAACACAAAACCCTGGATCTCACATGATGGCAGCATCCCTGGAAGGAGCTGTGGCTAAAAACAAGGCAGGGCTGAGGCAGAAGTGTGTCCCAAAGGGACTTCAGAGTAAAAGATTGATTTCTAGGAAAGACATGAGACCTAAAATAGGTCAGAGCATAGTAGCACCTGGAATACCCTGTTCTTTCATTAGCTTCACACAGTTTACTCAAAGTGAGCACAAATATTTTCTTTCCTGCATTGCATCAGCAGCTCTTCGGATACAGCTGCTAGAGAAACCTACAGCTCAGGCTGCCCTGACTGCTTGATGTTGGTCAATAAGTGGCACCCAAAACAACAAAATCCTAAAGCTTAGAGCCACGTACTGAACTGGTGTAAACTGATACATTTCCATTGATTTCAGAGTAATTAGGACTATTTTTGCCACTGGAGAACTGACTTTTTCATTTCAGTGGAGCTATGTGGTGTAAATCCACCCTCTATACATTGGAGTCAATGAGGCCTGTCAAGGTTCCTTCCGCATTCTAAACTCTAGGATACAGATGTGGGGTCCTGCAGGAAAGACCCCCCCCCAATCTTATTCTTAGCAGCTTACATTAAAAACTTCCTCAAGGTACAAACTTTGCCTTTTCCTTGAACCGTATGCTGCCACCAACAAGCGTTTTAAACAAAGAACAGGGAAGAGCCCACTTGGCGATGTCTTCCCCCCAGATATCTCCCCAAGCCCTACACCCTCTTTCCAAGGGAAGTTTTAATAATAATATCCTCACCAATTAGTACAGGTGAACACAGACCCAAACCCTTGGCTCTTAAGAAGAATGAAAAAAATCAATCAGATTCTTAAAAGAAGAATTTTATTTAAAGAAAAGGTAAAAGTATCACCTCTGTAAAATCAGGATGGTAAATACTTTACAGGGTAATCAGATTCAAAACATAGAAAATGCATCTAGGCAAAACCATAAGTTACAAAAAGAGGACTACACATTCCCTTCAGCACAGTCAATTTTAAAAGCCAGAAAACCAAAAGGAAATCTAATGCATTTTCTAGCTAGATTACTTACTAACTTTACAGGAGTTGAAAGGCTTGCATGTTTGATCTTTTCCGGGCAAAGGTATCACACAGACAGACCAAACCCTTTGTCCCAACCGTCCAGATTTTAAAGTAATTTGTGCCCTCATTGGTTATTTTGTGTCAGGTGCCAGTGAGGTTACCTGATCTTCCTAAACCTTTACAGGTGAAAAGATTTTGCCTCTGACCAGGAGGGATTTTATAGCACTGTACACAGAAAGGTGGTTACCCTTCCCATTATATTTATGACACATGGGCAAGTCACACATCCATGCATGACAGTCCTTACAAGCCAGGCCACATTCCCAGGAAAGCTCAGATGTGGATTGGCATCTCAAAGTTCATTGTTAGGTTAAGTCTTTCTTGATTGGGCACTTAACTTGAAAATTCCTTTCTAAAGAAGCTTACCAAATGCCTTACTAAGGTGACATAAAATCAAACAAGTACAGAGCCAATATTTATAACTTCGAATACAAAAATTATATATGCATACAAACAGGATGAATATATCCAGTAGATCATAATGTTTGCAGAGATATGTTATATGGCATATCTAGCATAAAACATATTCCAGTTATGTCAAATTTACTTTCATAAGCATATTTCTATAAAGCATTATGGGGTGCAATGTCACAAGGGGTCTTCCTCTCCCTGCAGGAGGGTTGGGAGGAATCCCGCCCAAGTAAAGTGGAAACAATAAACCAAGGCGTGTGGGAAAGTAACCCAGGGAAGCTATCAGTTTTCCTGGGAACTACCAGAGTGAGTCTGGTACATGTAGGCTCCCTGGGTTGGGGCCCGGAGTAGAGGGCTGGACTGCACCCCCCCCCCCCCGCCAGCCCTTTCACCTCCCTAGATGTTCACGGAGGACGCCAGAAGCGCCAGTGAAGCAGTGAGAGCCTAGTAGGCCCAGAAACGGAAAGGCTGCTTGGAGACAAAATTTCCCCTCCCACTATAAACAGAGAGGGGAAATTCTGAGACAAGACACTATCCTGATCTACCGCTAGAAGGAAGCATGAGACCCACTGAGGTGGAGAAGAAGCCCTGTTACAATAGTAAAATAGAGATGAACTGATATAGTTTCTAGACATGGCTCATTTGAGTACTTGCGAACAGTTACCCTTTCTTTCTTTCTTTCTTTCTTTCTTTCTTTCTTTCTTTCTTTCTTTCTTTCTTTCTTCTACTTTTTGAGCATTCATCTTTCATACATTTAATACATACTTCTTTATACAAAAGATGGTACTGCAAAAGATAGTCTTTATTAAAAGTGAGCTTTTTTTCCCAGACTCATATTTCAGTAAAGCACTCTTCTTCACTCATCCATACATGAACACTAATGCCCAAATTCTGCAAGTAGCTTAATATCTTTTGAGTGGTTCTGGGTGTCTTCCACTCCCACTGAAGCCAATGACATTCATTCTCCACTGATTAGGAACTTCCATTTTAAATTACGCCTCTGAAATGTAGGTGAAAAATGTTGCCACCACCGTGAGTGGAGACCTTTGATTGGGCAGTTTCTATGCAGATCTGTAGTTGGTTAAAAAAAAAAATGAAAGTCTGTGGAGGGATCGGAGTCTCAGTGTCCTGCCATGTGAAATGTTATGCCTGTTCATACATCTTTGCAGGGTCAATGCAACATTGAAATATTTATTTCTATATCGATACTGATATAAATATAGGTATTGATACAGATATATAAAATGCAAATATAAGATGTCTGTCCAAAATTTTCAAAGCTCGTAAGACCCGACTTCCCTCCCCCATCCAAACAAAAAGAAATGAACTAATTAAAATTAATAGGAAATGAGCACCAAAGAGCACTAGGCAACTTTTCAAATCTTAACTTAGATAGTGTCACACAGGTCTCCCTCGCCCCAGACAGAAATACGCTATACACATTAAAATATTTACCACCAAAGTTTGACAAAAAAATGAATTAAAGAAAAAAAAATCTCACTGCGTCTACCTGGTATTTTTGTTATTCCTCCTAATTTTGGGGCCCTGTTTTTTTACCAAAAAAATCATGATTCCCCTGCTCTCCTTGTAACTGGTTAGGTGCCCATTGCTCTCCTGACCACCCACCCCACCGTCTTGCTGTCCCCTGATGCAGGGCCATATGGCTTTCATAGACAGAGGTATGTACAGTTTGTGACCTCATGTAGCAGGCTTTATTTGGATTAATAATTGATTTGGTCAGCCCAAAGTGACTCATGAATTTAACTCAAATTAGGTGAATATTTTCAGCACAAATCAATGCAAATCTTTCAGGACTTAGATGCTGGGCAGCAACATGCTGCATTATAACATTTAACCTGTGGTTAGAGCACACATGTGGAGTGTGTGTGAAACCCATGTTCAGTATCCCCCCTGCCTAATGTGGGGTTGGAGTCTTCACTCTCCCACACTGGAAACAAATGTACTGGCCTATGGAATACTCTCTACACATGTTCTCTCTCTCTTCCTCCAGTTAAACTGGTTTATTTGGTATAAATAATTAAACAACCATTGAAACAGGGAACTTCGATCTCCTGCAGCCAAAATGTGCATCTTAACTACCAGACTACAGAGTCATCTTTGGACTTGCTTTCAAGCCTAATAACTATTCGTTCTCATCTTGAATGTCAATGACTAGTCATTGGTCTAGGACAAGCAAGTGAGAATGACTTCACAGCCTGGTAGTAAGGCTTTTATTTTCCATACCTGCCAGAGAAATGAAAAATCAGTGGTTCACTGAGGTCTAATTGTCATCTTCTGCCACAGAATATCTGGCAGGACAGAAATACATGCTGAATGGGTTATCCATCAAAGGTTGTGTGTCTTGTGGTTAAGACATAGGTATGAGAATCATGAACTTCATTTCTCTTCCTAGATCAGCCACTTCTACCTGTAGGCCAGAAAGTTTGTCTCAAAGAAAGAAATTCATCCTTATCCAGAGTGTGCTGTATTGAAAACTGTGTTAAAATTACAAGATATCATTCTGAGTGTAAGGGGTTTTTCTGGTTTCACTTGCAGACAGGGAAGCTCTGTATGGACACATATGCTTTGGTATCCTTCTGCAGCCACCCATCCTAGCGTTATGCCTCTCTCTTTTCGGGAACAGCCTGCTTTGTCTCTCAGTTTTTGTGTCTTATGCATCTGAATTCTAAGAAATAAAGTAATGTTACATTGCAACCTTCAAGCAAGACTGTTTTATATTTTTATCTAACTGTGAATGTAACACAAAGACGCATGGAAAAAGAGGTTGGTAAACGGGATTTTTTTTCTCATGGGGGGGTTGTTTTTCATTTTATTTTAATTTTGTTGATATTTTCCAACATTATCATTGTCACAAACACTGGAGGAGGGGTTTTGGAAGGCACAGATAGGTGTTGGGCATCAGGAAAGCCAATGGGAGATAGGTGCCTAGGTGGATGAAAAGTTTACTTGGTACAGAGGGGTAATGGAACTTGTTCTCGATTACCCAGAAAACCAGTGATAAGAATGGGAATAGAACACAAGTCTCCTGAGGCTCTCATGACATAAACACCAATTTATCAAAGAAAAAGATACAGGCTAGGATTGTCAAAGGTGTTCACAGGAATCAATTGAAGTACCGGGTAGTTGGACTTCAAAATCCTTTCACTCCCTTTGAAAATCCCACCAAATCTTGGACAAGGGCAGAATGGTGGGGATAATTTTCAAAGGCACCTAAGTTTCCCCTGCTGCAAAAGGTGGATAAGCCCTACTTCTCGTCCTTTGTCAGGTGCTTTGAGATCAGTGAATGGAAAGTGCACTAGGGGAGCTAAGGCTGAGATTTCAAAAACACACAGAGGGTTTGGATGTCCACAACCACCTCAGTGGAAGTAAAAGTCTGTCCATGTCTCCAGTAACACTTATCCAGGTCAGGATAAGCTAAAATATTCTCACAGAATTATCATAAAGTCCTGGTCACTCCCAATTACTGTCCCCCACATAGCCGTGTTTTGACCCAGCTCATGCCCTTTTGCTGCCTAGTCAACCTGCTGGCCTCACCTTTAAGCACAATACAAAAAAGTAACTTATAGCTGGTCAAAACCCAGAGTTATTTTTCTGAACCAATTATAAACTTTTTTCTTGAAAAACTAAAAAAAGTTCTGTTTTTCTGCAACCACAAACTGTAATGTTTGGGCTGAAGATTGCAGAGGACTAACAATTTTGGGATGCAAACTAAACACTTAGCAGTTAAAAACTGATTTTGTTTGTTTGTTTCGCTTGTCTCTGATTTTTTTTATTATTATTATTTTTATTTGGAGCTTGTCTATCTCTGACAAAAAAATCTAAAATGTTTGAGGAAAGCCAACACAAAAATGTTCATTTTACTGAAAACCTATTTTCTTAAAAGAAAAATTGATGGAACAATGTCAACGCTCCTGATGTGAACAATAGCTGTTTTTCCAAAGTGTCTGAGTGACTTAGGAATGTAAGTCCCAATCAAAGTCAAGTGTGCACTTGAACACTTAGGGATGTGTCTACATGGCAAAGAAAAATCCTGGATGGCCTATGCCAGCTGACTTGGGCTGAGGGGAGGTTTCATTGCTGTGAAGCCATTCCGGTTTGGGCTGCAACCTGAGCTCTGGGCCCTCCCACATCACAGGGTCCTAAAATCCACGTTCCATGACTCTGCACAGCAATAAGACAGCTCCGCAGCCTGAGCCCCATGATCCCGAGTCAGCTGCCATGGGGCAACTGTGGGTTTTCTTTGCTGCATAGATATAGCCTTAGGCATTTTGGGGAATCCTCCCCAACGTCTCTTGCCTTTCAACTCCAAGAGTAAACTCCCCCATTTTGGTGTAGGGTTTCAGAAGCATTCAGTGCAGAGCTAACTCTGTGTCTTTGATATTATTTACGCACTTTTGCAAATCCCACATCTACCTACGAATTGAATTGTTATTATGATTATGTTATACTGAATCATAATAACACAGATAACTGAACAAGACGGTCAACTACAAATAAAGAAAGAGATTCAGAGTACATTGTAAGTGCTTCCCACTCCTCAGGCAGTGCTGTTTAGCCATATCATTATTACTATTATAGTACCTTGGCACACCATTATGCTCGGTGCTGTACAACTAGAGAACAAATAGCCAGTCCCTGCTGCAAAGATTTTACAATCTAAGTAATCCCAGTTTAATTGGACAGTTTGCTCTTGCTCCTTTTCATTTCGCAGGAGCAGCTGAAAGCTGCTAGAGATTACCAGGAAATCAGGCCTTAAAATTAAAATAAATGAAATGATATCTATGTATATGGAGGCCAGGGTTGCAGGCCCACCCTTAAGGCTGAGATCCATTTTGTATATAAATTATGGATTTTGTCCTTGTTATCCCAGGACAAAATAAACTGTACAGGAGAATTTTATCGTAGGTGTCAAATCACAGAAGAAATGGCTAATTTCACTGGGACCAGAAAAATGGAAGCACAAGGTGATGAAGAGGAGGATTATGATACTAATCATGGAGCTGCTAAGACTGGACCCAACTGCTAAATTGCCTTGAAGTTCATGAGAGGTACACAGTGCACTGGGTTCCTGACAGGAAATGCTCTGTAGTTTCCTAGTATCCAAGGAAATATGATTCTGTGATATAGGCTCTAACAGGATGATGGAAGATGTTTAACAGGCGTCCAAGCAGAACAAATTTCCCAGGATCACTGGGGTGTGAAGGTGGTGATGAACGACAACTATGGGGGAAAGGTTGATTATGAGAAACACCAGGAAGAGCAGGATCTGCGTCTCATAGAGGTGCTTAGATCCCACCAGTGTGAAAGTGGTGATGGACTTTTGGTTTTCTCTTCCTTCACTGAGCATCTCGCTAAATGAAATAAGAGAGAATCAAGTGGGAGATTATTAAATAGAAGCAAAATGTAGTATCACCTGTATAATTTTAATGTATTCACAAATGTCTCACTGTTACATTATTCTTCCCTTATCTGTTTGCCATCTTCACATAACTTAGATTTTAGGGGCCAGAATTTTCACAGATACCATGGCTAGAGTGGACCATTGTCATCATATAGTCTTACCTCCAGCAGAACACAGGACAGAGAACTGCACCAAAGTAAGTCCTTTGGGAACTTTTAAAGGTATTGTGCTGGGGTGGTCACCCTGCCATGCCTTGAAGGTCTTAAAACAGCCCTGGGAGAGGGCTGAGAAGGAAAAAGCTGGGCTGTTTAGGAAAAGAGCTATACCTCTAGCCTGTGTAATTAGGGCCCAGCTGGCCCTTATAAGAGGGCAGTGGGCCAGAAGGAGACAGACACTCTCTGTAACTAAATGGAGAGGCGAGGACCTGGTTGCCTGGGACTCTCAGGAGGCTACCTAGGGCAGAACAGTGCTGGGGAAGGGCAGAGGGAACTAGGGAGCCCCAGCCTAGCAGAGCTGAAGGCCGAGGTAAAGGCCCATGAAAGGGTACTAAGGCTGCAAAGGAGCAGTCCAGACCTAGACACAGGCAGCTGGTCTGACCCCCTTGCTGATGATGAGTGGTACAGACTGCAATCTGCCCCAGGGAGTGGGAGGCTAGATGATGACTAACAGTAGCCACTGAGGCAAGGGAGGGATAGGGGATTGGGGGTTCCCCTGGGGAGGGGAGACCCAGACTGAGGGGATACTGCCAGTGGGCAGAACCCTAATTTAGAAGTGCACCGGGGTCCGGGAGGAGCACGGGGCCAGTGGCAGGCGAGACACGAACCGGCAGAGGGAGCTCCTGGCTGAAAAGACCTAATTCCCTGGACAACTAACAGGAGGTGCAGCAGTGATGAGTCGTCGCCCCGTGACAGATATTTAGACACCTAGTGGGATTTTCAAAATCATCTACAGATACCTAAATGGAGCAAGTCCTCTAAATACATCCTCATGATGATGATGATTTAGGGTAAAATTCACAGGGCCAGCAAAAGATTTTTGTAACCCAATGGTCAGTGTGTGTACCTGATCTTCAGAGGATACTGTTGTAGCTAAGCAGACTTGGCACTTTAGAGCAACTTTTAATAGTTTAAATTTTTTAGATCTGTGGCTCTCAGTTTCAAACCCCAGTGGGTTGGCTAAGATGATGGCCATTTCACATGCATCACACAAGTCCAGCCTAATTGGCAAGGACTGGAGAACATAAAAGAGAAATCAGAAATTTTGAAAGCTGCCTAATAGAACTGGGTGTCCAAATCCCCTAAGCATCTTTGTCTATTGCAGCCTCAGGGTGAAATTAACTGAAAATCACTTCAGTCCCACCCAAGCTCTAATCTGAGGATTTAAGGGAGATTTAAGTATAACAAAGGCCTTGTGCTGTTCCTGTGTACAGCAGTGAATTTCTCTCGTCTATTTAGTCTGGATTTTTAAGGGAGCCTTTTAAGGGAGTTAGGCACTCAATGCCAGTGAACACTTTTAGTTTCCATTCACAATCAGAGCCTGAGACTACAAAGTCTTTGGAGCCTGGGATTGTATCTCACTATGTGTTTTTGTAGAGCCTAACACATACGGTCCTTCATCCCTGCTGGAGCTTCTAGACACTAAAATCATCATCATCAATCATCATCTCAAAGAAGAACATAAGGGAAAGATTTGGCATCTATCCTAGGCCAGATGAATGGAAACTCTGTAATTTGGGGGATGGAAAGCAATGCACATCCCCGGTCAAAGTCATTCTCCAGATTTCTTTTATTGAAAAAATAAGAGAAAATCAGCACATTTTCTCTGCCCCTTCCTTTCAGAAATGCAGATGCAGGATGTGCCTAAACCATATCTGGTTTAGGTATGTCTTTACATATCCGAATGCAGACTGGTTAATTCTTACTGTTTTTCAACCAGCCATTCAAACTTTTGTGAACATTAAAATTTTCAGACACCGGAAAAATTCAATAATATTTTGCATTAACATTTTTTTCACCATTTTCCAACCAAATTTATAGAAATTGAATATTCACATCTGTTAGGCAGCTTTAATATGCCTTATTGATTGATAAAGGGTGTGTACGGAGAAAGCAAGTGAGAGCGCTATTTGGTTGTAGTCAGAGTACTCCCCATGGCTGTGGGAGTCCCACAATTCAAGTCCCCCCTCCACCTGAAAGGAAGAAGTAAGTTGACCAGGGATCTTCTATACCCTACGTAAGTGCTCCAATCACTGACCTATGGGATATTCTGATGTGGGTTCCCTCAATCTCTTCTGTGGAAGCTGTTCCAATGCCTAAGCCCTAAGGTCTAGATTTACAAAGGGAACTCAGGCTCAGGGCTGCAATGGCCAACTTTAGGCACCCCACAGCCTGGCAGAATCTAGAGCGCTAAGTCAGGTGCTGAGGGTGGTTATACAATGCAGGGGCAGAGTTAGCTACCTAAGAAAGGTGTTAACAAAGGCCAGCATGCTGAGTAGGTAACTCCCTGAGCACATTCACCCTGATGAGATTTGAAAGAATCCATGAGCTGCAGATCCTGGTCTTCCCAGTGTTTCTCGTCTACCTTTCCACCGTGGCCATGAATTGCCTGATACTAGCTTCCAGTGTAATTGTCCATCACCTTCACATCCCCATATATTTCTTCCTGGAGAATTTGTCCTGCTTAGATGTCTGCTACATATCCTTCATTATACCCCAGATGCTGAAGTATTTCCTGAAAGGGGATAACACTCTTCCTGTTAGCTCCTGTATCACACAATTATATTTGGGGGGTTCTCAGTAGCTACAGAGTGTTTCTTCTTATCACTATGTCTTATGATCGCTATTTGACCATATGTGACCCATTGCACTGTTCATCCCTCATGGACTTCAGAGCTGGCATCTGAGTCCTGGCTCAGTGGCTTGCTGATTAGCATCATAATCATCTTCTTCAAAGCACAGTTCAATTTTTATATACCCAGCAAAATTGACAATTTTTTTGGTACTGGGTTCTGTTTTGTTCAACATCTTCCTTAATCTGGATGATGGGATGGATTGCATCGTCAGCAAGTTCACGGATGACACTAAGATGTGGGGAGAGGTAGATATGCCTGAGGGTAGTGATAGGGCCCAGAGTAACGTAGACAAATTGGAGGATTCGGCCAAAAGAAACCTAATGAGGTTCAAACTACAGGGGAAAAAAGAATCCCGTGCACCGCTACAGGCTGAGGACTGACTGGCTAAAGAGCAGAAAAGGACCTGGGGATTACAATGGGTGAGAATTTGGATATGAGTCAACAGTGTGCCCTTGTTGCCGAGAATGTTAACGGCATATTGGGCTGCATTAGCAGGAGCACTTTTGGCACCTTAAGCACTAACAAATTTATTTGAGCATAAGCTTTCGTGAGTTACAGATTATGCTCAAATAAAGGTTATGCTCAAATAAGTTTATTAGTCTCTAAGGTGCCACAAGTACTCCTTTTCTTTTTGCGAATACAGACTAACACGGCTGAAATCTGAAACCTGTCATTAGCAGGAGCATTGCCAGGAGATCGAGGGAAGTGATTATTTCCCTCTATTCAGCAGTGAAAAGGCCACATCTGGAGTACTGCATCCAGTTTTGCCCCCCCCCCACTACAGAAAGGATGTGGAGAAATTGGAGAGAGTCCAGCGATGGCAATGAAAATGATTAGGGACTACGAGGAGAGGCTGAGGAAACTGGGCTTATTTAGTCTACAGAAGAGAAGAGTGAGGGGGGATTTGATAGCAACCTTCAACTATCTGAAGGGGGGTTCCAAAGTGGATGGAACTAGGCTGTTCTCAGTTGTGGCAGATGACAGAACAAGGAGCAATGGTCTCAAGTTGCAGTGGGGGAGGTCTAGGTTGGAGATTAGCAAACACTATTTCACTAGAAGGGTGGTGAAGCACTGGAATGGGTTACCTAGGGAGGTAGTGGAATCTCCATCCTTAGAGGTTTTTAAGGCCCAGCTTGACAAATCCCTGGCTGGGATGATTTAGTTGGTGTTGGTCCTGCTTTGTGAGGATGTTGGACTAGATGACCTCCTGAGGTCTCTTCCAACCCTAGTCTTCTATGATTCTGTGATTTTATACCCGTGCTAAAACACTCCTGCAGGAACACCTCCCTGATAAACCTGGTGGAATTCATAGCAGCTTCCATATGCAGAGTACCATCGTTTCTATAACTCTGACCTCCTATATTTATATCATTGGTTCCATCATGAGAATCCTTCCACCACTGGGAGGCAAAAGGTCTTTTCCATCTGCTTCTCTCACCTTTCAGTGGTGACCATTTTCTATGTCACTCCAATCATTGCCTACATGGTGCCATCAGCTAACCCTTCAATAGACGTTAATAAATTATTTTCTCTCTTACTTGGTCCTAATACCAGTGGTTAAACCCCTTGTATATACTCTGAGAAAAAAAGATGTGCATGAGACCACGAGGAAATCCATCAGCAAATGGGCTATCAGCAGTGGAAATCTGACACTCCCAAACTATGTCTTTGATTGCAATAAGACAGAGAAATGGGTTGGTTTTGTCAAAAGTGCTTAAGTGACTTAGGTTCCCCTTTGAAAAATCCCAGTCAAAATTATCTGGACCTGATTCATCACTTTATCATTCTGTCTTTATGCTGCTGTAGGTCCATTGGGATCCACTGAAGTACAGGATAGATTTTTCAGATAAACAAAGGACAGCCCACAGAAGTGAACCTCCCAGCCTGTACATTTTTAATGGTGAGAGTAATTAACCATTGGAACAACTTACCAATGGTGGATTCTCCATCACTTACAATTTTTAAATCAAGACTTGATGTTTTCCTAAAAGATCTGCTCTAAGAATTCTTTGGGGGCTTTCTATGGCCTGTGTTGTAGCTCCTCAGTATTAGGCAGCCAGAAACCCCTACTTAAGAGAAGCCAAAAAACACCTTATTGAATGCATTTTGTGATGTAGGCAATGCTAATTGCTACACCCCTCCCCACCGCTACCAGTGAAAAGCCCTCAGATTTTTGGGCTAATCTCATTACCTTTTGGGGACCTTAGGGGATTGACTCGCAATTTTGGAAGTTTTGGGGTTGTCAGCAATGCATTTAAAAAGGCCCCATTCCAATGTATCTCAAAGTGGACTCATTTTTCAGTCCCCAAAGCTTGCTTGCTAATAATCCTGAATGAAATCTATCTGTTTCACTCGTTATTGTATTGCTTTCAAAGGAGAAATTTTCTAAGGCCTCAATAATATTTCACGTGGTAAAGAAGCATGTCTTTAATTTGTCCATGGTATAATGTGTGTGTGGCATTAAAATATTACATTATATAAAATGTGTATTGAGGACTAGACTGGCAATTGTTACCTCAGTGTAAATCAGGACTAACAACTTTGATTTTAATCTTATTGCTCCAGATATGCACCAGGTTAAATGAAATAAGAATCTGTCTGGTATTTTTAATTCAAATGAATAAGAGGGGGGAACCATTTCAAATGTGACACCTATTGCATTATCAGCTGTTTTGCTTATTGTTCTGGTTTTCCTGATAATTAGCTATTTAAGTCTCACTTCTTAATATATAAATATAAATAATTGCTTGATTCATTATAACTTAAATACAAACACAATTCAGTCTCAGTCACACATTAGTTACCCATTTTTAATAGCCACTGCCATCTCATGGTCATTGCAGCATAACTGTCCTTTAACCAACCCCATCATCTGTGCCCCTAGTGCCTGTTATACAGTATCACAGAATCATAGTATTGGAAGGGACCCTGAGAGGTCATCTAGTCAGTCCCCTGCACTCGTGGAAGGACTAAGTATTATCTGGACCATCCCTGACAAGTGTTTGTCTAACCCACTCTTAAAAATCTCCAGTGATGAAGATTCCACAACCTCCCTTGGCAATTTATTCCGGTGGTTACACACCCTGACCATTAGGAATTTTTTCCTAATGTACAACCTAAACCGCCCTTGCTCCAATTTAAACCCATTGCTTCTTGTCCTATCCTCAGAGGTTAATGAGAACAATTTTTCACTCTCCTCCTTGTAACAACCTTTTATGTACTTGAAAACTGTTATCATGTCTTCTCCCAGTCTTCTCCTTTCCAGACTAAAGAAACCCAATTTTTTCAACCTTCTCTCATAGGCCATGTTTTTTGGACCAGTAAGAATTCTGGTTGCTCTTCTCTGGATTATTTCCAATTTGTCCACATCTTTCCTGAAATGTGGCCCCCAAAACTGGACAGAATACTCTAGTTGAGGTCTCATCAGCGTGGAGTAGAGCAAAAGAATTACTTCTCATGTCCTACATACAACATTCCTGCTAATACATCCCAGAATGATGTTCACTTTTTTTTGCAACAGTGTTACGCTGTTCACTCATATTTCACTTGTGGTCCAGTATGATTCCCAGATCCCTTACTGCAGTGCTCCTTCCTAGGCAGTCATTTCTCATTTTGCATGTGTGCAACTGATTGTTCCTTCCTTTGGCCTTATTGAATTTCAGACTATTTCTCCAGTTTGTCCAGATCATTTAAAATTATAATCCTATCCTCCAAAGCACTTGCAACTTCTCTCAGCTTTGTATCATCTGCAAACTTTATAACTGTACTCTCTATGCCATTATCTAAATCATTGATGATGATATTGAACAGAATCAGAGCCAGACTGATCCCTGTGAAACCCCACTCGTTATGCCTTTCCAGCGTGACTGTGAACCATTGATAACTACTCTCCAAGCTGTTGTATACCCACCTCATAATAGTTCTATCTAGGTTGTATTTACCTAATTTGTTTATGAGAAGGTCATGTGAGACAGTATCAAAAGCCTTACTAAAGTCAAGATATACCATATCTACCACGTCCCCCGTATCCACAAGGCTTGTTACCCTGTCAAAGAAAGTTATCAGGTTGGTTTGACACGATTTGTTCTTGACAAATCCATGCTGACTGTTACTTATTGCCTTATTATCTTCTAGATGTTTGCAAATTGTTTGCTTAATTATTTGCTCCATTATCCTTCCGAGTACAGAAGTTCAGCTGACTCGTTTGTAATTCCCTGTGTTGTCCTTATTTTGCTTTCTATAAATTGGCATTATATTTGCCCTTTTCCAGTCTTCTGGAATCTCTCCCATCTTCCAAGATTTTTCAAAGGTAATCACTAATGGCTCAGTCAACTTCTTGAGTACTGTAGGATGCATTTCATCAGGCCCTGCTGACTTGAAGACATCTAACTTGTCTAAGTAATTTTTTAAATTGTTCTTTCTCTATTTTAGCCTCTGATCCTACCTAATTTTCACTGGCATTCATTATGTAAGACCTCAAATTGCCACCAACCTTTTTGGTGAAAACCAAAACAAAGAAGTCATTAAGCACCTCTACAGTTTGCATATTTTCTGTTATTGTTTTCCTCTCCTCATTGAATAATGGGTCTACCCTGTCTTTGGTCTTTCTCTTGCTTCTAATGTATTTGTAGAATGTTTTCTTATTACCCTCTGTGTCTCTAGCTAGTTTGATGTCATTTTGTGCCTTGGCCTTTCTAATTTCTCCCTGCATATTCGTGTTATCTGTTTATATTCATCCTTTGTAATTTGACCTAGTTTCCACTTTTTGTAGAACTCTTTTGATTTTTATATCATCAAAAATCTCCTGGTTAAGCCAGGGTGGTCTCTTGCCATACTGCCTATCTTTCCTATGCAGTCGGACAGTTTGCTGTTCTCCCTCCTATCATTCCTTAGAATCGTGAACTTCATCATTTCATGATGACTTTCACCTAAACTGCCTTCCACTTTCAAATTCTCAACCAGATCCTCCCTATTTGTCAAAATCAAATCTACAACAGCCTCTCCCCAGTAGCTTTTTCCACCCTCTGAAATAAAAAAAATTGTCTCCAATACATTCCAAGAACTTGTTGGATAATCTGTGCCCTGCTGTGTTACTTTCCCAAAGATGTCTAGGCAGTTGAAATTCCTCATCACCACCAAGTCCTGTGCTTTGGATGATTTTGTTAATTGTTTAAAAAAAGCTTAACCAGGAAGAATAAGTGGATTAGGTGGTTTGTAGTAGACCCCTACCATGACATCACCCTTGTTTTTTACCCCTTTTATCCTTACCAAGAGCCTTTTAACAAGTGTGTCCCCTATTTCCATCTTAACTGCAGTCCAAGTCTATACATTTTTAATATATAGAGTCATAGAATCGTAGAATATCAGGGTTGGATGGGACCTCAGGAGGTCATCTAGTCCAACCCCCTGCTCAAAGCAGGACCAATCCCCAACTATATGGTAACACCTCCTCCCTTTTTTCTCTGCCTGTCCTTCCTGGGCAATCTGTACCCTTTTATTCCAATATTCCAGTCATGTGTATTATCCCACCAAGTAAGTTATGTTTATTTACTAGCAATTTAAGTTCTACCTGCTTAATCCGCATATTTCTCACATTAGTATATAGACATCTAAGATACTGATTTGATTTCCCCTCCCAGTTTTGTCTTGTCTCTCCCTTATCCCTGCTATAACAACCCATGCTCCCCCTAATTCTGACCCTTCTCCCAAGTCTCCATATTTTTGAATTACCTGTGGGCTTTAGTCATCTGAGCCTTCAAACCTAGTTTAAAGCCCTCCTCACTAGGTTAGCCCGTCTGTATCCAAATATGCTCTTCCCCTTCCGTGATAGGTGGACCCCATCTTTGCTTAGCAGTCTTTCTTCTTGGAACAGCATCCCATGGTCAAAGAAGCCGAAGACCTCCTGGCGACACCATTCTCGCATCCAGGCACTTACCTCTAGGATGCATCTGTCTCTGTCTGAGCCTCTACGCTTGACTGGAAGGACCGAAGAGAACACCACATGCGCTCCCAACTCCTTCACACTTATTCCGAGAGCCCTGAAGTGACTTCTGATCTGCTGAGGGTCATACCTCACAATATTATTAGGGTCCACATGGATGAGTAGCATGGGTCTGTCATAAATATAAAGGGAAGGGAAACCACCTTTCTGTATACAGTGCTATAAAATCCCTTCTGGCCAGAGGCAAAACCCTTTCCCCTGTAAAGGTTAAGAAGCTCAGGTAACCCATTGGTACCTGACCCAAAATGACCAATGAGGGGAAAATATACTTTCAAATCTGGATGGGGGGAAAAAAGGGTTGGTCTGTCTGTGTGATGCTTTTGCAGGGAACAGATCAGGAATGCAGCCTTCCAATTCCTGTTAAGTTAGTAAGTCAGCTAGCTAGAAATGCATTAGATTTCCTTTTGTTTAAAGGCTGGTAAAATAAGCTGTGCTGGATGGAATGTGATATTCCTGTTTTTGTGTCCTTTTTGTAATTTAAGGATTTGCCTAGAGGGATTCTCTGTTTTGAATCTGATTATCTTGTAAGGTATTTAGCATCCTGATTTTACAGAGATGATTCTTTTACCTTTTCTTTAATTAAAATTCTTCTTTTAAGAACCTGATTGTTTTTTCATTGTTCTTAAGATCCAAGGGTTTGGGTCTGTGCTCACTTGTACCAATTGGTGAGGATTCTTACCAAGCCTTCCCAGGAAAGGGGGTGTAGGGCTTGGGGGAATATTTTGGGGGAAGATGTCTCCAAGTGGGCTCTTTCCCTGTTCTTTGTTTAAAATGCTTGGTGGTGGCAGCATACGGTTCAAGGACAAGGCAAAGTTTGTACCTTGGGGAAGTTTGTAACCTAAGCTGGTAAGAATAAGCTTAGGGGGTCTTTCATGCAGGTCCCCACCTCTGTACCCTAGAGTTCACAGTGGGGAAGGAATCTTGACATCCCCACTCTGCTGCTGGGTTTCTGCGTGCATTCTCTCCTACAGATACATAGGTTAATGATAGGGGTTTAGTTTAAATCAAGACGTTTTGATTATAGTTTATTTTAAAGGTTTTAAAGAATGGCAAGTGTACCTCACCCCTTTTCCACTCCCCTTTCCAAACTCCCTATCAAAACTCCCTGTTAGCAGCTATCAATCTAGAATCGGATGCCAATACAGGTGTCACAGTCACAAAAGGCATCTGTAAGCATGGCAGAAAACATCATACTGAAAGCAGCTGGGGACAACAAACAGCCCTGCTTGCTCCATTGGTGACTGGAAATGGTTCAGATGACTCATCGTCCATAATGCGAGCATGCCATCATGGAATTAGCAAACTATTGAGATAATTTTCTCCAGGCAACTGAATTTTGCCATGATCTTCCAAAGGCCCTCCCAACTGACTGTATCAAACGATTTTGTAAAGTCAGTGAAAGTCATATACAAGTTGGAGTTCTGTTCCTGGCATTTATCCTGAAGTTGACAAGCTGCGGACTCCATGTCTATGGTCCCACAACCTGAAGCCACACAGATTC
This sequence comes from Dermochelys coriacea, assembly GCF_009764565.3. NCBI lineage: Eukaryota > Metazoa > Chordata > Testudines > Dermochelyidae > Dermochelys > Dermochelys coriacea. Next base: position 35,834,547 of record NC_050080.1, read on the forward strand.
TCAGGCAGGAGCCCTTGTTTAATGTGTTGCTCTCAAGGTTCCCTCCCCACTCTGAACTCTGGGGTACAGATGTGGGGACCCGCATGAAAGATCTCCTAAGCTTATTTTTACCAGTTTAGGTTAAAAACTTTCCCAAGGCACAAATTCCACCTTGTCCTTGAACAGTATGCTGCCACCACCAAGTGATATAGACAAAGATCAGAGAAAGGACCACTTGGGGTTCCTATTTCCCCAAAATATCCCCCAAACCTTTACACCCCCTATCCTGGGGAAGGCTTGATAATAACATCCTCACCAATTGGTACAGATGAACACAAACCCAAACCCTTGGAACTTAAGAACAATGAAAAAGCAATCAGGTTCTTAAAAGAAGAATTTTATTTAAAGAAAAGGTAGAAGAATCACCTCTGTAAAATCAGGATGATAAATACTTTACAGGGTAATCAGATTCAAAACATAGAGAATCCCTCTAGGCAAAACCTTAAGTTACAAAAAGACACAAAAACAGGAATATACATTCCATCCAGCACAGTGAATTCCACAACCAAAAAAAAATTAATAAAATCCAACACATTTTCTAGCTAGATTTCTTACTAACTTTACAGGAGTTGGGGGGGGGGCTTGCATTTTTGATCTGTTGCCAGCAAAGGTATCACACAGAAAGACCAAACCCTTTATCCTCCCCTCCAGATTTGAAAGAATCTTGTCCCCTCATTGGTCATTTTGGGTCAGGTGTCAGCCAGGTTACCCTGAGCTTCTTAACCCTTTACAGGTAAAAGGACTTTGCTTCTGGCCAGAAGGAATTTTATAGCACTGTGTACAGAAAGATGGTTATGCTTCCCTTTATATTTATGACACCCTCCCCCAAATCACAGATAGTGTCAGACAGCCGGTTCCACACTGGCTGTGATTTCTTCCTGGAGCTCTAGGAGAAAACAGAGTTAATAAGACATATACCTTTAGCTATACTACTACCTATATAAAAACTGATAATATTTCCTACATTTCAAGGACGATTTTAACCAGTTGATTCTGTGAAACAAGATATCCTGGTCTGAGTTTAGCAGTCTGGAGCGCTAATGCCTAAGTGATGAAGACTTTGTTTGATACCTCATATCTTACACAGCGCTCCAGCAAGTAAGGCACTGGACTTGAAATCAGAAGACTTGAGTTCTGTTATTTATGCTGACCTCAGGTGACATCTTGGCCAAGCCATTGGCCACTCTTTTTCCCAACCCCCTTTTGTCTATTTCGGTTGTAAATTTCATGCGACAGGGACATTCTCTGTGCATGTGAGTGTGCAGAACCCAGCGCAATGGGACCCTGCCTCTATTTCAATCCTTAAGGAGTCACCATAGTCAAATAATAAGACCCCTTGTTCATTTGGTGAGTTCTGTGGGTACTGACCTGGATACAAGTGAACAATACAATATCACTCCCCCTTCTATCACCAAACCAACAATCAAATCCCCACCCCTAAAAAGGAAACTAATACAACCTAAATATCAAAAACAAAACCCCTGCCCCTAAGGAGATAGTTGGGTTTTTTTAACGCCACAAAAGAGCCAGAGACTCCATGTCATAAATATAAAGGAAAGGGTAAACACCTTTAAATCCCTCCCGGCCAAAAGAAAAACCCTTTCACCTATAAAGGGTTAAGAAGCTAAGATAACCTTGCTGGCACCTGACCAAAATGACCGATGAGGAGACAAGATACTTTAAAAGCTTGAGTGGAGGGGGGGGGAATAAAGGGTTCTCTCTGTCTGTGTGTTGCTTTTGCTGGGACCAGAGCAGGAATGCAGGTCAGAACTCCTGTAAAGAGTTAATAAGCAATCTAATTACATATGTGTTAGATTCTATTTTGTTTAAATGGTCATAAAATAAATTGTGCTGAATGGAATGCATATTCCTGTTTTTGTGACTTTTTGTAACTTAAAGTTTTGCCTAGAGGGATTCTCTATGTTTTGAATCTGATTACTCTGTAAGGTATTTACCATCCTGATTTTACAGAGGTGATTCTTTTAGTTTTTCTTTAATTAAAATTCTTCTTTTAAGAACCTGATTGCTTTTTCATTGTTCTTAAGATCCAAGGGTTTGGCTCTGTGTTCACCTACGCAAATTGGTGAGGATTTTTATCAAGCCTTCCCCAGGAAAGTGGGTGTAGGGCTTGGGGGCCATTTTGGGGCAAAAGACGTTTCCAAGTGGGGTCTTTACCTATTATTTGTTAGACGCTTGGTGCTGGCAGCAATAAGGTCCAGGGCAAAAGGTAAAATAGTTTGTACCTTGGTGAAGTTTTAACCTAAGCTGGTAAGAATAAGCTTAGGGGTTTTTTTCATGCAAGTCCCCACATCTGTACCCCCGAGTTCAGAGTGGGGAAGGAACTTTGACCTCCATTACATGTACAAGGGAATTTGCTACTCCCCTGTTGATTTTATGTTGAAGTTGCACAAATAATACAACACAAATCGCTGAGATACAGATTGAAATCTTTGAAAGGTAATAGTCAAACACTCTCAGTCTGTGCAGCGCAACAGCTCGGGTGCTACCTTTTGATGGAGAAAGCCTGGGCGCTATTCCTAACTATGTCAATGCCCGTTTCATGACTCTTTGGGAATTACTTCCCTTCTCTGTGCCTGGGAGAATGATACTGGCCATTCTGTGTAATGTGCTTTGAGATCTATGGGTGGAAAATGGTCCGTTATAGCTAGATGTTATTAAAGTCATAGACACTTATTTCCCATTCTCTTCGGCTCTTGGCACAGACAGAGCACATGGGGGAGATTTCCTTTGGGATTCAAATGCCGGCAACCTCAGCTTCGGTGTTACACTGTTCTAACAAACACCAGAGTGTTAATTCTTTCTGAAGGTCATCCTAAGTGCTCACCAGCAGCAGGGCCCAAGGAAAATCCTGGCAGCTGGAAGGGTGAATGGGACACCATTTTCCCTGATAAGCCTTGCAAGAATCCAGAGCAGGAGTCATATAACGATTTGTATGATGCAAACAATCATGACAAGCAGCAGGAGAGAGACCTATCCCAATAGCAACATGTAGGTGTCTCCTTAGGAACTGAGAGGAGAAGACTGACTGAGAGACCAAACCTGGTCACCATCGATTGAGAGGACACTGAGGATTAGAGGTGAGTGTTACCAGTCTCAGGGCAGACCTTCAATCTTATCCACAGACTCAGCCCTTAATCTGAAAGCCACTCCTCTTGGACAGTGTTCTCACTCCCTGGGAGCTTTGTTCAAGTAAGGACTTTACAAGCTCATCATAATGTTCTGCTGGGAAAACTGAAGAAACACAAAGGAGATCTTTTTATCCACACCGATACCTACCTATCTTTGGAAACGCTCCCCCAGTTTCTCAGATGCATCTCCAGACCTTCATGTGGTACAGATTCCTATGCACCTTACCAGCCCAATCTTGTGTGATGTTCTGGGACTGCCACTGAGTATTTTCTCCCTGGATTTCAGAGAGAGTCGAGAGCCCTCAGCATTTCTTGCAGGGTGATGAGAATCACACAGGAAAGGGGTTTACATTGAATGGGGCCTGGAAATCCTTACAGATTAGGAAGTTGTAGCACCTGTGTGACAAACTTTGCCTGCCCATTTTTGTCTCTTAGTTTTCAAGAGGAATGATAGTTTAGTGCTTAAGACACCAGCCTATCATTAGGAAGAACTAGTTTCTATTCTCTGCCATGCCACAGCCTTCCTGTGTAGCCTTGATTAAATTGCTCTGGACCAGATTTTTAAAGGTATTTAATCACCTAGTGACATTTTCAAAAGTACCTAGATGCCTAACACTCATTTAAATCAATGAGTTTTAGTTTCCTGGATGTTTAAAATTCTAGTAGGTACCTAAATATCTTGGGTCTTTCCCGGAAAATATGTTTTAGCAAAACAATTTATTGAGAGGTAACTGAGGAAATTCGGTGCCTTGTGTTATAGGAGAGATCAGATTAGATCTAATGATCCCTTCTGGCCTCTAAATCTTTGAATCTAAATTGGGAACAGGTGCAGAAGAGTGATAAATTGACTATGCTGCTGCTTTTTGTCTGGTATTTTGGGGAATATCTGTCCCAGTACCTTATTGAACACCTGGGTATGAAGCAGTTCCTAAGATAAGAAAGGATATAAACCCCCATCCAAGTTCACAATCTGAATTTTTATGGAATCAAATGCATGGATATCAACTTAGTTTAATTGTACAGCAAAATCTCTAATGAGTATTACTTTTTCTCAATTACTAGGCATTTCACACAGAGAATGATAAAAATGGAAACCTACATACACCTCACAGAGAAAGGGCCCATGAAATGTCTATCATAGAATTCATCCTGAGAGGATATGGGAATCTCCCTGAACTGCACATTCTTTTCTTCTTTCTCTTTTTTGTGATCTACATAATCACCACCGCGAACACTCTAACTATAGTGCTAGTTGTGGCTGATCAGTACTTTCATACCCCCATCTACTTCTTCCTGGGGATTTTGTCCAACTTGGAGACATGCTAAATCTCCACCATTCTGCCCAGGGTGCTGGCCAGTCTCCTGACTGGGGACAGAACCATTTCTGTTAAGGGCTACATTGTGCAATTTTATTGGCTTGTTTTTCCAGTGAATGCTGAGTATTATCTATGAAAACCCTGGCATTCTGTAAATGCCACATGAATAGCAGGTTCTGTATGCATCTAGCAGACAGATCCTGGCTAAGTTCATTAATAGTTCTTATGATATTAATGAGTTGGTGTCACCATTAGCCTTCTGTGGTCCTAATGAAATTGATCTTTTTTTTTGTGACCTCACCCCAGGGATTAAACCATAAGAACTTTCGAGTCTGTGTTCATTAGATTCCCTATTAATTGTTCCAGTCTTAGGATAATGTTCTGAATGTTGTAAATTAAAGAAAGTGAGTGATTGTCTTAGGCAAGGTGGTGTATGAGGAAAATTTCATTTTTGTATTACATTTTTTAAGGATTTGTTCAAAAGACTGACATCCTTCAGTAGGAAAAAAGCTGATTTTTAAATTGCCGCTGGCCCTCACTTTTCATCCAGTTTGGCAAATTTCAGAAATCCACTTTTACTGTAGAAAATCAAACCAGATAACAAATGACCAACCGGGTCAGTCAAAAGACATTCATGTATTAATTCATAATATAATGGGTTGAATATTCTATTTCTGTGTGTATTTTTAAAAATAATATTCCTAAGACTTTTGACATTGTCACAAGCCTGTTCCACTTGTGGTATTCTCTGGTTTGTGTTTCTTGCATTCTCCATTAGTAGATCCAGTCACTGAAAAATATCTCTAATTGCTGAGATGACACAAAGTTTGCCACCTAGTCAGAATTCTTGTGACAGCAGCCAATATCTGTATTTCACCAACATAAACCAGCTAATGTCTGCAACTCTTCCTTATATTGAATAAATATCTAATGTTAGGAGTATCAAAGGAACTTAAGGGAGTTAGGCTTTGGTGCACCTAATTCTTTCAAGGTTCCTTTCTAACTCGTAGGTCTGATCTACATAAAGTTAGGTCAACCCAACTATATTGCTTAGCAACATGAAAATTCCACACCTCTGAGCAACATAGTTAAACAGACCTAATCCCCAGTGTAGAAGGAGCTACGTCGGTGGAAGAATTATTACATTGACCTAGCTACTCCCTCTCAGGGAGTTGGATTATTTACACAGATGGGAAAATCCATTTTGTTCCATGTCTACGCTGAAGTGCTATAGCAGTGCAGCTGACTGAAACTGCAAAAGAGATTGATTTGCCCACAAATGGCAAAGCACCTGGAGCAGATGCTATTCCCTTTATATTTATGACAATTGCACAAAACAATTCAGCAGAATTCTGTATAGAATTTTGCCAGCTATTGACAACAGGAGATGCCCTGAAAGTTGTTGCAGGATTGTATGTTACCTTTCTGCTTGTAAAAGGGCACAATGTACAGATGTGGGGACCTGCATGAAAACCTCCTAAACTTACTTTTACTTGCTTAGATTAAAACTTCCCCAAGGTATAAACTATTTTACCTTTTGCCCTTGGAGTTTTGCTGCCATCACCAAATGTCTAACACCAGTTACTGGGAATGAGTCCGTTTGGAAATGTCTTTCCTCCCAAATCTTACACCCCCTTTCCTGGGGAAGGCTTGATAAAAATCCTCACCGATTTGCATAGGTGAACACAGACCCAAACCCTTGGCTCTTAAGAAGAATGAAAAAGCAATCAGGTTCTTAAAAGAAGAATTTATTAGAAGAAAAAGTAAAAAGAATCACCTCTGTAAAATCAGGATGGTAAATACCTTACTGGGTAATTAGATTCAAAACATAGAGAATCCCTCTAGGCAAAATCTTAAGTTACAAAAACACACAAAAACAGGAATATCCATTCCCTCCAGCACAGCTTATTTTCTCAGCCATTTAAACAAACAGAATCTAACGCATATCTAGCTAGATTACTTACTAAGTTCTAAGACTCCATTCCTGTTCTGTCCCCGGCAAAAGCATCACACAGACAGAGAGAGAGGCTTTGTTTCTCCCTCCCCCCCAGCTTTTGAAAGTATCTCGTCTCCTCATTGGTCATTTAGGTCAGGTGCCAGCGAGGTTATCCTAGCTTCTTAACCCTTTACAGGTGAAAGGATTTTTCCTCTGGCCAGGAGAGATTTTAAAGGTGTTTACCCTTCCCTTTATATTTATGACACCTTGGCAGAACACCTGGAATATCTACGAAAAGTCTTCGAGTGCATAAAAGAGGCAGTACTAATGGTTAAGGCTAAGAAGGGTCAAATAGGCCTAAACAGAGTGACTTACCTTGGCCACCAGGTGGTTCAAGGAACTATCAATCCCCTAAAGGCCAAAGTGGATGCTATCCAAAAGTGGCCTGTCCCAAAGTCAAAGAAACAGGTCTAATCCTTCTTAGGGTTGGCTGGATATTACAGGCGATTTGTACCACAATACAATCAAATCGCCACCCCACTGACAGACCTAACCAAAAGAAATAGCCAAATGCAGTTCAGTGGACTGAAGAGGGTCATAAGGTCTTTAACCAGCTTAAAGCGACACTCATGAGTGACCCTGTGATAAGGGCCCCAGACTTTGACATTCCATTCCTAGTCACCGCAGATGCATCTGAGCGTGGTGTGAGAGCAGTTTTAATGCAGGAAGGACCAGATCAAGAATTCTATCCTGTCGTGTTTCTCAGCAAAAAACTGTCTGAGAGGGAAAGCCTCTGGTCAATCAGTGAAAAGGAATGTTACACCATTGTCTACGCTCTGGAAAAGCTACGCCCATATGTTTGGGGACGGTGTTTCCAACGACAAACCGACCATGCTGCGCTGAAATGGAGTTTAGCTCTCCAAGATTTTGATTTTAAAATACAACACATTTCAGGAGCTTCTAACAAAGTGGCTGATGCACTCTCCAAGAAACACAGCCTACAGGATATCCCAAAGGGAATAGGCATCTGACAATGTCTAAAGATATAGGAATATTATTTTAAAAAGAAAAAAGGAAACAAAAACCCATTATATTATAATTGAATACACTGCTGGGCCAGTTGGTCACTTGTTAACTGGTTTGATTTTCTGCAGAAAAAGTGGAGTTTTGAAGAGATTACATATTGTGAATGAATAGTTGAACAGAGCCCATTTAAAATATTTTTGAAACTGAGGATTTTCAGTTTTCTGAAAAAAATCCTGGAAATTTTTTTTTTTTAAATTTTCCATAGGTGTAAAAAAGATATTATACACTGTCTCTGCTAAACAGATCCCTGCATTTGTTAAATTTGGGACATTTTGTCCTCAGATTGGAATAATTAATGGGAAATCTAATAAATATCTCAAATAACCTACAGTGTTTGAAACTATTTAAAAATATTTTTAAAAAATGTAAAAGGAAAACAGAACCCCCCCACACATTTTATTACCACTTAATACTCAACAGTTCCTGGTCAGGCCAACTGGTAATTTTTCAGTTCATCTATTTCTTTGTAGGAGAGGTATTGATGCACAGAGGATGAATAGCCCGATGCAGAGCCCACTGAGCTCAATGGAAACCTTTCCAGTAGGTGTTAGACTTTGTCATAAATATAAAGGGAAGGATAAACTCCTTTAAAATCCCTCCTGGCCAGAGGAAAAACCCTTTCACCTGTAAAGGGTTAAGAAGCTAGGATAACCTTGCTGGCACCTGACCAAAATGACCAATGAGGAGACAAGATACTTTCAAAAGCTGGGGGGAGGGAGAACAAAGTCTCTCTCTCTCTGTCTGTGTGATGCTTTTGCCAGGGACAGAACAGGAATGGAGTCTTAGAACTTAGTAAGTAATCTAGCTAGATATGCATTAGATTCTGATTTCTTTGAATGGCTGAGAAAATAAGCTGTGCTGAATGGAATGTATATTCCTATTTTTTGTCTTTTTGTAACTTAAGGTTTTGTCGAGAGGGATTCTCTGTTTTGAATCTAATTACCCTGTAAGATATTTACCATCCTGATTTTACAGAGGTGATTCTTTTTACTTTTTCTTTTTTAAAGAAACTGAATGCTTTTTCATTGTTCTTAAGATCCAAGGGTTTGGGTCTGTGGTCACCTCTGCAAATTGGTGAGGATTTTCATCAAACCTTCCCCAGGAAAGGGGGTGTAAGATTTGGAAGGATTTTGGGGGGGAAAGATGTTTCCAAACGGACTCATTCCCAGTAACCACTGTTAGATGTTTGGTGGTGGCAGTGAAAGGCCATGGGCAAAAGGTAAAATAGTTTGTACCTTGGGGAAGTTTTAAGTTTAAGTTTAAGCTGGTAAAAGTAAGCTTAGGAGGTTTTCATGCAGGTTCCCACATCTGTACCCTAGAGTTCTGAGTGGAGAAGGAACCTTGACAGACTTGTTCCTCAAATCATCTTTGAAAACTCTGAAATTCATCTGAGCTAATGTCAACAAATCTAAAAGATAGAGGCAGGGATTATCAAAGCATTTTAGGAAATGTAGAAACCAAATCCCAGTGATTTTCAGCTAGGGTTGGAGGCCTTACTGCCCAATACCACTGTCAACTTTCCTTCCCCACTCTGAACTCTAGGGTACAGATGTGGGGACCTGCATGAAAAACCACCTAAGCTTATTTTTACCAGCTTAGGTTAAAACTTCACCAAGGTACAAACTATTTTTCCTTTTGTCCCTGGACTTTATTGCTGCCACCACAAAGCATCTAACAAATATAATGGGGAAAGAGCGCACTTGGAAACGTCTTTCTCCCCAAAATATCCCCCCAAGCCCAACACCCCCCTTTCCTGGGGAAGGCTTGATAAGAATCCTCACCAATTTGTACAGGTGAACACAGATCCAAACCCTTGGATCTTAAGAACAATGAAAAATCAATCAGGTTCTTAAAAGAAGAATTTTAATTAAAGAAAAGGTAAAAGAATCACCTCTGTAAAATCAGGATGGAAAATACTTTACAGGGTATTCAGATTCAAAACACAGAGGATCCCCCTCTTGGCAAAACCTTAAAGTTACAGAAAACAGGAATAAACCTCCCTCTTAACACAGGGAAAATTCACATAAAACAAAAGATAAACTAATCCGCCTTGCCTGCCTTACCTATACTGGTTGTAATATTGGAGACTTAGATTAGGATGGGTTGGAGAAGATGGATTTCTTCCTGGCCTCTCTCAGTCCCAAGAGAGAACAAACACGTAAACAAAGAGCACAAACAAAAGCTCTCCCTCCTCTCCTCCCCAAAGATTTGAAAGTATCTTGTTCCCTTATTGGTCTTTTGGGCAGGTGCCAGCCAGGTTAGCTGAGCTTCTTAACCCTTTACACGTAACAGGATGTTGCCTCTGGCCAGGAGGGATTTTATAGCACTGAAAACAAAAAGGTGGTTACCCTTCCCTTTATATTTATGACACCTCCTCACTAAATTAGCAAGCTTGCCTGCAAAGATGCTCTTCCCTCTCTTCGTTAGGTGGAACCCATCTCTTTCTAGCAATCCTTCTTCCTGGAACAACATCCCATGGTCAACAAATCCAAAGCCCTCTCTTCACACCACCTGCATTACCACACATTTACTTCCCCAATTTGATGGTCCCTACCTGGACCTTTTCCTTCAACAGCGAGGATGGACAAGAACATGACTTGAGCCTCAAATTCCTTTATCCTTCTTCCTAGAGACATATAGTCTGCAATGACCCACTCAAGGTCATTCTTGGCACTATCATTGGCACCCACATGGAGAAGTAGGAAGGGGCATTGGTCCGAGGGCTTCATCAATCTCGTCAGACACTCCGTCACATCCTGAATTCTAGCTCCAGGCATATCTGGTAGTGAACTACTTTATTATGAGTTGTAATAGTAGCAGTAGCAACTGAGGCAAAATATCTATGTTTCCTCAAGTGTCATATATATATATATACACACATATACTGGTAAATTGCATACATTTCTTGGATGCAAAGCAGATATGAAATTAAAGGGATTCCTCCAAATCTGTAAAAAGAAAAGGAGTACTTGTGGCACCTTAGAGACTAACAAATTTATTAGAGCATAAGCTTTCGTGAGCTACAGCTCACTTCATCGGATGCATCCGATGAAGTGAGCTGTAGCTCACGAAAGCTTATGCTCTAATAAATTTGTTAGTCTCTAAGGTGCCACAAGTACTCCTTTTCTTTTTGCAAATACAGACTAACACGGCTGCTACTCTGAAACCTCCAAATCTGTGTGAGTTTTTGGTTCATTTTCTTTCTACGTGCAGCATGGCAGAGTGAATAAAGATCATTTAACATTGTCCTTTGAAAACAGATGGCCTGATTCTGTAGTCCAATGAACTATTTTGACAGCACTTTGGATTTCAGTAGAAATGCACCAATGTCAAATTGCTGTAATAAAGTAGTAAATCCAGATGTGAATTTCTGAAGCCTTTGTGCTGGTCCCATGAATTAAAAATAAAACAAAACCACAAATCTTATCCACAGTGAACGTCATCCTTATGAGGAGAGCCAGAGCAAGCCTCATGCACCAACTAAGGCCCAATCTTTATCTCGACCTTCAGCCACTGCACCCATGGTGTTAAATAGGTTTCAAATGGTGCTTAGGTCTTGTGGGGGTTAATAGAAATGGGGGGAGGGTAACTATGCAGGAGCGTATGAAAATCAGAAGTTGTATCAGGTGGGTGTTTCTGCAGGACAGTTCTATCATTAAAGGAAAATCATAAGACATGGTCAATTCCATTGCTGTCAAAGAAAGTTAAGAGTGAAATCAAATACTATTATGCTAGTTGGTAGAAAGGCACTAATCCAAAACACAGCAGCAAAATGACAGCAGAAGCTGCCTTTCATAAGGACACCATAATGCAGTGGTTTATTTATCCCTAAATACTGATCGTAAGGCATCACAACCAGGTGATAATACTCAGTACAAAACAGGAACCCAAAGAAGTATAATTGCATAATGCAGCCCTCTAAACGAAATAGCTCTGGCATTGTAGCTCATTGAGACTTCCAGAGCCAGGTTGCTTTGCAGTTAGACCATTAAGGGGCAGAGGAAAATATGCCATGATAACTCAGCTTCATCTAATTGACTGAGTGAATAGGATCCTGCCAGGGGTGCCGGAATGGGGTGGGGGCAAAGGGCAATGATGCCATCACATTTTACTGGCCGTAAGGGCAAGCAATGAGGGGGAGGGGTGGGGAGAAAGGAGCGGGAAGCAGGGATCTTGGGGAAAAGAGATGGGGCAGGCGCTTGGGGAGTAGGGGCAGGTAGGAGCGGGGCCTCTGGGGAGGGGCAGTGCGAGGCAAGAATTTGGGGGAACAGGCAGCGAGAGGGCAAGGACTTGGGGAAGAGGCGGTGTGGAAAAGCCATTTGCACTGAAGACATTGAATAACACACAGAGCTCAGCTTAAATGAGCAACAGAGATTTACCCCGGCCATTAGAGAGATCATGTTTGGGATTTTAAAGGATTGTAAGGAAGCTAGGTACCCAAATCCTATTAATTCTTCTGTTGACCTTGCAACCCCAAACCAGAACAAGACTCCTATTTCTCTTTATTTGATAGTCTTCCAAACAGCTCATGGACCTGGGGAGTGGACAGGTTCCTGGAGAAGGCTTGATAAAAATCCTTGCCAATTTGCATAGGTGAACACAGACCCAAACCCTTGGATCTTAAGAACAATGAAAAAGCAATCAGGTTCTTAAAAGAAGAATTTTAATTGAAGAAAAAGTAAAAGAATCACCTCTGTAAAATCAAGATGGTAAATACCTTACAGGGTAATCAGATTCAAAACATAGAGAATACCCCTAGACAAAACCTTAAGTTACAAAAAGACACAAAAACAGGAATTCCATTCAGCACAACTTATTTTATCAGCCATTTAAGCAAAATAGAATCTAACGCAATCTAACTAGATTGCTTACTGACTTTTTACAGGAGTTCTGACCTGCATTCCTGCTCTGGTCCCAGCAAAACCAACACACACACAGACAGAGAGAACCCTTTGTCCCCCCTGCCCCCACCCTTGAAAGTATCTAGTCTCCTCATTGGTCATTTTGGTCGGGTGCCAGCGAGGTTGTCTTCGTTTCTTAACCCTTTACAGGTGAAAGGGTTTTTTCCTCTGGCCAGGAGGGATTTAAAGGTGTTTACCCTTCCCTTTATATTTATGCCACATGGCCATGTCACCATTCTGCCCCACTCCACCTCTTTCCCCGGATGCCCCACCCCTGCTTGTTCCTTCCCTCCCCCCTGCTGTGGCCCCAATTTTCCCTGGGGCCCCAAATTGGATGGGGGCACAAGGTTTGGGGAGTCTTAGTCTCCAGCCTCCATTATGCACTGCCCTTTTCTGGGGTGGTAGGAATGGGTCATTAAGGACCATCTGGAACTGACCCATTTCAATGGAAGATCCAGAAGGACATTAGGAGTCCCAAGAACTGAACAACTGATACCTGCTCATGGGCAACTCCGACAAGCAGAACATGTGAATTTAGCATGGGTCTGCAGGAGGAGGACAATGAGCTGAGAAGTGTCAGATGGCTGGGTTAAGTGCAGATCAGCAGCCTTCACCTAGGACTGATGAAGAGACAGAGGGAGAGAGACAAAAATGGATACCACTGTGTAAATGTGCCACACTGGGTCACAACTGAGGATGCAAAATTCAGGATGAACTGCTGAGAAATAGGGCAGATACACCCCAAGACTGGTGGCTAATCCCCCATAGGAATATACCAAACCAACAGCAAAAGTAAACTTCTGTTCCATCACACTGGCTAAAAAGAAGTCATAAAAGCAGTTTTCTTAGGAATTCCAGTTCTTCTTCTTCTGGATTCAGAGAGGAGTGGTTCTTTACAACCAGTCTCATCAAATAAAAGTTCTTCCGATCCCAGAGGACCAGTCACACACCCATGTCAATATATAGCTCAGATCTTACCCAAAAATCATACTGATGCCAATCCTTTAGTATCTAAAACCTAAAGTTTTTTTTATAAAAAGAAAGAAAGAAAGGTGAGAGATAAAATTGGTTAAAATAATTAAATACATACAGTAATGGCAAAGTTATTGATTCAGGGTTGTAGTAGTGATAGAATAAACTTCTGGATAAGTCTTTGGCTGCTTCCAAATCATTGGAAGGTCCTTAGTCCATTGGTTAGAATGCTCCCATTAGTATAAGTTCATAGTCCAGAGGCTTGGGCAGGAAAGAGGCTGGAGCAGGATAGAGGCAAAATGGCCTTTTATATACTCTGCCATGTGGAAGGAAACCCAATGTTCTTACTGTGGAAAATTACAGCAACAAGATGGAGTTTGGAGTCACATGGGTAAGTCACATGTCCATGCATTACACCCAGTCATTGCAGGAAGCTATAGCCTATATTCCAGACAGCATGTTTCAGGGCACTCCCTCCAGTGTAGATGAGCATCTCCCATGGTCTATTGTGAGTTAAGTGTCCTTTTGATGGGCCACTCAGTTTGAACGGTCACTCCAAGATGTGCTGGCTAATTACCTTGTTAGTTACCCCAGGAGCAAATATTTGAAATACAGGTATAAAGCCAATATTCATAACTTCAAATACTAAAGTGAAACATTCATACAGATAGCATAATCATAACCAGTGAATCATATTCTTTTCATAGACAACTCACTTAGAATCATAGAATCATAGAATATCAGGGTTGGAAGGGACCCCAGAAGGTCATCTAGTCCAACCCCCTGCTCAAAGCAGGACCAAGTCCCAGTTAAATCATCCCAGCCAGGGCTTTGTCAAGCCTGACCTTAAAAACCTCTAAGGAAGGAGATTCTACCACCTCCCTAGGTAACGCATTCCAGTGTTTCACCACCCTCTTAGTGAAAAAGTTTTTCCTAATATCCAATCTAAACCTCCCCCATTGCAACTTGAGACCATTACTCCTCGTTCTGTCATCTGCTACCATTGAGAACAGTCTAGAGCCATCCTCTTTGAAACCCCCTTTCAGGTAGTTGAAAGCAGCTATCAAATCCCCCCTCATTCTTCTCTTTTGCAGACTAAACAATCCCAGCTCCCTCAGCCTCTCCTCATAAGTCATGTGCTCTAGACCCCTAATCATTTTCGTTGCCCTTCGTTGTACTCTTTCCAATTTATCCACATCCTTCCTGTAGTGTGGGGCCCAAAACTGGACACAGTACTCCAGATGAGGCCTCACCAGTGTCGAATAGAGGGGAACGATCACGTCCCTCGATCTGCTCGCTATGCCCCTACTTATACATCCCAAAATGCCATTGGCCTTCTTGGCAACAAGGGCACACTGCTGACTCATATCCAGCTTCTCGTCCACTGTCACCCCTAGGTCCTTTTCCGCAGAACTGCTGCCGAGCCATTCGGTCCCTAGTCTGTAGCGGTGCATTGGATTCTTCCATCCTAAGTGCAGGACCCTGCACTTATCCTTATTGAGCCTCATTAGATTTCTTTTGGCCCAATCCTCCAATTTGTCTAGGTCCTTCTGTATCCTATCCCTCCCCTCCAGCGTATCTACCACTCCTCCCAGTTTAGTATCATCCGCAAATTTGCTGAGAGTGCAATCCACACCATCCTCCAGATCATTTATGAAGATATTGAACAAAACGGGCCCCAGGACCGACCCCTGGGGCACTCCACTTGACACCGGCTGCCAACTAGACATGGAGCCATTGATCACTACCCGTTGAGCCCGACAATCTAGCCAGCTTTCTACCCACCTTATAGTGCATTCATCCAGCCCATACTTCCTTAACTTGCTGACAAGAATGCTGTGGGAGACCGTGTCAAAAGCTTTGCTAAAGTCAAGAAACAATACATCCACTGCTTTCCCTTCATCCACAGAACCAGTAATCTCATCATAAAAGGCGATTAGATTAGTCAGGCATGACCTTCCCTTGGTGAATCCATGCTGACTGTTCCTGATCACTTTCCTCTCCTCTAAGTGCTTCAGGATTGATTCTTTGAGGACCTGCTCCATGATTTTTCCAGGGACTGAGGTGAGGCTGACTGGCCTGTAGTTCCCAGGATCCTCCTTCTTCCCTTTTTTAAAGATGGGCACTACATTAGCCTTTTTCCAGTCATCCGGGACTTCCCCCGTTCGCCACGAGTTTTCAAAGATAATGGCCAAGGGCTCTGCAATCACAGCCGCCAATTCCTTCAGCACTCTCGGATGCAATTCGTCCGGCCCCATGGACTTGTGCACGTCCAGCTTTTCTAAATAGTCCCTAACCACCTCTATCTCTACAGAGGGCTGGCCATCTCTTCCCCATTTTGTGTTGCCCAGCACAGCAGTCTGGGAGCTGACCTTGTTAGTGAAAACAGAGGCAAAAAAAGCATTGAGTACATTAGCTTTTTCCACATCCTCTGTCACTAGCTTGCCTCCCTCATTCAGTAAGGGGCCCACACTTTCCTTGGCTTTCTTCTTGTTGCCAACATACCTGAAGAAACCCTTCTTGTTACTCTTGACATCTCTTGCTAGCTGCAGCTCCAGGTGCGATTTGGCCCTCCTGATATCTTTCCTACATGCCCGAGCAATATTTTTATACTCTTCCCTGGTCATATGTCCAAGCTTCCACTTCTTGTAAGCTTCTTTTTTATGTTTAAGATCCGCTAGGATTTCACCATTAAGCCAAGCTGGTCGCCTGCCATATTTACTATTCTTTCGACTCATCGGGATGGTTTGTCCCTGTAACCTCAACAGGGATTCCTTGAAATACAGCCAGCTCTCCTGGACTCCCTTCCCTTTCATGTTAGTCCCCCAGGGGATCCTGGCCATCTGTTCCCTGAGGGAGTCAAAGTCTGCTTTCCTGAAGTCCAGGGTCCGTATCCTGCTGCTTACCTTTCTTCCCTTCACTTGACAACCTTTGTACAAGATTTGCTGCAAATATATAACAGTGATTGCAACAATGATCTATATGGTCATATTTTAATCAGATAACGTCACACAAGGTAGCTTGGCTGGGTCCAGCACTGGCCTGGCCAGAATGGACTGTTAGCTCTGCTTCTCTACATCAACACAAGGAAACAATCATTACTAGAATTGGTCTGATAACTGTTGAGCTGGATGTGTGCAGGCATAGGTTCATTAATATCTGGGGCAGAGATCCCCCCATGATGCAGTGCTTCCCTGCTTTTCTGGTCCCAGAGTTCAGTGTGGTTCTTGTCTTGGAATCTCTGTTCTCCATTCTGTATGCTAATGGAGATGCTTCCCGGTGCCATCTTTGATGCAGATGAGGCTAGGGAAGTTGTCTTAATGCTGTCACCCTTGTCAGGAGAAGTTTAGGTGTGTTTCCCACTGCCTTTTCATTGCTTTCTGTAAGTCTTTCTTCTGATCGGTTTTGGTTCAAGCAGAGGTTGGGGCTGGAGTAGGGGGTGGGGGGAAGTGTCCTTCATGAGTCAGACAGGCTGGATACTGTGCCCTGGTTCCCAAGAACACAGAGTTGACTGGTATCACAAAAGTATTTAGGCTTAAAACTCTCACTCATTTCAGTGGGAACTAGGCACCTAAATATTTCTGGAGATCTGGGCCTTACTCCCTGATTAACCTGATTGGCTTCATTAGGGCTACTCATTTATGAGATTGCTGTATGCAGGGGTTCACAATCTGGCCTTTAGTTTCCTGGGCTTTTATATGTTGCTGTGGTTTTAATTTTCTGATCAGACTGAGAACAATCATGCTGCTGTTACAATCACTGTGAAGTTTATGATTGATTTCAACTGGAGTACATCTACGACCTATTGAAAACAAAATGTCAACCTCCCCATATGTTCCACTTCTTGAACTTCCCTCTGTCGGCCAAAACAATCATCATCGAATGGGTATGTTTCTAGCGGTATCCTGCAGGGATTGATTCTTGGCCCTACACTATTTAACATTCTTATTCATGATCCGGAAGAAAACAAATAATCCCTGATAATGTTTGCAGATGACAGAAAAACTGGGGAATGGTAAATAACGAAGGGGACAGGTCATTTATTCAAAGTGACTTAGATCGCTTGATAAATTAATCAAAAGCAAACAATATCAATTTTAATGTGGCTAAATGTAAATATATACATTTAGGAAGAAAGAATGTAGGCCATAATTACAGGATGGCGTACTGCACCCTGGAAAAGAATGACTCTAAAAAAGATGGGGGTCATGGTAGATAATCTGCTGAGTATGGATTCCTTTTGTGACACTCTGTAATACAATCTTTGGATGCATAAAGTGCGGAATCTCAAGTAGGAGTAGAAAGGTTATTTTTCCTTTCTAATTTAGCACTGGTTTGACCACTGCTGGAATACTGTGTCCCGGTATAGTGTCTACAATTCAAAAAATATGTTGATAAATTAGAGAAGGTTCAGAGAAGAGCCATGAGAATCATTAAAGGATTGGAAAATATTCTGTATAGTGTTAGACTCAAGGAGCTCAATCTATTTAGCTTAACAAAGAGAAGGTTAAAGGGTGGCTATTAGTATCTACATGGGGAACAAATATATAAAAATGGGCTCTTCAGTCTAACAGAGAAAGATATAACACAATCTAATGGCTGGAAATTGAAGTTAGACAAATTCAAACTGGAAATAAGGGATACATTTTTAACAGTTGAGAGTAATTAATCATAGGAACAATTTAACAAGGGTTATCCTGGTGATTGTAAATCAATATTGGATTGTTTGGGGTTTGAGTTTTGATTTGGTTTTTTTGTGGGCATTTTTTTTAAAAGATCTGCTCTAACAATTATTTTTGGGAAAATTTTATATCCTGTGCTGTCCAGCCCATCAGACGAGATGATCCTAATGGTCCCTTCTGGCCCGGAATCAGTGAATTCATGGAAGAGATAATGGGCCAGATTCTTCTGGTTTGATTGAAAGCCCACTGAAGTCAATGAGATACTTCTTATTGTTTCAAAGGGCAATGGATCAGGCTTTGACTTCCACTGGTGTAAATGCAGAGTAAGTCCATACTCAATGCAATTTCAACCCTTGAAATTCTTTAACGTGAGGCTGTAGATAGATAGATAGATAGATATTTTCTTTGCCAAGCTCACTCTTTCTGTGACTTAATCTCTTGGGTTTTTGGATTCCCACTGGTCTGATTACAAGCATAAATGTCTTGTGCCTCCTTTAGAGATATTAATAGAATTCAGACAAGTCAGTAGTGCTTCATGTCAAGGTTTGACTTGTCGTATGTGAGCTCTCTTGGGTATCTGTTTAATTCTTTTGTCACATTACCCCTGCCTCTCAAATGCTAGAGTATCCATTCAAAGCAGTGGTATCTCAGTTAGAGGAGGCAGTGCAAACTATGTTTTGGGCTGCTGCTGAGTTCATGTGGAGAAAATTTAGATTTTAGCCATGTAGCCTACAATAGAACAAACTCCTCTAAGCTGAGTGTCCAGTGTTGTCTCGTTAAACAATGTTTTGGAGATTTGCCATAACACCCTGATAAAACAGGCACCAGTTCCGAAGACAATTGATATTCTGCTGTCTTTACCTGGATTCCAAAAAATGGTATAAGGTATTTAAAGCTATATTGCCTTATTTATTTCCTGATTATTCTTTCTTATTTTGTCTGTATGCTGTCAAGTGTAATTGATTTTAGGTCAACACTCCCACAGATTTCTTTAGCACCAGGTCTGGATTATACCTTATTTTATCCTAGTACTGAAAAGACTTTTTGTCCATATCTTCATTTAAATATTGCCAGGCATAGTACTGAAGTCAAAGAAAGAACTCACCATAGTAATCACTATACCACAAGGGAAGTGCTTGAAGAATTGGACCCAAAAGTTCTAAGTGTTTAGCAATCCACTATTTCTTCCCTTCCACCCCACAACAGTGCTTGCTTTGGTCAATAAAAAAAGAGAGCCTGCTCCTGGAAACACATAAAGAACATGAGGACATCTATTGATAGGAATCAGCCTATGGATCCCAGTGACACTGCTGCCAAGAACCATAGAAATGTAGAGCTAGAAGGGATGTGGAGAGGTCCTCTAGTCCAGTGCCCCACACTGAGTCATAATTAAGTATGCCTAGACAACCCTTGACAGGTGTTTGAGAAATGCTATTCACAGGAATGTGTTTGTTTGCAGCATCAGGACTTTAATAGGGGTATTGTGAATCAGTAATCTGAAAGACAGATAGACAAAGGGGGGGTTATGATTTGTTTTAAAACACTTTGTCTCCCCTGCTGCTGCAGAGTTTAACAGCAGGGAAAACTGAACAGTTCAGGGTGGAAATTATATTCACTCTGTAAACTCTACTTACAGTGACCTTAGGTGATAATTTGATAATAGTGGGCAAAAGAAATTTCAGGGAGAAGTTTGATATTTAGGATGTTGCAGTTCCTTGAAGAAAAATCTCTTCAAAAACGCTATAGAATATCCAAGAGGGCAAATCTACCTAACTATCTACCTATCTGTGAGCCTGATGTCCCGGAGCCTTAGAAGGAAGGGAGCTAAACACTGACATCTGTAGACAAAATAGGGGAAGACTGTCCCAGAGCAGCTTAAGAACTGCTGATGTGCAAGCACTCCATTTTAGAGGGATCTGTCTTCCACCATCAGTTGCAGAGCAAACGGCTGAACGGACCAAGCCTTGTTTGGGTTTATGTTTTAGAATTTTGGAGGCATAACGTGCAATTGACCATGTTGGGAGATACACAAACAAGAAATTGACATTGAATGTGCCCGGGGTCACTCTGAGAAAGATCCCTCTCAGGTACACTGGGAGAAGAGAGCCAGGGCAGAGATACCTTGAAAAAGAGAGGAAAGATGGCTGCTTGCTGCTGGGTGTGAGGAGTTTCTCAGTTTTCCCACTGATCTTTCCCCAAGAGCTGAGCATGTTGGGTCAAGTAGAGCAGCAGCCAGTTGGGGGCAATGGACAAAACAACATACCTGCTCAACCTTCTCTGAGGCAATGGACAGCTCACAGGCAATGGATGGGAGCAATGCTTCAGCAGTGCCCCCTTGGAGGGGACACAGGGCAGCAGAGCTTGGCAACTTAGACTAAAACCACAGAGAGAACAGCTGCCTGCCCAAGAGATGCTGGTGTGAGCCTCTCTACCCAGCAATAAAAGCTGAAGTCACTGCAGCTGGGTTAGTTACTAGAGCAGCCCATGGAACACTGATCAGCTAAAATTTTTGGACTTCTCCAACCCAGGATAACCGATTGTTGGGGGCAGGGAGAGAAGGGGGAGCTGGGGAAGAGGGAATTAGCCAGAACTCATCAGCCACTTTCACCACACTAAAGGAGGATTGAGGTTGGGGCTGCCCTTATGATAACTTGGGAGAGTCTCACATCATAGAACTGCTTTATAAAGGGTCTGGTCCGGTCCACCCACATTGTAAAAGAATTATCTGGACATCTGTAGGCTGCTGACCTAGAGTCCAGGTAAGAGATTCCCAAGGCCATTCATCTGAGGGAAGAGACTCAGGTCTTGGGTGATGAACCATGAATCCGTGTACTCAAAAGGTTAAAATGAACAGTTGAAATGAACAATGCATTGTTCCCAAGAGAGCTACACTGTGAGGAAGGTACTACTCAATGTGAGTAAAGGTGGCAGAATCAGACATTTAACACACAATCTAGCTAAGTTTGGAGCAAATTTTAGTTACGGGAAATAATGAGTCCGTACATTTTTACTCAAACTTTACTCTGTCAATTCTTAGGCAAAACTCCCATTGAATGTCCCTGAGTAAGGATATCCTGTACAGCAGTTAAAGCTCTCAACTAGAACTACTGAAGTTACTCAGGAGCAGAAATGATGATTAAATAAGTCATATATGTACACACATATGCATACACTCATATACAGTAGAACCTCAGCATTACAAAGACCTTGGGAATGGAGGTTGTTCATAACTCTGAACAAAATGATATAGTTGTTCTCTCAAAAGTTTACAGCTGAACATTGGCTTAATACAGCTTTGAAACTTTAATATGCAGAAGAAAAATGCTGCTTTTAACCATCTTAATTTAAATGAAACAAGCACAGAAACAGTTTCCTTACCTTGTGAAATCTTTTTTTAAATTTTTACTTCATTTTTGTAGTAGTTTACATTTAACGCAATACTGTACTGTATATTTTTCATCTCTGCTGCTGGCTGATTGCCTAGTTCTAGTTCCAAATCAGTGTGTCATTTACCAGCCAGTTCATAACTCTGGTCTTTGTAACTCCGAGGTTCTACTCTATATGCACATTCACAGGTTTCAGAGTAGCAGCCGTGTTAGTCTGTATTCGCAAAAAGAAAAGGAGTACTTGTGGCACCTTAGAGACTAACAAATTTATTTGAGCATAAGCTTTCGTGAGCTACAGCTCACTTCATCGGAAGTGAGCTGTAGCTCACGAAAGCTTATGCTCTAATAAATTTGTTAGTCTCTAAGGTGCCACAAGTACTCCTTTTCTATATGCACATTGATTCAGACACTGAAAGGAATAGAATAATTGATGTAAAAGAGTCCATTTCCCCCACCCTATTATAAATCAATGGTGTTGATTTTGGAAGATTTTGCTCATCTCTTACTCATCCAAGAAGAGGAGTCTAGAATCATGATTACAGGGGGAAGTTGATTAATTTTGGGCTTCATAATACATTTTTCATAAAAAACCCTGGGGTCAGATATTTAAAGGTATTTAGGCACCTAGTGGCACTTTCCAAAGCATCTGGGTGATGAACCCCCATTGGTTTGAAGAACTTTTAGGAGAAGCTTCAATGTATCTTCTCTATTTCACACTTTTTAACTTTTATCTTGTTCTATTTTCTAAAGGAAGTGTCAGCTATGGAGCCAGTAAGAGAGGGGAACTGCACGGCAGTGGCAGAATTCATCCTGCTGGGGCTTGGAAGAGGATCAGGTTTTCAGATTGTGCCCTTTGTGACATTCCTGGTAATTTACATAATAACTATGCTGGGAAACAGCTTCTTGGTCCTCATCATTAGAGCCGACTCCCAACTTCACACCCCCATGTACTTCTTCCTCATGAACCTGTCGCTCTTAGACCTCTGCTACTCCACCACCATCGCCCCCAGAGCCATGGTGAGCTTCCTAGCAGGGAGAAAAGCCATTTCCTACAATAGATGTGCCACCCAATTCTTCTTCTTTGCTCTCTTCCTCACCACTGAAGCCTTCTTCCTGGCAGTGATGGCATTCGATCGATACACCGCCATCTGCAACCCGCTCCGGTATCCCACCTCCATGTCCAAATGGGTTTGCATTCAGCTGGTAGTGGGATCGTATATTGGTGGCTGTGTGAATTCCATGGTGCAAACAGGCTTCACCTTTACACTGCACTATTGTGGGTCTAATGAGATTGATCATTTTTTCTGTGATGGCCCGCCCTTGATTAATCTCTCCTGCAGTGATACATACATCAATAATCTTGTGATGTTTACCTTATGCGGTCTCATCATAGCAATTACTGCCCTGATTGTGCTTGTATCCTACATCTATATCATCTCAACCATCCTCAGGATTCGCTCTGCCGAGGGTAGAAGAAGAGCCTTCTCCACCTGTACTTCCCACATGATGGCTGTCACTTTGTTTTATGGGACCACAGCTTTCATGTATGCCCAGCCTACTTGGCTGTCTTCTCTGTACCAAAGAAAAGTGGTGTCTGTGTTTTATACCCTTTTCATTCCTATGTTGAATCCCCTCATCTACAGCCTTAGGAACAAGGATGTGAAAAATACTTTGAGAAGGACTATGGGCAAGCAGTGTTTGAAAAAATAAACGTTGTCCTTGAACATAGAGATTAAATTGTGTGGGTCAATATACTGAGCAACGCAAGAAGTTCTACCAGATATGTATTTTGGGAAAGGGGTGGGGTGAGGGAAATAGTTTTTCCAGGTATAAACAATAACTTGGGATCCACAGTATCTAGCTAGCTTGCTATCTTCTGTGTGACCGTGTGTCACTCTCTTCCTTCCTATATTACCAGCTGACCTGTGAAATTCATTGCCACTGGATATAATTTAGTCAAATAAATACCCAGAATTCTAAAATAGCTTTGATATTTGTAGGGATTTCATGCTTCCAGATATCATAGAATCATAGAATATCAGGGTTGGAAGGGACCCCAGAAGGTCATATAGTCCAACCCCCTGCTCAAAGCAGGACCAAGTCCCAGTTAAATCATCCTAGCCAGGGCTTTGTCAAGCCTGACCTTAAAAACCTCTAAGGAAGGAGATTCTACCACCTCCCTAGGTAACGCATTCCAGTGTTTCACCACCCTCTTAGTGAAAAAGTTTTTCCTAATATCCAATGTAAACCTCCCCCATTGCAACTTGAGACCATTACTCCTCGTTCTGTCATCTGCTACCATTGAGAACAGTCTAGAGCCATCCTCTTTGAAACCCCCTTTCAGGTAGTTGAAAGCAGCTATCAAATCCCCCCTCATTCTTCTCTTCTGCAGACTAAACAATCCCAGCTCCCTCAGCCTCTCCTCATAAGTCATGTGCTCTAGACCCCTAATCATTTTTGTTGCCCTTCGCTGTACTCTTTCCAATTTATCCACATCCTTCTTGTAGTGTGGGGCCCAAAACTGGACACAGTACTCCAGATGAGGCCTCACCAGTGTCGAATAGAGGGGAACGATCACGTCCCTCGATCTGCACGCTATGCCCCTACTTATACATCCCAAAATGCCATTGGCCTTCTTGGCAACAAGGGCACACTGCTGTCTCATATCCAGCTTCTCGTCCACTGTCACCCCTAGGTCCTTTTCCGCAGAACTGCTGCCGAGCCATTCGGTCCCTAGTCTGTAGCAGTGCATTGGATTCTTCCATCCTAAGTGCAGGACCCTGCACTTATCCTTATTGAACCTCATTAGATTTCTTTTGGCCCAATCTTCCAATTTGTCTAGGTCCTTCTGTATCCTATCCCTCCCCTCCAGCGTATCTACCACTCCTCCCAGTTTAGTATCATCCGCAAATTTGCTGAGAGTGCAATCCACACCATCCTCCAGATCATTTATGAAGATATTGAACAAAACGGGCCCCAGGACCGACCCCTGGGGCACTCCACTTGACACCGGCTGCCAACTAGACATGGAGCCATTGATCACTACCCGTTGAGCCCGACAATCTAGCCAGCTTTCTACCCACCTTATAGTGCATTCATCCAGCCCATACTTCCTTAACTTGCTGACAAGAATGCTGTGGGAGACCGTGTCAAAAGCTTTGCTAAAGTCAAGAAACAATACATCCACTGCTTTCCCTTCATCCACAGAACCAGTAATCTCATCATAAAAGGCGATTAGATTAGTCAGGCATGACCTTCCCTTGGTGAATCCATGCTGACTGTTCCTGATCACTTTCCTCTCCTCTAAGTGCTTCAGGATTGATTCTTTGAGGACCTGCTCCATGATTTTTCCAGGGACTGAGGTGAGGCTGACCGGCCTGTAGTTCCCAGTCAGTATGAGTATGAGTCAGTATGTAGTATGAGTCGGCTAGTGCCTGTCTGAGTTAGGAATAATTTTTCTCCATGATTTATCATACAATTATTCTTTCTTTGGAATACCTGAGATTGGAATCACCTCAGTTCAAATCCCAGCTCATGATTTAGCCCTTGAATTTCCACTGATGCCCTGTCTGGGTAGTGGTTTGGAAATGGAGAACAATATTGCGCATACAGACTAACACGGCTGCTACTCTGAAACCTGTCATTATGCAAGGCACTGAATTTAGCCGTATAGAGTGGTTAAATTTGTTAGTCTCTAAGGTGCCACAAGTACTCCTTTTCTTTTTGGAGAACAATATGACACCTATATCAGGTAATGGAAACTGAGAAAGTCCACGTTCAACGGGATCACCTATGTATAATACTCCCATGTCATGTCTACAACACAGCTTAATAAAGCAAGTGGTCTTGATTCAAATCTCACACATATTTGTGTAAATAAGGAACATTCACCTTCCCGCATGTAAATCACTAGTAGCCACATTCAAATCAATGGGTCTGATTTTGCACTTACTCGTCCTGATGTAAATCAGCAGTAATGCCATGGGAGGCAATGAGTATGATTCCTCTCTCATTCACCTCTCTTTAAATCAAGAGTAATTCCATTAGAGAGAAGGGGCCTGATTCTCCTCTCATTCCCCCGATGTAATTTAGGAGTTGCTTTGTGAAGTAAATGCATTTATACTGTTCTAAAGCTTGTTTATATGGATAGAGAATCAGGCCCTTTTGGTCTACATCTTTAAGATGCAATAAAACAACTAAAAACACGTTTTCCCTTTTGATTTGGTCATGAAATGAAAACTACCATTTGAGCCCAATCCTGAAGCACTTTTTGAGGATAATATCACCTTGAGTTCAAGGGAGATTTTGGTGTTTTATGTCTTGCTAGATCAAACTGACAATGAGGATTTACCATGAAAATCCCAGGTTATTCACCAGCACACCTAACTAATACAATTCTGAATGTACCACTTGGGGGGGGGAAGATCTAAGTACGAAGAGAGATGAATTCTATCTGTTTTCAGTATGTGAATTCCTTTCTTCACTGCTGTTTGGTAAAGCATAAACTATGAGGTTTTCTTTCTTTCTTTCTTTCTTTCTTTCTTTCTTTCTTTCTTTCTTTCTTTCTTTCTTTCTTTCTTTCTTTCTTTCTTTCTTTCTTTCAAAAAATCAAAGACCAGCATATGGCATTCATACTCTCATTCATAAGCACTAATTTCAATAAGAATTATGTGCCTAAATATATTTTCAAATCTTGCCCTTTCTCACTAGAGGAGTCTTATTATCATCTGTGGGACTGTTAATATCAGTAATTGCTAAACAGTGACAGTAAGAGGCTCACAATCTAGGCAGGAAGTGATAGTGGACAGACTGAGCTGCTGTTCCTCTTGTAAGGCTTAAATACCTGCCCTGAGAGTCACCAGCTCAGTGCCTAGTGGCTGGACGCTGGTGCCAGAATGTCTCCTCACCACATGTGGCTTAATCAGGCTTTAGTTGAGGGATGTCTCCTCACCTCACAGCCAGGTTCTGACCCCATTGCCTAGACCGAAGCCCATTGAAATCATTGACTTTACAAAGCCCTAGATTGAGCCTTCCCCTCCACCATGGTGCATGCAGCTGGAGTGTTTGTGAAACACAGTGTGTCACCTTTGATTTTCCAGCACCTGGTGATAGATTGGGAGAGAGAAGTTTCAGTGGGCTGGCTTCACAAAGGGGCTGGGGGGCAGGTGGGGGGGGTGATGCTGATTGTCCCGGACCATAACTTCTAGGCGCCCAGAAAATCACTGGTTTCAGAGTAGAAGCCGTGTTAGTCTGTATTCGCAAAAAGAAAAGGAGTACTTGTGGCACCTTAGAGACTAACAAATTTATTTGAGCATAAACTTTCGTGAGCTACAGCTCACTTCATCGGATGCATTCAGTGGAAAATACAGTGGGGAGATGATTTGTATACACAGAGAACATGAAACAATGGGTGTTATCGTACTCACTGTAAGGAGAGTGATCACTTAAGATGCTATTACCAGCAGGAGGGTGGGAGGAAGAAAACCTTTTGTAGTGATAATCAAGGTGGGCCATTTCCAGCAGTTGACAAGAATGTCTGAGGAACAGTGGGGGGTGGAGGGGGGGAATAACATGGGGAAATAATTTTACTTTGTGTAATGACCCATCCACTGCCAGTCTCTATTCAAGCCTAAGTTAATTGTATCCAGTTTGCAAATTAATTCCAATTCAGCAGTCTCTCGTTGGAGTCTGTTTTTGAAGTTTTTTGTTGAAGAATAGCCACTCTTACGTCTGTAATCGAGTGACCAGAGAGACTGAAGTGTTCTCCGACTGGTTTGTGAATGTTATAATTCTTGACATCTGATTTGTGTCCATTTATTCTTTTACGTAGAGACTGTCCAGTCTGACCAATGTACATGGCAGAGGGGCATTGCTGGCACATGATGGCATCTATCACATTGGTAGATGTGCAGGTGAATTAGCCTCTGATAGTGTGGCTGATGTGATTAGGCCCTATGATGGTATCCCCTGAATAGATATGTGGACACAGTTGGCAACGGGCTTTGTTGCAAGGATAGGTTCCTGGGTTAGTGGTTCTGTTGTGTGGTGTGTGGTTGCTGGTGAGTATTTGCTTCAGGTTGGGGGACTGTCTGTAAGCAAGGACTGCCTGTCTCCCAAGATCTGTGAGAGTGATGGGTCGTCCTTCAGGATAAGTTGTAGATCCTTGATGATGCGTTGGAGAGGTTTTAGTTGGGGGCTGAAGGTGATGGCTAGTGGTGTTCTGTTATTTTCTTTGTTGAGCCTGTCCTGTAGTAAGTGACTTCTGGGTACTCTTCTGGCTCTGTCAATCTGTTTCTTCACTTCAGCAGCTGGGTATTGTAGTTGTAAGAATGCTTGATAGAGATTTTGTAGGTGTTTGTCTCTGTCTGAGGGGTTGGAGCAAATGGAATCTATCTGCTACCCCAGATCCATAAACCTGGAAATCCTGAATGCCCCATCATCTCAGGCATTGGCACCCTGACAGCAGGATTGTCTGGCTATATAGACTTCCTCCTCAGGACCTACGCTACCAGCACTCCCAGCTATCTTAGAGACACCACTGACTTCCTGAGGAAACTACAATCCATTGGTGATCTTCCTGAAAACACCATCCTGGCCGCTATGGATGTAGAAGCCTCTACACCAACATTCCACACAAAGATGGACTACAAGGCATCAGGAACAGTATCCCCGATAATGTTATGGCTAACCTGGTGGCTGAACTTTGTGACTTTGTCCTCACCCATAACTATTTCACATTTGGGGACAATGTATACATTCAAATCAGCGGCACTGCGATGGGTACCTGCATGGCTCCACAGTATGCCAACATTTTCATGGCTGACTTAGAACGTTTCCTCAGCTCTCGTCCCCTAATGCCCCTACTCTACTTGTGCTACATTGATCACATCTTTATCATCTGGACCCATGGAAAAGAAGCCCTTGAGGAATTCCACCATGATTTCAACAATTTCCATCCGACCATCATAGAATCATAGAATCATAGAATCATAGAATATCAGGGTTGGAAGGGACCCCAGAAGGTCATCTAGTCCAACCCCCTGCTCAAAGCAGGACCAAGTCCCAGTTAAATCATCCCAGCTAGGGCTTTGTCAAGCCTGACCTTAAAAACCTCTAAGGAAGGAGATTCTACCACCTCCCTAGGTAACGCATTCCAGTGTTTCACCACCCTCTTAGTGAAAAAGTTTTTCCTAATATCCAATCTAAACCTCCCCCATTGCAACTTGAGACCATTACTCCTCGTTCTGTCATCTGCTACCATTGAGAACAGTCTAGAGCCATCCTCTTTGAAACCCCCTTTCAGGTAGTTGAAAGCAGCTATCAAATCCCCCCTCATTCTTCTCTTCTGCAGACTAAACAATCCCAGCTCCCTCAGCCTCTCCTCATAAGTCATGTGCTCTAGACCCCTAATCATTTTTGTTGCCCTTCGTTGTACTCTTTCCAATTTATCCACATCCTTCCTGTAGTGTGGGGCCCAAAACTGGACACAGTACTCCAGATGAGGCCTCACCAGTGTCGAATAGAGGGGAACGATCACGTCCCTCGATCTGCTCGCTATGCCCCTACTTATACAACCCAAAATGCCATTGGCCTTCTTGGCAACAAGGGCACACTGCTGACTCATATCCAGCTTCTCGTCCACTGTCACTCCTAGGTCCTTTTCCGCAGAACTGCTGCCGAGCCATTCGGTCCCTAGTCTGTAGCGGTGCATTGGATTCTTCCATCCTAAGTGCAGGACCCTGCATTTATCCTTATTGAACCTCATTAGATTTCTTTTGGCCCAATCCTCCAATTTGTCTAGGTCCTTCTGTATCCTATCCCTCCCCTCCAGCGTATCTACCACTCCTCCCAGTTTAGTATCATCCGCAAATTTGCTGAGAGTGCAATCCACACCATCCTCCAGATCATTTATGAAGATATTGAACAAAACGGGCCCCAGGACCGACCCCTGGGGCACTCCACTTGACACCGGCTGCCAACTAGACATGGAGCCATTGATCACTACCCGTTGAGCCCGACAATCTAGCCAGCTTTCTACCCACCTTATAGTGCATTCATCCAGCCCATACTTCCTTAACTTGCTGACAAGAATGCTGTGGGAGACCGTGTCAAAAGCTTTGCTAAAGTCAAGAAACAATACATCCACTGCTTTCCCTTCATCCACAGAACCAGTAATCTCATCATAAAAGGCGATTAGATTAGTCAGGCATGACCTTCCCTTGGTGAATCCATGCTGACTGTTCCTGATCACTTTCCTCTCCTCTAAGTGCTTCAGGATTGATTCTTTGAGGACCTGCTCCATGATTTTTCCAGGGACTGAGGTGAGGCTGACCGGCCTGTAGTTCCCAGGATCCTCCTTCTTCCCTTTTTTAAAGATGGGCACTACATTAGCCTTTTTCCAGTCATCCGGGACTTCCCCCGTTCGCCACGAGTTTTCAAAGATAATGGCCAAGGGCTCTGCAATCACAGCCGCCAATTCCTTCAGCACTCTCGGATGCAATTCGTCCGGCCCCATGGACTTGTGCACGTCCAGCTTTTCTAAATAGTCCCTAACCACCTCTATCTCTACAGAGGGCTGGCCATCTCTTCCCCATTTTGTGTTGCCCAGCACAGCAGTCTGGGAGCTGACCTTGTTAGTGAAAACAGAGGCAAAAAAAGCATTGAGTACATTAGCTTTTTCCACATCCTCTGTCACTAGCTTGCCTCCCTCATTCAGTAAGGGGCCCACACTTTCCTTGGCTTTCTTCTTGTTGCCAACATACCTGAAGAAACCCTTCTTGTTACTCTTGACATCTCTTGCTAGCTGCAGCTCCAGGTGCGATTTGGCCCTCCTGATATCTTTCCTACATGCCCGAGCAATATTTTTATACTCTTCCCTGGTCATATGTCCAAGCTTCCACTTCTTGTAAGCTTCTTTTTTATGTTTAAGATCCGCTAGGATTTCACCATTAAGCCAAGCTGGTCGCCTGCCATATTTACTATTCTTTCGACTCATCGGGATGGTTTGTCCCTGTAACCTCAACAGGGATTCCTTGAAATACAGCCAGCTCTCCTGGACTCCCTTCCCTTTCATGTTAGTCCCCCAGGGGATCCTGGCCATCTGTTCCCTGAGGGAGTCAAAGTCTGCTTTCCTGAAGTCCAGGGTCCGTATCCTGCTGCTTACCTTTCTTCCCTGCGTCAGGATCCTGAACTCAACCAACTCATGGTCACTGCCTCCCAGATTCCCATCAATCTCAGCCTGGACCAGTCCACACAAGAGATCCACTTCCTGGACACTACAGTGCTAATAAGCGATGGTCACATAAACACCACCCTATACTAGAAACCTACCGACCGCTATTCCTACCTGCATGCCTCCAGCTTCCACCCAGATCACACCACACGATCCATTGTCTGCAGCCAAGTTCTACGATATAACTGCATTTGCTCCAACCCCTCAGACAGAGATGTAGAACAGAACACAGAACTTCCCTATCGTAATACCTGTTTCAACTAAAACATATCTTTCATGAAAAAGAAATCCAATCTTCATTTAAAAATTGCAAGTGATGGAGAATCCACCAGAATCCTTACAAGGCTGTTCCAATTGCTAATTACTCACACTACTGACTGAATTATTTGGTTGGGGTGTGTGATGGGGTGTACAAATCCCACTCTTAGGGCTTGGCTACACTTGCAGATGTAGAGCACTTTGGGTTAAACCAGCCTTCACGCAGTGCAGTAGGGAAAGCACTCCAGTCTGTCCACACTGGCAGCTGAAAGCACACTGGCATGGCCACATCTGCAGTACTTGCAACTGCACTGGGAGCGATGCATTATGGGCAGCTATCCCAACGTTCAAGTGGCTGCAACGTGCTTTTCAAATGGAGAGGGGGTGGGGTGGAGTGTGTTGTGTGTATATGAGGGGAGAGAGAGTGGGTTTTTGGGGTGCTGAGAGTGTGTCAGCATGTTGTCTTGTAAGTACAGACACCCCTCCCTCCCCTGCCTCTCTCTCACTCACTCAAAGCAAACATTAGCTGTTTGTTTTTTTCTCGGAGCTGATAAACAGCCAGCCCGAAATGGAGCTTTGAAAGGGCCACTTCTGCATTCCTGCCAGAGTTCACAACAAGAGAGGCCACTTCAGTTTATGGGATTATGGGACATTTCCAGAGGACAATCAGAGCACTGTAACGTAACTCCTCGTTCACACTGACGCTGTAGCATCTCACCCAATATGCAGCAAACCTTATCCCTCTCGGGGAGATGGAGTACCAGCAGCGCTAGTGTCAGGGAGTCAGAGTGCTCTATGTAGCTTGCCAGTTTGGATGGGGAGTAAGTTAGAGAGCTCTGGGCAGCTTTATTGCAGTATAATGTGCAAGTGTAGCCAAGGCCTGAGTAACTAGGGTTTAAGTAGTAGCCTGATCAAATCTAATCAACCTAATTTCAAATTTCAAGTGTGTTCAGAGAACTTGTCACGGTCAGGCTATAGACTGAGGGTCTGATTCTCCTCTCACTCAATTTGGTGTAAATTAGGAATAAATTCATTGGGGTCATTGGAGCTGATTCTACCTGTGATGTAAATCAGAAAACCCATCTGGTACTGGTCATGCAGCCTTCTCTGCTACATACAAATGAGAAGGAGACATGTGTTTAAAGTATAACTCCTTACTGTAAGATGTGGTTCCCTTTTGGATTCCTCTGGGAGAAAATAAGAGCAATTTCTAAATAGACCCTCAGCAATGTTCAATTGTACAGTGCTGCAGCTGGAGAGTTTTCAGATTTCTCCAAAATTGAGGGAACTCCCCCTACCATCCTGATTTTGATGAAAATGTCTGAATCTATCCTGGACTGCTGAATGGACTAGTAATTCTAGGGGGAGCGCTCTATTCTGATTTGTCTTGGAGCCCCTGGAGGGAGTCAAGGGGGAGAGGAAAAGAAAGCTATGAAACATTAGGAAGCCATGTCAGAGATGAATCATCAGTTTATGCTTTTGTATTTTTATCTCCAGAAGCCAAGGCACTAAGTGAAGGGCATTTCTCCATCCACCAGTGGGATGAAGGAAAACAGCAACATCAGCAACTTCAGATCATTTTCAGAGGCTGGCAAAAGAATACCAGAGCAGAGACAATCACCATCAACAACAGACAATATTCAAGAAGTGCCATAAGATTCACAAAGTTTGAAGGACTTTCTTAAGTATGTAACCTTTATCTTTTTAATTTCTCACTTTTGCCAGGAGGGATACATGTTAATATGAAATAGACTAATAGGCATTTTTAACAGCAAAGTATTGGAGGGGCAGCATCATGAGTGTGAATGAGTTTCAGTGTGCTTGGCTGAATCCACATGAGACTAGCCCCTGCAGGAGTAGCTTGTCAGATTTTTAAAACAGCTTTACTTTGATAATTTGCCGCCTATGATGATAATGTAGATTTATAGATTCATAGATTGTAAAGCCAGAAGGGACTGTGAGATCATCTAGTCTGACTTTATGTATAATGCCAGCTATAGAATTTCACCCAATTACCCCCTATGGACCCCAACAACTTACGTTAGACTAAAGCATATCTTCCAGAAAGGCATCCAGTCTGGATTAAACGACATCAAGAGATTGAGAATCCAACACTTCCCTTGGTAGTTTCCTCCAATGGTTCATCTCTCTCATTATTAAAAATCGGAGCCTTATTTCTAATCTGAATGTGCCCAGTTTTTATATCCAGTGATTGATTCTTGTTATGCCTTTCTCTGCTAGATGAAAGAGCTCTATAGTGCCTGCTATTTTTTATCCATATACACCATGATAACTTAACTGGTATCACTGAGGCTTGGTAGAATAAATGTCATGACTGGAATAATGATATTGAGGGGTATAGCTTGATCAGGAATGACAGGCTGGGAAAAAAAGGAGATGTTGCATTGTTCTGACGTCCAGCTGGAGGGGAGATGCAGACTAGTTGAAGGTCTCTGGATAAAGCTAAAAAGGTGAAAAAACAGGTGATGTCCTGATAGGGTGGCAGGGGTCTACCTTATACCACTAAATCAGCAAAAGGAAATGGATGAGAAATTTCTAGAACAATTAACAAAAATATCCAAAACTCAAGACCTAATTATCTATCCAGACTTGTCTTGTAAAAGTAATATGGCAAAACACAAAATATTTGCTCTGTTCTTGGAACATGCAGGGGAAAATTTTTGTTTCAAAGAATGGAGGAAACAACCCAGGGGACTGTCATTTCAGACTATCAGGAAGGAATTGGTTGAGAATCTGAAGGTTGAAGACAACACACCCTACTACCCGGGTCAGCCCAAGACCCCAACTACACCCCAAGGAACACTACAGACACCTTATCATCCCACCACACCATTCTCCAGCAATCCACCTCACCCCAGTGACCAGTCAACTGGGTGATGTTTTAAATGTAATGAGACAGGGCATGTGAAGGCCAACTGCCCTATGAACCCCAACAGATTACAGTT
Organism: Dermochelys coriacea; assembly: GCF_009764565.3. NCBI lineage: Eukaryota > Metazoa > Chordata > Testudines > Dermochelyidae > Dermochelys > Dermochelys coriacea. The sequence goes on from NC_050080.1 coordinate 35,868,470, forward strand.
CATTGCACCAGAATCACACCAGAAGTCCTCAGGCCCAGATTCCTCCCAGATACCCTCAGAGTGGAGGGAAATGTGAGTGTGGGCGGGAAGAAGGTTACAGTGTGGAGGGACACCGGAGCACAAGTGTCAGCTATTCACCAATCCTTAGTGGACCCCAACTTCATCGACCCAGAGGTCCAAGTGACGATTCAACCCTTCAAGTCAAACTCTTTTGACTTATCTACAGCCACGTTGCCTGTCCGGTACAAGGGCTGGTTGGGAATGTGGACTTTTGCAGTCTATGATGATTATCCCATCCCCATGCCATTGGGGGAAGACTTGGCCAGTCATGTGAAGCTAGCCAAGAGGGTGCAAATGGTCACCTGCGGCCAGGCTAAACAAGCTTCCACACCTATTCCTGTTCCTGAGCCATCCACCAGGGCCCCGTCTCTGTTACCAGAGACCCAGATGGACATGGTGGAACCGGATCCCTGCCAATGACTGAAACAGCCGTAGTGGACCCAGTCACAACAACACGACCAAAGCCAGTCCCAGAACTGGAACTGGCAAAGCAACAAGCACCGGAACCATTGCCAGCACTGAGTCCAGTGCTTGCAAACCCATCTACAGCTCCAACACCAGCGACACCACCAAGTCTGCACTGGCAACAGCTGCAGATAACCCAACACAAGAGGCTCAGCTGGAGCCTGAACCCCAACATAGTGCACCAATGGAGAGTAGTTCACAGTCCACAGAAACAGCCCCATCACCTGCATCGCTTTCAGAGGGACCAAGCTCAGTCCACAATCCAATGAAGAACGAATGTCTCCAGAATCAAGGGAACAGTTCCAGTCTGAACAGGAAGCAGATGAAAGCCTCCAGAGAGCTTGGACGGCGGCACGGAGCAACCCACCGCCTCTCAGCTCTTCTAATTGATCCAGGTTTGTTGTAGAAAGAGGACTTTTATACAAGGAAACTCTTTCTGGTGGACACCAGGAAGACTGGCATCCTCAGAGACAATTGGTAGTTCCAACAAAGTATTGGGTAAAGCTCTTAAGCTTAACCCACGATCATCCTAGTGCCCATGAACAGAACCAAAGACCATTTCGGAAAGTCATTCCACTGGGCGGGAATGGCCAAGGATGTTTCTACCTATGTCCAGTCTTGTGAGGCAGGACTAGCTCTTAAGGCTAAGAAGTGTCAAATAGGCCTAAACAGAGTAACTTACCTTGGACACCAGGAGGGTCAAGGAATTATCAACTCCCTACAGGCCAAAGTGGATGCTTTCCAAAAGTGGCCTGTCCCAAAGTCAAAGAAACAGGTCCAATCCTTCTTAGGCTTGGCTGGATATTACAGGTGATTTGTACTGCACTACAGCCAAATCATCCTTGAAATGTGGGAAATATTGTTAGTTTTTATATAGTCAGTAGTATAGCTAAAGATGTATGTGTCTTATTAACTCTGTTTTCTCCTAGAGCTCCAGGAAGAAATCACAGCCAGTGTGGAACCGGCTGTCTGACACTATCTGTGATTTGGGGGATGTGTCATAAATATAAAGGGAAGGGTAACCACCTTTCTGTATACAGTGCTATAAAATCCCTCCTGGCCGGAGACAAAGTCCTTTTACCTGTAAAGGGTTAAGAAACTCAGGTATCATGGGTGGCACCTGACCCAAAATGACCAATGAAGGATCAAGATACTTTCAAATCTGGAGGGTGCGGGGAAAGTCTTTTGTTTGTCTGTGTGATACCTTTGCCAGGAACAGATCAAGGATGCAAGCCCTCCAACTCCTGTAAAGTTAGTAAGTAATCTAGCTAGAAAATGCGTTTCTTTGTTTTGGCTTGTAAAATTGACTGTGCTGGAGGAAATGTGTATTCCTGTTTTTGTGTCTTTTTGTAACTTAAGGTTTTTGGCTAGAGGAATTCTCTGTGTTTTGAATCTGACTGCCTGTAAGATTATCTTCCCTCTGATTTTACAGAGTTGTTCTCTTATCTTTTTTTGTTCTTCTAATAAGTTCTGTTTTTTTTTAAGGGTTTGATTGGGTTTGTGGGGTTTTAAAAATCCAAGGCTGGTTTGTGCTCATCTTGTTTATTCTCAAGCCTTCCCAGGAAAGGGGGGTGTAAGGGCTTGGGGGGATATTTTGGGGAAATAGGAACTCCAAGTGGTCCTTTCCCTGTTCTTTGTCTAAATCACTTGGTGGTAGCAGCATACTGTTCAAGGACAAGATGAAATTTGTGCCTTGGGAAAGTTTTTAACCTAAGCTGGTAAAAATAAGCTTAGGGAGTCTTTCATGCCAGTCCCTACATCTGTACCCTAAAGTTCAGAGTGGGGTGGGAACCCAGACATCTACACTACAAGTTAAGGTCGAATTTAGCAGCATTAGATCGATTTAACCCTGCACCCATCCACACAACAAAGCCTACTTAATGGGCTCTTAAAATCAATTTCTGTACTCTTCCCTGATGAGGGGATTAGCGCTGAAATCGACATCGCCAGGTTGACTTTGGGTTAGTGTGGATGCAATTCGAGGGTATTGGACTCTGGGAGCTATCCCACAGTGCTCCATTGTGACCACTCTGGACAGCAGTCTCAACTCAGATGCACTGGCCAGGTAGACAGGAAAAGCCCTGCAAACTTTTGAATTTCATTTCCTGTTTGGTCAGCATGGCAAGCTGATCAGCACAGGTGACCGTGCAGATCTCATCAGCAGAGGTGACCATGGAGTCCCAGAATCGCAAAAGAGCTCCAGCATGGACTGAACGGGAGGTACTGGATCTGATCACTGTATAGGGAGATGAATCTGTGCTATCAGAACTCCATTCCAAAAGATGAAATGCCAAAATAGTTGAAAAAATCTCCAAGGAAATGAAGGACAGAGGCTATCACAGGGACCCGCAGCAGTGCCACATGAAACTTAAGGAGCTGAGGCAAGCCTACCAAAAAACCCAAGAGGCAAATGCCTGCTTGGGGTCAGAGCCCCAGACATGCCGCCTTTATGGTGAGCTGCATGCAATTCTAGGGGGTGCCCCTACAACTACACCACACCTGTACGTGGACTCCTGCAAGGGAGTCTCATGCAACAGGGATGAGGATTTTGGGGATGAGAAAGATGAAGAGGACGGGGAGGATGAAGATAGCGCACACCAGGCAAGTGGACAAACCAGTCTCCCTGACAGCCAGGAACTGTTTATCACCCTGGAGACAGTACCCTCCCAACCCAGACTCCTGGACCTTGAAGGTGGAGAAGGCACCTCTGGTAAGTGTACCTTTGTAAATATAACACACCGTTTAAAAGCAAGCGTGTATAATGGTTAATTTGCCCTGAAGATTTGGGATGCATTCACAGCCAGTACAGCTACTGGAAAAATCTGTTAACGTGTCTGGGGATGGAGCAGAAATCCTCCAGGGACATCTCAATGAAGCTGTCCTGGAGGTACTCCCAAAGCCTTTACAAAAGGTTTCTGGGGAGGGCAGCCTGATTGCATCCTCCATGGTAGGACACTTTACCACGGCAGTCCAGTAGCACATAGTCTGGAATAATTGCATAGGAAAGCATGGCAGCATGTGGTCCCGGTGTTTGCTGGCATTCAAGCAACATCCATTCTTTATCTCTCTGTATTATCCTCAGGAGAGTGATATAATTCATGGTCACCTGGTTGAAATAGGGGAATTTTATTAAGGGGACATTCAGAGGTGACCATTCCTGCTGAGCTGTTTGCCTGTGGCTGAAAAGAAATCACCCCCGCTGTTAGCCACGCGGTGGGGGGAGGGGTGAGCCATCATCACAGAGAATTGGGTGTGGGGGAGGGTTAGTTGGGTTTGTGCTGCACGTTAACCTGAAAACATCAGGCCTTCCTTTAAATGGCCAATGTGTCTTTTTCAATTTTACTCTCTCTTTTTTCCCACCCGCAGCTGCAAATGTTTCAATGCTGCCACTAGCATCTCCATCCCAGAGGCTAGCGCAGATAAGAAGGCAAAAAAAAAAAATGCACTTGCAACAAAATGTACTTTGAGCTCATGAAAGAGGCCAGCAGAATGCATGGAGGCAGACAATGGCAGAGTCCAGGAAAGCACAAAATGAACACAAGGACAGGAGGGACACGTGAGAGGAAGGTGGCGGGATCAAGAGGAAAGGTGGTGGCAGCATGATGAGAGGGGGCAGGCTACAATGCTGAGGCTACTGGAGGATCAAACTGATATGCTCCAGCATATGGTTGAGGTGCAGGAAAGGCACAGACTGCCACTGCAGCCCCTGTGTAAACAACTGCCCTCCTCCCCAAGTTCCATAGCCTCCTCATCCAGACACCCAAGAACATATGGGGGGGCCCCTCCGGGCACCCAGCCACTCCATCCCAGAGGACTGTCCTGTAGAAGACTGGCATTCAATAAGTTTTGAAGTGCAGTGTGGCCTTGTCCTTCCCTCCTTTTCCAAACCCACCCAGTGCTTCCTTCTTCCCCCACCCTCCCGGGCTACTTTGGCAGTTATCCCCCTATTTGTGTGATGAATTAATAAAGAATGCATGAATTTGAAACAACAATGACTTTATTGCCTCTGCAAGCAGTGATTGAAGTGGGGAGGGATGGCAGTTGGCTTACAAGGAAATAGAGTGAATCAAGGGGGCAGGTTTTCATTAAGGAGAAACAAACAGAACTGTCACACCATAGCCTGGTCAGCCATGAAACTGGTTTTCAAAGCTTCTCTGATGTGCAGTGCACCCTGCTGTGCTCTTCTAATCACCCTAGTGTCTGGCTGCGCGTAACCAGCGGCCAGGCGATTTGCCTCAACTTCCCACCCCACCATAAACGTCTCCCCCTTACTCTCACAGATATTGTGGAGCACACAGCAAGCAGTAATAACAATGGGAATAATGGTTTTGCTGAGGTCTAACCGAGTCAGTAAACTGCACCAGCTTGCTTTTAAATGTCCAAATGAACATTCTACCACCATTCTGCACTTGCTCAGCCTGTAGTTGAATAGCTCCTGACTACTGTCCAGGGTGCCTGTGTATGGCTTCATGAGCCATGGCATTAAGGTGTAGGCTGGGTCCCAAGGATAACTATAGGCATTTCAACATCCCCAACAGTTGTTTTCTGGTCTGGAGAGTAAATCCCTTGCTCCAGCTGTTCATACAGATCAGAGTTCCTGAAGATGCGAGTGTCATGTACATTTCCCGGCCATCGCACGTTGATGTTGGTGAAATGTCCCTTGTGATCCACTAGTGCTTGCAGCACCACTGAAAAGTACTTCTTTCAGTTTATATACTGGCTGCCTTGGTGGTCCGGTCCCAAGATAGAGATATGCGTTCCGTCTATCACCCCACCACAGTTATGGAATCCCATTGCAGCAAAGCCATCCATATGACTTGCACATTTCCCAGAGTCACTACCCTGCATCCAATGAAGTGAGCTGTAGCTCACAAAAGCTTATGCTCAAATAAATTTGTTAGTCTCTAAGATGCCACAAGTATTCCTTTTCTTTTTACCCTTGGTAGTAGCAGCTCAATGATTGCGTTGGCTACTTGGATCACAGCAGCCCGCACAGTAGATTTCCCCACTCCAAATTGATTCCCAACTGACCGGTAGCTGTCTGGCTTTGCAAGCTTCCAGAGGGCTATCGCCACTCGCTTATGAATTGTGAGGGCTGTTCTCATCTTAGTATTCTTGCCCTTCAGGGCAGGGGAAAGCAATTCTCGGGGAGGGATAGCTCAGTGGTTTGAGCATTGGCCTGTTAAATCCAGGGTTGTGAGCTCAATCCTTGAGGGGGCCATTTAGGGATCTGGGGCAAAAATTAGGGATTGTTCCTGCTTTGAGCAGGGGGTTGGATTAAATGTCCTCCTGAGGTCCCTTCCAACCCTGACATTCTATTATTCTAAGTCACAAAGTTCCATGAAAGTGCCCTTACACATGCAAAAGTTTTGCAGCCACTGGGAATCATACCAGACCTGCAACACTATGCAGTCCCACCAGTCTGTGCTTGTTTCATGGACCCAGAATAGGGTTCCATGGCATGAGCCTGCCCCATTGCCACCAGGATGGCCAAATTGCCAGAACCTGTGCTTTGAGAGAAGTCTGTGTCCATGTCCTCATCACCGCGCTGCTATCGCCTCCTCGCCTGCTTTTGCAGGTTCTGGTTCTGCATATACTGCATGATAATGCGCAAGGTGTTTACAATGCCACAGTGATCTGAACGGGCTCCATGCTTGCCGTGGTATGGTGTCTGCAGGAGAGCAGAGTTGCTGGGGAAGCGGTGGTTGGATGACCAGTTTTGCAGACCTACTGGACAGTCTGCTGCCAGGACACAATAGCTGAGCGGACTGCATGCTTGCCATGGTATGGCGAGAAAAGAGCAGCTGAGAAGAGCTGCAGAGGAAGCAGCCCTGCGAGACCACCAGGAGCAGGGCTGGATTAAAACCTTTAGAGGCCCTAAGCACTGAAAAGAGTATGGTGCCCCCCATAAGTAATTCAAAATAAAAACAATACTATACCGTAAAATAAAATTTTATTTTTCAAAATGACACAAAACTTACATGTACGCTGAAATTAAAATAGCTTCTTTCTAGATTTTCTGATTGCAAAATTCTGGATAGGTTCATTGGAGCTGACTCGACGAAGCATGTCTGCTTCCATACACAATAGGGAAAGTCTATCTTGACACATTGTTGTTCTCTGAGGGTTTTTTATTCTTTTCAGCTGAGAAAAAGAGCATTCTGCAGAGCAGTTAGTAATCATCAATGTTAGAAAAATACGTAGTGTGATCTCTTCATTTGGAAATACACATTGTATTCCTCTTTCAATATTGTGTCATGAAGATCAATGTGACTGAATTTCATTGCCTAACCTGCTTAAACAGAAAATACCAAGCAGGACCTATCTTTGCCTTTAGTAGCCTAAACCCCTTTAAACTATGACCCTCTTTCCCTCTCTGCATCTCTAAGTGCCTCAATATTCTTGAAAATCTGTCTCTAAGGCCCAGATTTTTAATGGTATTTAGGCTACTAAATATGAAGATATGGTGGAATTTTCCAAAGTGATTAGGTGCCTAACTCCCATTGAAATCAATGGGAGTTAGGCACATTTGGCCAGTATTTTAACAGTATTTAGCCATAGATTCTAAAAGATTTAAAAATCTAGCCTCATGGCACTTTTGAAAATCCCATGAGGTGCCTATCTGCAGATACTAGAGCTGGGAGCAATTTTTTTATCAGTGAATAGAATATTTGCCCCAAAAAAGGCAGTTATAGGTCAACCCAAAATTATTTGTGATTTTTAGTTGAGTTAGCTGAAAACTTTTTATTTTTTCATGTGGAATCATGAACCAGCAACTAGAAGAGGTGGAGCCCTGAGTATAAATTTTTGTCACATGATTAGGGCACTTAACTGGGATGTGGGAAACCAAGGTTCAGTTCTCCCCTCCAACTGATGTAGAGAAGGGCTTTTATCTTGGGCCTCTTCTCTTTCAAGACAGTGTCCTAGCTGCTGGGCTATAGGATATTTCCATTTAGCTTTTACTCAATCTCTCCTGATGAAGCTGTTCCACACTGTAAAGTAATTAAAAAGTCATTGGATCAGAAACTTGACCTTAAGTTTCCCACATGCTAGGTTGGGAACCAAACCACCACTCTACAGAGTCATTACTGTGGCTTTCTTTGGATCAATATCTATTCATAGTGACAATTCATAGTCATCCTTGATGTCCCCTGTCTTCTGCCTTCCTATCTTTACAAGTTGATCTGTATTTTCTATGTATGGGAGGAGTATAAAATATGCTTCCTTGGTTGAATTTTTCAGTGGCGGCTCATACACAAAGCAGGTAAGGATAAGGACATTTAGTGGATAAGTAACTTTTAGTACTTGATTTTCAAAAGAGTCTAAAGGAGATTGGCACCCAAATCATATTGAGAATCAGTGGAAGCACAGTTCTTAACTCTTTAATGTTCCTTTGGAAATTCCAGCACTATGGGAACAGGATTCTAATGTATATAGAAATGTATGAAAGTTGCTGAGCTTATTCATTTTATTAAACCTTTGACACTCAGGGCTTAATTCCTCATCCAATGCAGCCAATAGAAAGATTTCTCGATGACAGTTGGATTGTGCCCTTGATGTCTACAATTTGAGGAAAATAGTAGATGACACTTCTGCATGCCAAATGTTGTCAAGGATGTTGTGATCAATGAAGGGAAGTATATTGTATGTGGAGGAGAGGGTTCAGTGCTCCAGTTCCATCAATGGGCTGTCCAGGCAGTATGACATACATTAAGTGTCTTCGCAAAAAGAAAAGGAGTACTTGTGTCACCTTAGAGACTAACAAATGTATTTGAGCATAAGCTTTCGTGAGCTACAGCTCACTTCATCAGATGCACTTGGTGGAAAATACAATTGTTAGTCTCTAAGGTTCCACAAGTACTCCTTTTCTTTTTGCGAATACAGACTAACACGGCTGCTACTCTGAAACCGGTCATTAAGTGTCTTGAGGAAGAGATTTTACATAATTGGGGATGTGAGCTACTTGCTCATATGTGGCTGGAAAAGACACTGTTTGCTACTGTGGGTTACTGGCTCACCTCTATAGAGAAAGTATATTTCATTTCTTTGGGTCAGGTCTTCCAATGGTATATTTCAGAGTATCTCAGTTGAAATCAGTGGGTCTATTCCACAGTTGGTATAAATCAGCCTATGGGTATGTCTACACTATGAAATTAGGTCGAATTTATAGAAGTCGATTTTTTAGAAAGCGATTTTATACAGTCGATTGTGTATGCCCCCACACTAATGCACTAAGCGCATTAAGTCGGCGGAGTGCATCCACAGTATGGTTAGAGTCGACTTTCACTGTGTTGCACTGTGGGTAGCTATCCCACAGTTCCCACAGTCTCTGGTGCCCATTGGAATTCAGGGTTAAGCTCCCAGTGCCTGATGGGGCTAAAACATTGTCACAGGTGAGCATTGCAACACCTAAGGCCCTTTGTGAATTTGGAACCAGGAGCATAAGTTTGATGCTAAATTTAGAGCTGGTCAACATTTGTGGTCAAAACATTTTTTTCTCAAACAAAAGATGGCTTTCCACATTATATATATAAAATGCATAGAGAGGAAACTGAGGCACACAGTAGTCATACAAAATATTTACAGATGGAAAGTGGGAACTGTCTGTAAAAATATTATATGACTACTGTGTGCTTCAGTTTCCTCTATATGCTGTATTGTTAACTAGGTTGTGGGAAAAGGGCTGTTTACTCTCAGTCAGGCTACCACACAGGGATGACTGATGCCTAGCTGTCTGCGACCTGGCCCCCTGTCATTGGGGAGTCCATTAAGACAATGGCAAATTCAATCACCGGGGCATTTGGTACCTAGCAACTGACAACTGTGAAAGCTTTTGATAAGGTCTCCCACAGTATTTTTGCCAGCACGTTAAAAAAGTACAGATTGGATGAACAGATTACAAGGTGGATAGAAAGCTGGCTAGATTGTCAGACTCAATGGATAGTGATCAACAGCTTGATATCTAGTTCACAGCCAGTATCAAGCAGAGTGCCCCTCGGGGCTGTCGTGGGGCCAGTTTTGTTCAATATCTTCATTAATCATCTGGATGATGGGATGGATTACACTCTCAGCAAGTTTGCGGATGACACTAAGCTGTGGGAGAGGTAGATATACTGGAGGGTAGGGATAGTGTCCAGAGTGACCTAGACAAATCGGAAGATTGGGCTAAAAGAAATCTGATGAGGTTCAACAAGGACAAGTGCACAGTCCTGCACTTAGAATGGAAGAATCCCATGCATTGCTACAGGGTAGGGACCGTTTGGCTAAGCGACAGTTCTGCAGAAAAGGACCTGAGGATTCCAGTAGACGAGAAACTGGATATGACTCAATGGTGTGCCCTTGTTGTCAAGAAGACTAACAGCATATTGAGCTGCATTAGCAGGAACATTGCCAGCAGATCAAGGGAAGTGATTATTCCCCTCTATTCGACACTGGTGAGACCACATCTGGAGTACTGCATCCAGTTTTGGCCCCCCACTACAGAAAGGATGTAGACAAATTGGAGAGAGTCCAGCGGAGGGTAACAAAAATGATTAGGGGGCTGGGGCACATGAATTATGAGGAGAGACTGAAGGAACTGGGCTTATTTAGTCTGCAGAAAAGAAGAGGTGGGGGAGGTAGGGATTTGACAGCAGCCTTCATTTTCCTGGAGGAGGGTTCCAAAGAAGATGGAGCTAGTCTGTTCTCTGTGGTGGCTGATGACAGAACAAGAAGGAATGGGGGAGGTCTCAAGTTGCAGTGCGGGAGGTCTAGGCTGGATATTAGGAAAAACTTTTTCATTAGGAGGGTGGTGAAGCACCTAGGGAGGTGGTGCAACCTCTATCCTTAGAGGTTTTTAAGGCCCAGCTGGACAAAGCCGTGGCTGGGATGATTTAATTGGGGTTGTTCCTGCTTTGAGCAGTGGGTTGGACTAGATGATCTCCTCAGACCTCTTGAGGTCGCTTCCAACCCTAATCTTCTATGATTCTATTATTCTATGACCTTGGATGGCCCACCCTCCACAGGAAGCCAGCCATATTTGACCAGCTGGACAACAAGGGACTGAGGAGGGGCCAGGTGGGACTGGGACTGGGAACTTGAACAAAGAGGACACAGAGGGACAGAGTGGGAGCCAAGGGTGCACACTCCTTCACTGGGGCTCTGGGTAACCACAATGGATCATGCTGTTATTTTTTTTCTCTATGCTAACCAAGGACTTTTTAAATTGTGTTGAAGACATCTAATAAATCCTATTACTTTCACAACACTGGCTGAAAGTCACTGCAGATGCTGAAGTTGGGGGGTTCATTGCTCTCTTTGGGTGTACAAGTCACTCTAAGGTGTCCAACTCAGGTGGACTGATGGGAACTCACAGTGTGAAGCAGCAATGCTGAAGGCTCCGAGGTTTGGTGTAAGGAAGTGGTGAAGCCAAGCAGCTTACCTTTGTGAAAGAGTGAGATCCTAAGTGGGCTGGCACACAGAAGGAGTCATCTCAGGGACTGTTCCAGAGCACTGGACCTGTAGATCTGTGGCATATATAAGTACAATTTTTAATTTTGCTATAAAAATGTAAAAATAAAAGGAGTACTTGTGGCACCTTAGAGACTAACAAATTTATTAGAGCATAAGCTTTCGTGAGCTACAGCTCACTTCATCGGATGCAGTGAGCTGTAGCTTACGAAAGCTTATGCTCTAATAAATTTGTTAGTCTCTAAGGTGCCACAAGTACTCCTTTTCTTTTTGCGAATACAGACTAACACGGCTGCTACTCTGAAACCTATAAAAATGTAGTTTGCAATGAAAAAAATAGTTTTCAAAAACCAGAAATGTTCACCAAACTCACATATTTACAGTCTGGGGGCTTTCAAAAAACTACTACTACTAAATAATAAACCTTGTTTCAAACACATAATGTTTTAAAAAATCAGTTTTCAGTTTTGTGTTTTTGTCAGAAATTTAAAAAAATATTCACAGGACACTTTGGAAGAAAAGTAAATTCCCCTTAAAAATTTGCGGCATATTTCAACCAATGCTAGCTAAATTATTGACGTGAGCGTGAAATTCAACCATGTGACGAGGACCCCCACAACACCTCTGCGTCACTAAACTCCCAATTAGTTTCTCAAGAGGGTACATACTTATTG